>NC_137822.1:45920561-46385561 GCF_963921795.1 Nannobrachium achirus | reverse complement strand
ATGCCATTTGGTCTGGAGGCTAGTATTACCAGGCAATACAGTAATGTTGCTTTGGCAATATTGTTGACAAATCTTTAATAAAATATACTAACTGCACTTGCTCAGAGTTAGTTAACAATAGACTCGCAAAACAGTCACCAGTGACTTCAGGAATGAACATACATCAATATAATCCTGTTATTCAAATTGCAAAATAGCTTTTCATTGTAGGCTATTTACATAAACCTGTGTCTTTGTTAATTGAGCAGCCTAAATAAAACCATATGTCTGTGCATGATTTGCATGAAGTTGAAGGTATTCAACTCATGTAGGTTTCTATTCCATCCATGATATATAGGCCTACATTGTGTCACATACAGCCTAGTCTTTATATTCATTCATATAGGCTGCAGGCTACTCATTGTTGATAGACCATTAATGTCTTCATATATTCAAAGGTGATAAATAATTTGTTCACTGTTAATGTGTTTGACAATACACATTGTACTAAGCCCTGGGTCACACGTTTTGACTGGTTGCTCGCTGCAACACCGTCGTATGACGAACTAGAAGCAGTGCTCTTCCGAGCACAGGTCTCCACCAGGCCACACAAATCGGCCTGTTATAGCGCCACCATGAGGCTGATTTAAAAAATGTGGGGCAGAGGTTCTGAATTAGCATCCAGGGAGTGTGTGTGCTCAGTTTGGCAGCGATCGGGCCAACGGCGCCGGAGATTAGCTGGTAACAACCAGGCCACACAAATCGGCCTGTTATAGCGCCACCATGAGGCCGATTTGAAAAATGTGGGGCAGAGGTTCTAGATTGGCATCCAGGGAGTGTGTGTGCTCAGTTTGGCAGCGATCGGGCCAACGGTGACTGAGATTAGCTGTTCACAAACTGCGAGGACGCACGGACGCACGGACGGACGCACGGACGCACGGACGGACGGACGGAGGGGAAAACATACTCTCCCTCAGCCTTCGGCTGGTGGAGACAATTACAACACAGGCTTCATACACAACACCACAGCTCCAGGCGGACCGCAGCCGCTCGTTGTTTTGTTTCACCAGCGTCGCAAGATAGGTTTAGGTTAGGCATAGTACGATATTTCACCAATTCTCACCCTCGTGGCTGCTATGACATGTGAATTCACCTCAGAGGAGGGTTTTAAAAGTTTATTATTAGCCTACCTGTTAAGACTCGTTGGCAGCACACCACGGCCATTCTCCGTAGTATCTTCTTTATAAATTAATCTGATTAATATCGCCGCTATGTGAAATCCGAGCGATAACGCGTCGCTGTGAGATGTGTGCATGCTGAAACTAAACCAAAACCTTCTTCTTATAACTCTATGACCAAAACAAAACAAACTCCGTCCGCGGCCATTTGGTTAAATTCTTCTTCTACCGACAAAACGAGCATCGCTTCCGTTCTAGTGCTCCGCAGCGCCATGCACCCCATTCACACACCATTCTGTGGTGCCTGGGAGAACTACACGGCATGGAGCAAAAATGTTGGCCTCACAACACAACGCAGAATGTGTTGTGTTACCATGGGTTACCATCCCCCGAACCAAAAATGCGTAGCCGTTAGAGGAGTTTGCGTACCTGCGTACAGAGACCTAAAATGCGTGCTCAATACGCAAAATGCGTACAGGTTGGCAGGTCTGTTATATATCAAAAAAGAAATCTACACAAATTCACCCCCAACTTGGGAAACTGGCGGTGTTAAACAACAGGATTAACTCAGGGAACTTGTGATGGAGCAGTCAATGAAACAAAGCTTGTGCTTGGCACACATTTGCACTTGGGGAAGCCATCCCTGGTAGTACATCCCTATGTACAGTATGCACTCACAGGAGCCCAGTTTCCCACCGTGGTTCCAGGAAACCCTGCAGAAACTATGCATACTACAGCCCACAGGCTGAGAGCATGGTCCACCAGGACACTCATCACCTCTACAGCCCACTGGCCATGAGCTCTGTTCACACCACTGCTGCTGCAGCCACAGCCACATCCAGGCCAGTCAGCCAGGCCAGGGCCAGTATCAGTGTCAGGGAACATACTGTATGGAACACCAGGCTTCTGGACATGTACCATCAGGGACTGTTGAACGAGCACTTTATAACCTTTGCCAACCTTACTGACCCTAGCAAATCAAAGCCTGAGTGGTTTTCAACCATTTTCACATCAAGAGAACACAATAGTTGTCTGATGGGCAGCCAAGGATGCACCAAGACATTCAGGATCAAGCAAGCAGAAACGACTAGCATCACAAAGACAACAGCTTCCTCTTACAACTCCTGTCCAGTCTCCTACTAGTGAGTAGAACACAGTGTCTTCTGGCCAGTAGTAGCTCTGTCCAGTCTACTAATATGTAGAGGGCTTAATATTGATGACATCAGGGATCTCCACATATGGGCTGGTCGAGTCATCATTGTGATGTCAGAAACAGTCAACTATATGCTTCTGCTGAGCTGGTCAAGTCATCATTGTGATGTCAGAAGAGATCAGTGCAAATGAATCCTATCGTGGCCATATATGGAGCGTGACATAAGTGTGACATTAGGCGTGACTCACACACGCACAGGAGCAGCAGGTTTTTATAGTAAATGCGACCTACGGTCGCAATAAAACAGTGTCTTCTGTTCGGGCCAGTAGTAGCTCTGTCCAGTCTACCAGTAGAACATTTTGATCTTCTACAGAAGGTGAAGCAGTGTTTAACGTTGTACAGAAACAGTGAATATAGTAATAATATAATATGTAACGTTACCTGGTGCTGCCTGGCTCTCCCTCCACTCACTGGCCACCAGAGCCTCTATGATCTTCACATGAGCATCCAGACTGGGTTCACAGCTACACAACACAGAGATAATAACATACAATGACATAAAGTTACACTGGGTTCACAGCTACACAACACAGAGATAATAACATACAATGACATAAAGTTAAACTGCATGGGCTCACAGCTACACAACACAGAAAACATTAAATACAATGAGATAAAGTTAAACTGCATGGGCTGACAGCTACACAACACAGAAACAATACAATACAATGAGATAAAGTTACACTGGGTTCACAGCTACACAAAATATATAAATGCAATAAAATATAATCTACAAAAGGAAAATAAATAATAATAATCATATATATTTGTATTATTATCATCATAATGGTGCGTTCAGTGAGCAACTACACAAATAAAACTAACATTTCATGAGGCGAGCACCCAAGCTTCAAATCAATATCCAGATTATTCTCAAACTTTTGCCTCGGTTAACAAAAGATATGAGTATAGATGACAATAGAAGCAATACCAGCTCACAACGCGCTGTGAGCTTAGAGCTCAGTTCATCAAAAACACCAGTCCTTGGTTCTGGTCTCTCACGTATTAGGAAGGCAGTGTGAGACACCAGAACCAAGGACGGTTGTTCTCAATCAATCTATCATGGTTAGAATGGAGTTTAAAGTTACAATGGGTTTGCATAGGAATCAAGCAATTTAAAGTCTTTTTTTTTAACGTGAAATATCCCTTTAACCTACATGAGCAAGATTACGTGGGTCATTGGTTCTAAATGTAGGCTTTGATAGCCTTAACATTTCAGGTTAATCTCCCAGCCCTGGTTCACACCTACACACAGAAAGACGTTACATGTAATCAGCAGTTTCCACCAGAGCTTGGAGTCCCTCCTTTAACCTGAGCCGTCTGTTTGACCTGAGCAGGTTTCTATGGAAACCAAACACTGTGCAGCGCAGCGAGGATACAGTATATAGTAAGATAAAAATAACCCAGCAACCTAAACTAGAATTAGAAGAGCATTTTAAATAACTGAAACAATCATGAAAAAATTTGGCTTTGAAATTAAATTATTTCCAAGGCTAACTAAAACAAACAAACTAAAATCACAGAGAATATGTTTTAGTCTTTTTTATTTCATACATATGTCTACTATCTTGGGTGGATTAACCCATGTCCTAATGCTTTAACTTTAAAACAAATCTACAAGCTCGCATCGTGGAACTCAGTGCCGCGCTGTGAGCTTGTATATCTGCTATTTTTGAAACATCACGATTTTGAAGTCTTTGAATATATCTTTTTAAAACATTTGTAACTCAAATATTTGCTTCTGGGTGGTCCCTTGAACAACATATTTTGAGATGGGGGTCCGCGGCCAATTGTAATTTTGGGGGTCCTTGACATGAACAAGTTTAAGAACCACTGATTTAGAAGAAGGATTTAGAAGACATTTATAGCAGGCATTGACACTAAGGCTTGCCCACCTGCCCCCGGCAGGTAAATAAAACTTTCGGGCAGGTGAAGTTGGCTTTCAGCTTGCCCGACTGGGCAAGTGCTCATTTGAGAGGGGACAACGTCTATACAAACACAGGACAAGATATCTGTCTAAACACTTGAACGTGGCCAACACGCTCTGTCTTCTGGTCTGTGGAATGTAAAATAAGAGTTGGTTTCACACTCTTATAAGTGTGAAAACATCTATTCAATCATAGCTATCTAGGTATTTGGTATTTAGATTTGGAGGAGGTATTGACTTTTTTATCTCACAGCCCCAGAAAGTAACAAAATAAGTGTTAAATTAAGCAGTAATTAAAATCTTACATATCATTTTATAATGGATGATTTACTTTTCGGGCAAGTGGGCATGACCTTTGGGCAAGTAGAACATAACCTGTACTTGCCCGACGGGCAAGTGCCTCTGAGACCTTAGTGTCAACCCCTGTTTATAGAATCGGGTCAAAAATATTCAAAGACTTGCACAAAATGTTCCCGATTTTTCAAAAATAGCAGATCTACAAGCTCACAGCGCGGCACGAGTGCCGCGCTGTGAGCTTGTATATCTGCTATTTTTTAATAGTTAATGCATAAAATAATGTTTAAAGTGGTACAAATCTAAAGTGACACAGATTTACATTCAGGCTTAATGGCTTAATGGCAGGCTTTTTATTACATAATACTTGTTGTTTCTGACCTTTTTGAATGTCTATCACAAAAAAGAGAAACTAAACTAGCAAACTGTAACTAAAGTGAAATCTCTCACTAGAAGGTCTTCTTTGCAGCAGCAGCAGCAGCAGCAGCACAGAGCAGTCAGTGGTCACAGAGAGAAGCTGCTGCTGCTGGATGGATCCTTGCACAGCCACGGTATCGTATGCATGTGAAAGACTGAAAGTATTCACACAGTTGCACGTGCATGTCAGCGATTTCAGGAAGGTGTGTGTGCGCGTGTTTCTTTCCACGTGAGAACCAAATGTCCCCGCTAGTATAGTAGAATGTGACGAACAGATGCTGTGAGGAACCGTTACCCTGGTCCTCGTGAGATAAATGGTTGATTTAAGGTTAAAACATTTGTTTTAGAGATTCAGGTTGGGGTTAAAGTTAGGATTAAGGATTTTAGAAGTTACTTTGATTTATGCTTAGTTGTACGCCAGTGATGTAGGCTGAAAAGTAGCTGATCTACAAGCTCACAGCGGGTCGCAGCGCCGTGACGTGCTGTGAGCTTGTAGATCAGCAGCTTTAGTCTCCAAAAAATGGCATTCATAAAATCGCTGTCCTAAAGTGTGCTATAGTAGGTCTAATACAAACAGGACCACAATGGAAACAAGTCACCAGGACTCTTTTTTTGGGTGCTTTTAGCCTTAAAGGACCACTTCACCTCTGGGACAACCAGATCTTATTTTATTGTTGTTTGGGACACGATCAACACAATCCTGAGTTATCTTTTGTGTTTATCTGCAAAATGCATCATATGACCAGTTGTAGCATGCTGAAATACTAAAATATCTAAAAACACAGATTGAACACAACAAATAACTCAGGATTGTGTTGATCGTGTCCCAAACAACAATAAAATAAGATCTGGTTGTCCCAGAGGTGAGGTGGTCCTTTAAGACATGGCTGCCCGTAGTTGTGCCACCCACCTGGCAGCCTGGTGCCTGAACAGCAGGGGGCTGAAGATCTCTGCCAGGGCGCGGGTGGTGAGCAGGTTGGCGGAGGCGTGGTGGCACACCCTGGTGAAGTGGCGCAGCAGGCAGTGCAGGGTCAGCCAGTATTGAGGGGGCAGACCGGGGGAGCTGGCCACACCACGCAGCAACGCTCCACACTCCTCCTGGTTGGACACCTCTGTTTACAGGAGAGAGAGAGAGAGAAACTGCTGTTATATACCTCTCTGTCTCAAAAAGAAAAAAGGAGAAAGTATTGTCTAAAAAAGAATTGGAAACAGCAGATGTCATAACACCCCAAATCATCGCTGATTGCAGAAATTTCACACCGGACTTCAAGAAACTCTGGTGAAGTTGACATTTCTAGTAGTGTTGTGAGCTTAAATATCTGCTATTTTTGCTACTTTTATATGACACTCGTGCAGGATGAAGTAGGGCATTGAAGCTGAACTATATACAGTATGTAATACTGTATATGTTTCTCTTCTACCCCGGATTTGAACCTGATTTCCTGCAGTGCAGGTTATTATAATTATTATTTTATGTTTTGCTCAGGGGATGAATTGATTCTTGACCTTCAGGTCAAACTTCGTATCAGATCCTGTTTCTAGGAGAGACATGACCTTTGACACAGGATCTATATGTCTCAAAAGAGCAGGGAGACAAAATACAACCACCTCAACTGTATACAGGATTCCCATACATTTTTACCAATTAATTTCCAAAACTTTTCCAGAATATTTAACCCGATTTCAGCTCAATAACGAGTCGCTTACTGCTATGCGCAATGCCCAAAGACAGGTAGTGTATGCCAGTGGTTCTCAACCTTTTCAGGCCGTGACCCCCGAAATAATCATGTTTTAACTGGGGACCCGGCACCCTGACGAGCACTAAGAGTTGAGGAACTTTGTATAACACGGTTCTATTGTGAAAATAGCAGATCTACATGCTCACAACTCCTCGAGGCATGTAGATCGGCTATTTTCACAATTTCTGCCTCTAATAGTTGACAATTTGGCCCGTGTTTAATTTGTAATTTCAGAGGTATTTACAAAATCAATAACCAAAGACAATGCATAGCTATTTTTTCCAGGACCTTCCAGGACCCTTGAAAAATTCCAAAACTTTTCCAGTACGGGAAGAAAAAAAAAAGATCTAATTTCAAAATATTTCCAGGAATTTCATGACCGTGGGAACCCTGTGTATAAGTTATATTGTATTAACATACATTACAGACCAGTATCATGTAGACTGGATAAAATGATAACATTTTATTCATAACAATGTTACACAGTGCTGTTTAATTTATGAAGAAAAAAAAGAGAGATACAAGATTTCTGCCCAAACAGCAAACATATAAACTAGAAGCAGTGCTCTTCCGAGCACAGGTCTCCACCAGGCCACACAAATTGCCCTGTTATAGCGCCACCATGAGGCTGATTTGAGAAATTAGAAGTGGCATTTCTTCCTCTACCTAGTGGGAACGTGCACGCTCAATTTCACCAAGATTGCACGCTGTGTTCATGATTTGAGGCATTTTGTTCAAAACAGAGCAATTCTGCAAACTTTGGAAGCCAATTGTAGCCAATCAGGATGGAATATGGAAAATCGCACGTATCCATGATGATCACATGACTGTAGAGATACTGTCAACCGATTTGTAGGATCTTTGGACAACATCTTTAGGAGTAGTGTACAGAAATGTGTTTTGCAAACATCGGCCTCATGGTGGCGCTAGAACAGGGCCATTTGAAAAATGTGGGGCAGAGGTCCTGAATTGGCATCCAGGGAGTGTGTGTGCTCAGTTTGGCAGCGATCGGGCCAACGGCGCCGGAGATTAGCTGGTAACAAACTTGGGAGGACGGACGGACGGACGGACGGACGGACAGGGGCGAAAACATACTCTCCCCCTGCCTTCGGCTGGTGGAGACAATTACTACAAGCTACACATTTAAAATACATTCTGTCAAATTTAGGGGTAACAGCAGTTAGTCAAAATAAGTAACACTTGTATTACAATTTGAATGGTACATTTTGTGTGAAAGAGATTTTTTTTCTTTCTCCATAATAGATACATGACCAGGTCTATAACACATCGCAAGCTTGTAGATCGGGTATTTGAGCTATTCTTGCACATCACCGTTGTAAAAACATCACTAACTAGTGATTCTAGTTCAGAGGTACTGTAGTGTCACACACACACACACACACACACACACACACACACACACACACACACACACACACACACACACACACACACACACACACACACACACATACATACGAGGGTTGAGGATGTGACTTGAATGGAGAGGAAGTCACCAGTCAGTGGTTCAAACTGCAGCACCGCTCTGCGCTCTCAGAGCCTGTGGTCACAACGAGCGCACGGTACATTGCGACCCCATTGGCTGTTCTGACGACGAGTGCAAAAGGTACACCGCCGCCCGATTGGCCCGTTCGATGACGGTGCGCTGCTGCTACGCGACAGGCTGGCCGCTTTGTATAAGATGTAGCAGCAGATTAAAAAAAAACCTTCAGGCTCGTTTTAGTTCCTTTTAAACCACAAATGTTCCTGTTTCTGATCACGTGACTGCATTGCAAGAGGAAGACGTGTGCGTGACTGCATGCGCGCGCGTGTGTGTATGTGTGTGTGTGTGTGTGTGCGCGCGCGCGTGTGCATTTCTGTGCGAGGGCCAAATGCCCTAGTAAAAAATAATTTAGAGAAATATGACATTTTGAGGGCACTCCTGTTCCTAACAAGATAAAATGTTTGTTCGTATGTGTTGGGTTTTACGATCAATACTGTAGTTTAAATAGTTTTGAGAAGAAATGCTGCTATTTGTCCACAAAGTGACCCGCAAAAGATTGATTGCGACCGTAAGGTCGCAGTTTAGTATCAAAACCTCCACCGGCCGTCCGTCGGTCGGTCGGTCGGTCGGTCACACGTCACACGTCACACCTTTGCCCTGCTCATATCTCCGCATCAGTATGACATCACACCACATGTGTACACAAACCTTGGTGTAAACCATGGTTTTACCCTAGCAACCAACTGTTTACCCTAGCAACCAACTGTTTACCATAGCAACCATGTTTTTTTACCCTAGTCTCAATATATTGAATCCACTTTCACGATGTAAAGTCCAGTTCAACATTTCAAACACCAAAAATGGTAAAATACCAAACAATACAGGTTCTCAGGGTTCTTGAAGATCAAGAGTCTTGGTCAAATACTTCTGTTGGTTTCTGCACTGATCATTTATACAATTCAGCTGTGTTTGCTCGTGTCATCATGATGAGGTCATAAATCAGCCATGCCCAAATATAGATTTTACGGGTTTACATGCTTACTCAGTTATTCGTTATGTGAAAGTCCTATGACGTCTATGATATCTGACATCATCATACATACATTCCCTTTTATGCCCATAAATGGAGATCCCCTCTGTAGAACCAGCCACTGACATCACTGTAATGTCAGGGGAACCAAATCCCTTTTATGCCCATATATGGAGATCCCTGTGATGCCAGGGGAACCAAATCCCTTTTATGCCCATATATGGAGATATGGAGATCCCCGTGTTGCCAGGGTAACCAAATCCATTTTATGCCCATATATGGAGATCCCTGTGATGCCAGGGGAACCAAATCCCTTTTACGCCCATATATGGAGATCCCTTATGTCATCAATATTAAGCCCATATCTGTGAATATCTATGGGTACCAGATGTCTCCATATATGGTTAAATGGTCCGATATACATCACTGGCCAGAAGACCAAGAAATGGTGCAACCTCGCCCTTTGCTTTTCTCCCTTAGGCATCTTACTGGTAGGTAGTTTAATGAGGAATGCAGTATGGTGGTAGGTAGGTAGTTATGGCCTTTGATGTAAGATTTTCACTTTCTAGGATAACTATATTTGCTATTCCCAGATGATGCCCTTTTAGGGTACCCCTCATGCCCATATATGGAGATCCCCAGGCTTTACTAATTAACATAAGTTTTATGCCCATATATGGAGATCATTGTCCCAATGTCATCAGATATATGGGCAGGCAAACTAGATGGGCTGTATGGATATCCAGATGTGTGATGTAAGTGTTTTATTCCAAATGTGGCACCCCACAGACATATTTCCAGAAACAAAATCCCTTTCATGCCCATATATGGAGATTTCTGATGTCATCAATCCCAGGCCCTGTAAAAACATGGTTGCTATGGTAAACAGTTGGTTGCTAGGGTAAACAGTTGGTTGCTAGGGTAAGAAAACATGGTTGCTATGGTAAACAATTGGTTGCTAGGGTAAACAGTTGGTTGCTAGGGTAAAAAAACATGGTTGCTGTGGTAAACAGTTGGTTGCTAGGGTAAACAGTTGGTTGCTAAGGTAAAAAACATGGTTGCTATGGTAAACAGTTGGTTAGTAGGGTAAACCTTCAATGATTTTGACATCTTGTTACTAATCTGTCGGTAGATAATGCCGGTCTTATATAAGGGTCATTTGTGTACGGTGTGATGTCATACTGATGTCAGCAGTGTGACAGGAGATAAGCGACCAACGGTCGCTTATCTCCCGATTAGGGAGTCTTACTGGTGTTATTTCAAATATTTGTATTGCGACCGTAGGGAGCTACTTACTGTAGAAACCTCCACCGGCTGTCCGTGGGTGAGTGAGTGAGTGAGTCAGTCACACTTTTGCCCTGCTCATATCTCCACAACCGTTGCCCCCATCCATGCCAAATTTTGCACACACACTCCTTGACTGCCAAACTACAACCTCCAAGGACCCCCGGAGTCCCAGGGACCCCCAGATGTAAAAAATGACCAAATGTGCTCACACGTCACACGTCACACTTTTTCCTTGCTTATATCTCCGCACCCGTTGACCCGATCCATGCCAGATTTTACACACACACTCCTTGCCTGCCAAACTACAACCTCCAAGGACCCCCGGAGCCCCAGGGACCCCAGGTCCCTGGGGGACCCCCAGATGTAAAAAATGACCAAATGTGCAAAAATGACCAAATCACCACCCCAACGGGGCTGCTCACGGGGAATTCCCGGGGACCACCGACTCCTGGTGCTCCAGAACGGATGCAAAAGTGGTGGCGCCCCCAGTGGAGGACCCCCTGCCACTGCAGCGCACACAAAATGCCATAACTCGGGCTAGGAGCGTCCGGGAGAGCCGGGGCCGGTACCTATTCGTCCGCCAAGGCAACGCGGAGACCCCACCCCTCATTTCTCACATGGCCCTATTGTAGCGCCACCTTCAGGCCGATTTTTAAAACACATTTTTGGACACTGCTCCTACAGTTTTTGCCCTAAAATCACGAATATCACTACACAGCATGTCTACACTCATGTCATCAACATGGATCAGGAAGATTTTGGAAAAACACATTTTTGCCCTATTTGTGGAGATAAGCCACCTACGGTCGCTTATCTCCCGATTAGGGAGTCTTACTGGTACCCTGTATACAGTAACATGTATACAAGGATGAAATGTGACAGATACAAAAGCAGATTGAAATCCAGTGGTTCTCAAACATCAAGTCAAAGACCTCAAAATGATGATGGCCACAAACCCCTAATAAGAAATTGTGCCACCCTAAAATAAGATTTGTGTGGTGAGAATAGTGCGACGATTCGTAAGAATCAAAGCGAGTTCAGGGGGCGGTCCCAAGGGAGCGCGCGCGCGGAGGGGGGTGGGTCACTAGGTCCTGCCCCCCCCCTTACCCATAGTTCTTAGGGAAGTCAGATGGTGGGACTCAGTCTCATTGCATAGCACTGCTACTGCTACCACGCTGCTACTACACGCTGTTTCTCTGCTCATTCCACTACCGTGTTAACTGTCGATGAGGTTGGTTGAAGTGTTAGTGTTAGGTTGTGTGTTACTCACCATGTTCAGCATGTCCGCGGCGGTATCAGACGAGGAGGGAGAAGTCTTCGACGAAGCGGAAGTAGAGGAGGCGATCCCGGATACCGGTGTTCCGGCGGCTCAGCTGGGGACAGTCGTTCCCCCCACCCCCCGCAGGAGTATCAGGCTGAACCCGCAGACCCCGCAGATAAAAATAGCCGACTGGCCAGTGAACAAAATACTGGAGGTGTTGTATGCAAATGGGCTGTCTGCCCCCGCCGGGCTTGACCATGAAGGCTTGTTTCAGTTCCTGGTAGAGGCCGAACGAGCAGCTCAAGTGGAGCCACAGACATCCGGAACACCCAAAGCCAAAGCCCGGGGAAAAAGAGTGGCGAAAGTCAACAATACCGGCCCAGCAAAAAAGAAAAAGCCCGCAGAGGGCAATCCATCCAACGAAGGGGCGCCCGACAACGGCACCCCCGCAGGCACCGTGGATCCCACGGTCCTGTTAGCGCTGACGGATATCAAGAACGCCTTGTCCGGGATGAGCCAGCGCCTCGACTCGCTCGAGGCAGGAAGCGAGGCGGGCCCAAAGACCGGAGTCATGGAAGCAGCCATGCATTTGCCCTCCGACATGCACAACCTGCCACGGAAGAATCTGGGAACGGCCGTTCCCGCTCCAGCCACAGGATCAGCGTTCCTGTCCCCAGCCGCCGCCATCCCCGACGCGCTGCGCAGCCAGATCCTATCAGGTAAAGTGCCGTTTCTCTTTGCTTGCTGGTTAGTAAGGTTAGCTGTTTCTAAAAATGCGCTGCTTGCCTCGACAGGTCAGGACGTAAATCTGGTGAAGATTCTGCTCTGCGCGGCAGAGTCCTCAGCGGACCGCTTTGTGGATTGCGGGGACTTTTCAGTGATCCTTAAAGATAGCGACCCCAGGCTCTCCAGAATCTTGACCCTAGCAGAGTTCATTGTAGCATTCGGTGTCTACAGAGACACTATGTGCGAGATATACCCAGAGCGCAGAGCTGAGCTCGATGCGTATTTGTCCATAATTGCCGATATGGCGTATACTTACGGGGGAGGGCTGTTCTATGAATATCACAAAAGTTTCTCTTCCAAATCTGCAATGCATATCCAGCGTTTCAATCAGCGGATCGACTGGTCCGTCCAGGATCTAAGCTTGATAAGCCGCCATTTCTCAGCCCATCCCCCTTTGTCCTGCTCGCTGTGCAGCTCATTCAGCCACAGAACCGAGCTGTGCCCCAAGGCTCTAGCCCACGAGGCACCGACCAAGCCCACCCCAAGCGGCCAGCAGCAGGCGAGGGGCCTCGGGCTTCAGGCTCCAGCCTTTACGAGACAGGTGCCGTACGATCCCAATCGTAAAGTTCCCATATGCATTCAATTTAATGAGAACGTATGTACCTTTCCACATTGTAAATACATGCATATTTGCAGTTGGTGCGCGGACAACCATCCCCGGTCGGTCTGTCCCAGGAGGTCTCGCCCAACGCCCAAGAGTGGGAAATAATTAAAGAGAATCACCCATCAACTCCCGTGGATGTCCCGGCTCTTACTGCTGCTCTTTCTGAACACCCAAACAGATGCTGGGTTAAATATTTGATTGTGGGGCTAATGCGGGGGTTTTTAGCAGGGCTATGCTGGCTACCAAAAACATCATTTGTGTGTCCAAACCTCAGGTCTGCGCTGGCAGAGCCCGAAGTAGTTGACGAGCTCCTAGGGAAGGAAGTTAAGAAAGGTCACTTAATCGGTCCGTTCGCTAGGTCTCTCTTTAGCCTGTTCAGAGTCAGCCCGATAGGAGTAGCGACAAGGAAATATTCGGGAAAAAAGCGCCTCATATTTGACCTGTCCGCGCCCCATAACAGCCCCACTCCTAGCATTAATAGCTTGATTCCGCTAGCGCCGTTTTCTCTTTTTTACGCATCAATAGATAACGCTATTCAAATGATCAAAAGTGCGGGGCCGGGGGCCTGGCTGGCAAAAGCGGACATAGTGGATGCATTTAAAGTGATGCCTCTCCACCCCTCGCAGTGGCACCTGTTCGGAATTCAATGGCGCTCTAATTTCTATTTTGCGGTTAAACTGACCTTCGGGTGCCGCAGCAGCCCGAGGATTTTTGACACTTTGTCAGAAGCGTTGTGCTGGGTTCTGTATAACGAGTACAAACTCCCTTTCGTTTTGCACCTGTTAGACGATTTCCTCACTATTGATTACGCGTCGGCGCCTCCGGCAAGGTGCATTTCCATTGTACGTCATGTATTCAATTCTCTAGGCGTACCATTATCCGAAGAGAAAACAGTGGGGCCGGCGACTCGCATCGAATTTTTGGGCATTATGCTTGATAGCGTGCGCATGCAGGCGGCCCTACCAGCAGAAAAATTGGTGCGCATTAGGGGACTCGTAAAGTCTTTTTTAGACAAAACACAGGCAGCGAAAAGGGAATTATTGTCTCTCTTAGGCCATTTAAATTTCGCTATGCGCATCATTCCCCAGGGCCGCTCCTTCGTTTCCCGGCTTATCGACCTGTCAAAATCAAAAAAGGAGATGAAAGACATGATAGAGTTAGACGAGGGGAGCCGCTCGGATCTTAAATTTTGGGCGCTTTTCCTAGAGCAGTGGAACGGTATTTCGTTTTTCTATAATTCAGAGATAGAATCACCAGAGTCTATGCAATTCTTCACGGACGCAGCCCTGTCCGTGGGGTTCGGGGGTTATTGCAACGGGGAGTGGTTTGCCAGCAGGTGGCCAAAGGAATTTAATGACTTACCTTCTGTATGTAAATCTACTGCTTTGTATGAGATTTATCCGATAGTAGCGGCAGCATCTCTCTGGGGAGGCGAATGGGCTCGCAAACGGATATGCGTCCTGTGTGATAATGAAGCAACGGTGCAGGTCATTAACAAGGGCCGCTCGTCGATTGCTATGATTAATAAATTTGTAAGACGCCTTACCTGGCTATGCCTCCAGGGTAATTTCATTATTCAGGCAGTCTTTATTCCGGGGAAAGAAAACAGCATTGCTGATGCGCTGTCCCGCTTTAAATTCCAGGAGTTCCGCACGCTGTGCCCAGGAGCGGCGGAGCTCGGCTGGCAAGTTCCAGCTTTCTCGGAGCTGGTACTGGATTAGGCCAGGAAAGGCCTCTGGCCTACCTCATGGATGCTGCCGCGAAGTACATGAGGAAAGGGCTGGCGCCCAGTACAATTAAAGCATATGATTCTGCATGGTGGTTCTTTCGTTCTTTTTGTGCCAGGTTCACATGTCCCCCCCTCCCACTTAATATTCCCCTGATCTGCGCATTTATTGTACACTCGTATGAGTCTAGGAAATTACAGGCCCCTTCTATCAAGGCGCTCATTTCGGGCGTGCAATTCCACCTGCGTTGCCTCGAACCTACCGTCCCAAGCATTTTAAGTAACCCGGCCATCCAGCTCCTGCTCAGCGGTCTCAAAAAAGATCAAGCACAAGGCAATGACCGCAGATTACCCATTACTATCACGGTGTTGCACGGGATGGTGGGGAAGTTAAGGGGAGGCATGTATTCTCAGTATGATAATCTCTTGCTAGAAGCAGTGCTTCTAATGGCTTTCTATGCTTTTCTTAGGTGCGGGGAATACACAGCAAACTCACTGGCTTTTGATCCAACTAGGGATCTCTGTTTTTCTGATCTATCTATGCAGCCCACGCATTATACCATTCTGCTAAAGCATTCAAAAAATGATAAATTTAGTGAAGGCACCCCAGTCGTGGTAGCAAGAACTAACACTGTGTTTTGTCCTTTCACCTCCATGCTCAAATACCTGGCGGTCCGCCCGATGTCTTCGCTGAATGAGCCCCTGTTTCGCACGGACGGCGGACGCCCAATGACGCGCGCCTGGTTCAGCACCAAACTGAGAGAGATTTGCCAAAGCTGCGGCCTCTCACCGTTACTCCACACTCCTCACTCCCTAAGGATTGGAGCGGCTACTACGGCAGCGTTGTTGGTGCCCTCGGCTACCCTTAAATCGCTGGGCAGATGGTCATCGGCGGCCTACGTGCGCTACATCAGATTCTGCAAACCTGAAATCCTGCACGCACAGAGACTGATGAGCAATCACGGGGCCCAGCTGGAGTAATCAAGACGGCAATCGAACAGACTCTCTCCGATCAGCTGTGAGGTCGCGGCGTCATCGATAGGGCGTGGGCTGTTATCTATACAGGATTGGCATTATTGATAGGTGTGTTCGTCTGTTTATGCATCGCTGTGAGTTATAAATTCTATCATGCAAAAGCTAGGTGGTTGCTGGGGTGTTAGTTAGGTAGGATGTGAAGCTGTATGACGCTGTAGTTATATGAATTAAAGGTTTCATCGCTGCTTTTGGTTCTGCTGTCTATATATATACGTCCATGTTGCTGCTTCCGTTTTCTCTAGGGTGTTTAGTATGGCTTCAGTCAGATTGCAGTATATAGTTATAGTCAGCAGTACCACCTTTCCTCACCGTTGGGTTTGGTCTGCAGCTGCTAACATTCTTAATTATTAAATTATTTTAGCAGTACTTATAGCGTTTTTGGCAAGCTGCCAATATCATTGCTTAATATTTTGCTTAGTAATATTGGCTAGCACTGGCATGGGATTCTGAGATTTTGGCGTGCTTTGGGGGGTTTGTAGTTTTGGGGGGTATCGGGCCAGGGCTCGCTGTAATTAGATTATGCCCTCGATGCTCATGGTAACATGAGGATCGTGGGTTCAGCGAGCCATGGCCCGAGGCAGAACCCCATGCCAAACCATGCTAACTTAGGCTATAGATTCTATGCTGTCTTATAGTAGAGCTAAGGTAGACTGCCAATACTATGCGCTTAGATATAGGCTTAGATTCTATGCTGTCGCTATAGTAGGGTGCTCAATATGCCATGTTGTGTGATGCTTGCTTTCTGCTTCATTCTGGTCAATAAAGTATATCTTAACCCAAGTGATCGTCTCCTGAAATAGTGCGACGATTCGTAAGAATCAAAGCGAGTTCAGGGGGCGGTCCCAAGGGAGCGCGCGCGCGGAGGGGGGTGGGTCACTAGGTCCTGCCCCCCCCCTTACCCATAGTTCTTAGGGAAGTCAGATGGTGGGACTCAGTCTCATTGCATAGCACTGCCCCGCCACCACCCCAGCGCCACCTTCAGGTTCTGCCTTAGATCCCCCTCGGGGGGTATCGGGCCAGGGCTCGCTGTAATTAGATTATGCCCTCGATGCTCATGGTAACATGAGGATCGTGGGTTCAGCGAGCCATGGCCCGAGGCAGAACCCCATGCCAAACCATGCTAACTTAGGCTATAGATTCTATGCTGTCTTATAGTAGAGCTAAGGTAGACTGCCAATACTATGCGCTTAGATATAGGCTTAGATTCTATGCTGTCGCTATAGTAGGGTGCTCAATATGCCATGTTGTGTGATGCTTGCTTTCTGCTTCATTCTGGTCAATAAAGTATATCTTAACCCAAGTGATCGTCTCCTGAATTAGGTTTAGTACAGAATTCTCTGTAATTCTCTCTCCTTTCACAGAATACAACAAAACAACAACAGCAACACAAATAATTCCACCCACCTTGTTTTCCACCAGTAAAACCTGTTATGTGCCATAATAATAAACAGATATGGTTTCTATGGTAACCGTGGTAGAGAATGAAACCTATGGTCTGAAGAGAGTCATTCTCTGGCTGTGTTTAATATTAATAGTGAAAGTGTTCCTCATCTTGCTGAGGCCCCCTGAAGGAGCCATGTGGGTCCCTGTACCATACAGTACTGAGGTCCCCTGAAGGACCCATGTGGGTCCCTGTACCATACAGTACTGAGGCCCCCTGAAGGAGCCATGTGGGTCCCTGTACCATAATTCAACCAATTTAGACCACAGGCCCATTCTACAAATGTCTTCTAAGTCCCAACAGTTTTCTAAGAAAAAAAGGTGTGTTGCTATTTCAGTGGTACTCAAACGTTTTCATGTCAAGGACTGCCAAAATGTGATGTACTTTGGCCTCGCAGCCCCATCTCCCACTCCTCTTCCCTCCATGACCTTACATGAAAGCTAGATTAGGTGTGTGGTCTACCTATGTTATTGTTTTTTCTAGATTGATATTCCTATGCATTTGTTGTATTGACATATTATCTTGCTTATTGTATTGATGTATTACCTGCTTATTGTAAGCCGCTTTTAATTAAAAGCGTCTGCTAAATGTAGGGATGGGTATCGTCTGCGCTACTTTTAATGGTATCGATTGCATGACGTCGATACTATCGGGTATCGGTTCACGTAAAAACGAACGATACCTCGTTTCGATACTCTGGAACGCACCCCTGGCCGGTCGCATCTGTAACAGTTGGGCTACGGAGAGTTTATTGACTGCTTTAGTAGGCTACACTCCTTACTGAGGAAAATGGTCGACAATAGCCTATAATGTTTATTATTATGATGATTATCCAATGTCTATACTCTCCGCTCCGCCACACTGTGTGATCATCATCATCATCACCTCTGCTCTACCGCTGCTGCGGTAGAGCAGTTAAACTTAAATAAAAAAAGTATCGAAAATGGTATCGAAAAGGGTATCGTATCGATTCAAAGGTGAATGATACCCATCCCTAGCTAAATGCCTAAATTGTATATATTTTTTTAATAGCAGATCCACAAGCTCATAGCGGGTCACTTTGTGCTTGTAGAACATAATAATGGTTAAAGTGGTTTAGTTTCCTCAGAGGGTCAACAGGTACACAGTGATAGCCATCCTACTGGGTCTGCTGAGTTTGTGTTCAAAGGTCCAGCAGGTCAGCTGCAGGCCACTGACATCATTACGTCAGACCTGCCAATCATTAACCACCGTACAGTCAGTGAACCTCTGGCCTCCGCTACCCCACCTGAATTAAATGCTCTAGCCGGCCTGAATTAAAACCTTTAAGGGGAGCACACACTGAACGCGGACGGCTGCGCAGCGCCGCGTTGCGGTATCGACGCACGTGAAGTGCCGCACGGTAACCCCAACTGGATGCGGCGCGCTGCCACACAGCACATCCATTTCCCCCGGTGGGGAGAACCATGGGAGAACATGTTCAACGCGCGGCAACGCTGGACAAATAGAACAGTGGCGTATCGGCGCGGCAGACGAGGTCGGCAGACCCGCGGTTGCACGCATTGACGCCGCCGGTGTGGGTCAGTTCATTGAAAATAACGGGGCTGTATTTTTTGACACGCCGCTTCCGCGCCGCCTCCACGTCCAGTGTGTGTTCCCCTTTAGCCTGCTCTACCCCGCCTGAATTAAAAGGTGGTGTTAATTCATGCAGGACACAAGCGTCTGGCCCTCATCAGCTCCTTATCCTATTCCTCATTCACAGCTCTTCTGGTAATTTACGTCACACTGTCATACCTGGAATATAGCTCACGCTCTGTAAGGGAGGCTCCTTTAAAGCTTTGTGAGCTTGTAGATCTGCTATTTTCAGAGTGTAGCACCCGAGCGCAAACAGACAAAAAAATACTTTTCTTCTAGTTCTACTGGATCTCTTGTCCAATAGTCCCTCCCTAACATTCTAGCTGTTATTTGTTGACAAAATTGTCAATACGTTTAGTCTTAGTTTTAGTCACCATAGCTTAGTTTTGATTTAGCTTTTGTCAGTGAGAAAAAGCAAGTCGACAGACACTTTCTGTCAAAGTTTTAGTAGAAATTCTTTACCTTGCTCTCTTGACCTCTGACCAGAATGGTCTATAGTACGTCTTACTTATACTTCTGTATTAGAACAGTGAAGACCATTTAACTCAGCTACTTTTTGTTTTATTTGATATATGATGTTCAGCAGCATTATATGTTGTTTTGTTCTTTGTTTGTCAAATGTTTTTTGTTTTTCTGTGTCTTATATGTTACTATAACTAGCCCTTACCCGTTCAAAGATATGAGCTCCAAAATGATGTGCAGTGTGTGGGTTATGGGATGTGCACTGTGCACACAGTATATGAGGGATGGAAAGTAACTTTAACTGGTGCTTGCATGATGTAGGAGCATCAATGTAAGAAACCCGTTTCGTTTAATGGCTACAGAGATACTGTCCCCCCCCCCCCAGCCCGCCCGCCCACCCGCCTGCACACACACCCGCCTGCCTGCACACACACACACACACACACACACACACACACAGAGCTGGTTAAACATTTTGCCTCAAGCTAGATGCAGAATAGATGTGCCTCATGCTAGATGCAGAATAGATAGTAGATACACCATAAAAATGCTAATATACAGCATACGATTTGTGAAAGTGACAAACGGGCTTCACAGTTATGTCAGGTGTGTTCATATGCTAATGGTGATGCGATTTCAGATCAATTGCTCCAGCCACTGAGGAGAAACGCTGTTTCAGACAGACAGACACTCACTCAGACAGACATTCGCAAAATTATAGTATAGATTGAAAATCCAAAATTAACACTGCTCCAGTGTGGAAGGCTTTTCTCACCCTCAACCGGGTCTGTGGACCAGTTGAACCTGGACGTAAGCTTCCAGTGCAATGACACCATGGCTACAGCTTTACATTGTGTAGTTATGATGTAAGTCCATAGACCGCTGAGATCATTATCTAGTGTAGGTCACTGGTTCTCAAAGTGAGGTCCGGGGACCCACCAGCGGTTCATGAGGAGGTTTCAGGGGGTCCCATGTATGGCCTACTTGTGCACCAGCAGAGTGCACCATGAGGTGCACTCACTACTGGATAAAACAGGAATGCTGGTCCCTCATTGGCTGTTACTCAACCTCTGCCAAAAAAATACCCCTTTGTACCCCTTCCCTGCCATGCCCGAGGAACCCGAAGATTTAATAAGCTTTAATTAAAAAGAAATAATTGATCGAAGCGGAACTAAAATAGGCCGGAACTAATGCTCCGGGATCGGTTTCTACACGGACACATTATTGAGCAGACCGATTAACATTGAGGCCGTAAACCGGAAGCGGATGGTCCGTCCTCTATTTTGGCCCGTTGGCTTTCTGTGTAAACACCGCGGCTTACAGACGGAGAACTTATTGATCAATTGAAAAAATTTAAAAGGATTTGAGAAGCTGATGGAAATGAATACGCGAACACACGATGCATAGCAGTGTCCGATCACGCACGATGGGAACTGGATGAGCGCCTGCGTTAACAGGTAGGAGAAGCCAGCAGTGAAAGACATAGAAAAATCTTCGGGCTCCTCGGCCGTAAACTACGAATGAGTTAATGATGAAGTTTCAAGATATGCTGGTCCCTGATTGGGCTACAGGCTTAAACACACACAACTACCTACCTACTTACCTTTATTAAAACTGGTGAAAGATTGACATTATTGTCAAATAACATAGGCTAACAGGCAGACATTTGTCAAATAGCCGATCTAACAAGAATTGACACACAGTCAATATAAAATCTGTGGATTGGTGTGTTGACGTTAAGTGTAAAAAAAGTTTGAAAAAAAATTTTTTTTGAAAAAAAAAAAAAAGTTTGAAAAAAAAATAGAAAAAAAAAAGTTTAGGTCCAAAAATGTGTTAAAAAAATCGACCTGATGGTGGCGCTATATGGGACAGATCCATGTCGATGAGATAAGTGTAGACATACTGTGTAGCGATTTGTGTGATTTTAGGGCAAAAACTTTAGGAGCAGTATTCAAAAATGTGTTTTAAAAAATTTGGCAGGGGTCCCTGGAGCTGCGGGGGTCCCTGGAAGGGTGGAGGTTGTGGATTGGCAGACAAGGATTGTGTGTGGAAAATTTCACATGGATAGGGGCAAAAAAGTGTGATGTGACGTGACAGACAGACTGACGGACAGACAGGCGGTGGAGGTTTTCATAGTAACTGCAACCTGACGGTCGCAATTATAATCATTAGTTACTAACCCTAACCCAAGTACAAAATGTTTGAAAATAGCAGATCTACAAGCTCACAACGCGTCGCACCGCAATGCGTTGTGAGCTTGTAGATCGGCTATTTTCAAAAAGCCTTGGTATAACATAGGGCTAAAGTGGTTTATGTATGTTTTAAACTTTAGTTAAAGTTAGATAAAGTACTATGTTCTATCCGTCTGTCTTTCTTTTCAAATCTTTTTTATTATTAAGGTACAATGTCACAATGAGGCAGGTACACACATAGTGATGGCACCCCAAATCACATTCCAATCACAATAATCATTGGTACAAAATAACACAAGATCTGAGGCGATCACGGTACGTACACATTCAGTTGTAAGGAAGAGAAACCCTGCCCTTAAGAGATAATAAAAGAAAACATTTTTTCCCTCCATATACCCAATTTAGTGTCAAGCCAATTCCCCCATCCCCATACTCTACGTTAAGACCTATCCCTGCTAATCCCCACAGTAGTCATTGGGAGGGTAAAGACAACAACGGGTCTCCTCCGATACCCGATCCGTCATGCCACCATCTTCTTTTCACCTGACATTAAGGAGCTTCACCAGGGGGGCGTAACGCATGTGGAGGTACACGCTATCCTCCCCGGTTCCACCCCTCTCTGAACAGGCGCCCTGACCACTGTGGGAACCGTTAATGCAGAGACAAAATCTGTTCCTCCTCCCCAATCGACTTCCCTCCCACGAACACAGCCAATTGTGCTCGTTGGAGCGCCCGGCCAAGCCGAATGCACCATGAAGGTAGTGCTCCATGGTGGTGGACAGGAAGTTTAACCTGCCCACCCAGACGCCTACTGGACTGCCACCGGGTCCCAAAAGGCAGCCCCCAGACATCAGAAATTTAAAAAAACAAAACAAAAACATAATAGGTTATATAATCCCAGAGGGAAGGTGCTATGTGGCGACATATTTATCTAAAAGGTAAAAAAAGAAAAAAAAACTAATGTCCATGAGTCAGTTGTAAAATAAAGTAAGGCCTGCCAGTCGAGAGAGGCTGCTGTTACAACCAAAAAAGAAAAAGTAACAAAAATAGTAGTGATACCACCTCCCAGCCGGCAGAGGCAGCGTAGAACCATTAATTGTCGAGCGCATAGGTCGAGCGTGGTTCAGAGTTCAGAGTTCACAGTTTGGTCCATCCCATGGTCCATCCTGTCAGAGGCACACAATGGCGGCCACCGACCAAAAACAAACAACCAACTCAGGCTATCAGCATATTAGAGCCACATCGTAAGAAGATGAAGTATAAAAACAACGAAAACATGTCGAGAAGTCTCGACTACAATCATGTCATCATAAAGTGCAAAGCATTCGATCGCTCTCTAACACTTAACTAAACCGCCGTAACGTAATCGTCATGTACGGAGAGAAAGAAACAGCGCATATTAGCATACCACAGGCGCAATAGAATTCGCCGTAAACAAAATACCCAATTGAGTAAACAAGTGGTTCGCATTAACCGTTGGAACGGACATGTCTACATACGCCGTTTGATCATATAATATCAGTCAAAAAAGGGTTGCGTATTTTCGTCAGAAAAGGAAATAGGAAAATTAAAGAAAGAAAAAAACCCTGTTAGCATGTACTAGCTAGTTAGCCAACCCCACACACTATCGACCATTCCCGTCTGTCTTTCAATGTTATATGAGATACTTAAAGTGTGGTTCCTGTGGAAATAAGCCTCGGCTTTCTAGGATCTCTAGTTGACCTTGTACCAGTGATTTGTACTGTCATGAAACTGTACTTTTTTCTATTGCAAACTTCTAATAAATTCTTCAATCAATCAATCAGTTATTGCTTTGTAGATTAGCATTATTGGGCTAAATGTAAAGACGCTACGCTGCGCCAACCGTGAATTCAACACAATCTGCTGTTGAGCAGTTTAACAAATTTGCTATGTACGTCTACACAAACGGTCAGATTACAAAGATAAATTGCTTAGTGAAGGCTCACGGATGTCACCATAGGGTACGCTCCAGCAGAATGTCCCGTAATGATCGTATTATTTAAAGAGGAGCATTTTAATCCGATCGGTCGTCGTTTCCTTAAAAAGGTATTAATGTATCTAAGTGCAGTACACCTCGCAACCGATGGGGTCGCATGGCTGAAAAACAACAGAAAATGACGTCTGATCGGATTAAAATGCTGTTTATTAAACAATACGAAAGATACAGGTAATTCTGCTTGAGCGTACCATACTGTGACATCTGTGAGACTTCAGTAAGCACTTTATCTTTGAAATATGAACGTTTTTGTAGACGTACGTAGCAAATAGGTTTAACTGCTCAACACGAGGTTGAAGTGAATTTATTACACACCGTGACTCGTGCGTTAGCCTGCAGCTAGCGCTAGCTAGCGTTAGCCTGCAGCTAGCGCTAGCTAACGTTAGCGTTAGCCGTTAGCCACACATCCAGAATAGTCTAAGTCAATTTTCCAACGGCGAGTGAACGATTGCATTCCGAGTTGGGTCGCCGTTTTATTCCATGAGTAATTGTGTATAACATGCCTGCGTTAGCCTGCAGCTAGCGCTAGCTAGCGTTAGCCTGCAGCTAGCGCTAGCTAACGTTAGCGTTAGCCGTTAGCCACACATCCAGAATAGTCTAATATATGTCAATTTTCCAACGGCGAGTGAACGATTGCATTCCGTGTCCTTCATGGATTTTTTCCCCCCTGGCTGTCAATGTTTTTATTGTTCAAAAAGAAAACGTTCTGAACGTTAAAACTAGATAGTTTTACGATCATAACAATGTGACAAACGGAACGGATCCTTTTTTTCCAAACTCGAGAAGAAGAACAGCGCAAGGCCGCTCCCAGAGCCCTAGAATGGAGAGTTGCGTGTCCGCGGTGACACCACTCTCTGATTATACTGCTCTGGCCGCTCCCAATCATGAAACTAGCTTGGTTACCATGTGACATGCGACAGCCAATCGGCAAATAGGTCGCCTAGGTCGCCTGAATGTCTCAGGACAATCGCACGTCTTTAATGTAATCTGTTCCACAGATTTAAAAACTCTCAACGCTTGCCAGGGTCAGTTCAAATATTATTATTTGGGGGGTCATGGCCTGAAAAGGTTGAGAGAGATTGAGATATAGGGACGGCAGTGGCTCAGTAGGTTCGATCCCGGTGTGGAAGTGTCCTTGAGCAAGACTCTGAACCCCTAGTTGCTCCTGATGAGCAGGTTGGTGCCTTGCATGGTTTCCTCTGCCATCGGTGTGTGAATGTGTGTGTGAATGGGTGAATGTAATACACGATCTATGTAAAGGACCTTGGATTAATGGTGCTGTATAAATGCACCATTAACCAGTGAATTAACTGACCGTTAGCTGTCAGGACCATCTGAACATGGATTAAACTAACTCACCATTAGCTGTCAGGACCATCTGGACGTGGATGGCAGGGGGGATGACGGGCTGAGGAAGGTCCTGCAGGTACCTACGCAGACCGTCACACAGCGTGGATAAATCCAGCTGCTCCAACTCCAAGGAGGGCTGGTCTGTGACACAAAACAAACGCACACACGTCAACATTATACCTGGCTTCTCAAAAGCACCCCAAGGATTGTGAATATCATATTATTAATTAATTTTACCCCCTTTTTTCCCCTAATTCAGTCGTTATGCCAATGAATTCCTCTCCACACACATTTCTGTGTTGTCACTGGTGTTGTATCCTACTGACTCACCCGGAGGTGAGCCTTTATCCTAACATTCCCAGCTGACAGATGCCCCCAGGGGTCCTTGAGGGAGTTCCAGGGGGTCCCTAGCTAACCTTCATTTTTTATTATTATTATTTTAAAAACTATTTTAAATAGTGAAAATAGCCGATCTAGCGAGGCATTGTGGCAGAGAGAGAGAGTGCACTCATATCTATATGCAATTTACATCCTGCACATAATTCTACATTCATTCAAACTGATTAGGGAGAGAGTCTGGGAGATGGGTGGGTGGGTTATTGCTGGAGTCCAATGATCATTAGGCCTACTGTACATCCTAATGTATAAGAATATATTTCTAGAGAAGAACAAAAACAAAGGTTGTTATTTATAGCCTGTCAAGATCAAATGGAAATATGACATTTTGATGTGTCATAATAATTAAACTAAATGTTGACATGTCCCACTGACTATCAAGAAAATAAAAACATGGCCCTTCATGTCCAAAAGGTGTCAGCTCTACGTACCACATTCATAACACTGGCGGACCTCCAGACCTCCTCCAGCGGTGAAGGTTCTGTACAGAGTGGGGTTGTCCACACCTGAGAGAGAGATGGCAAACACAACCTGTGAGTCACACATAGGGGTGGGCGATATGGTGATAATTATCGTTGAGACGATACAATGTCTCCACGATATGCCTTTTCAGAGGTATCGTATATATCGTGATACAATTGAGAGAGCCTTGTAAAAAATTCTGTTTAATCGTTAATACAGAGATTCATTGCAGAATTCAATTTAAACCTGCATTTTGGTCTAAATCAGTAGTTCTCAAACTTTAAAAATGTCAACGTCTCCACTTAACTCTGACAGTATACAAATGAAACCAAATGGTTTCATTTGTATACTGTTACATACTTGTAAAGTTCAATTTAGACCTCCCAAAAGGAACCCAGAGAGTCTAGTTTTTGTCAAGTAACTTGAAAAATAACCATAAAAAACAATGTGTAAAATCGTGTATCGTGATACAGCTCGGGAAAGTATTGTGATATTGTATTTTTCCATATCGCCCACCCCTAGTCACAAAGCAAAGCAGAGGCACCACATGTCCTTCTGTTGCTCCCAAGAGCATAACAAGCTATTTTTATAGAAACAAAGTTATGGTTTGATGTTTGGTGATTTGTTTCTTTTTGTTGTTTAATAGAGCGTTCCTCTTTGTAATAGTGATATGAGACATCATCATTCATGCTGTTATGCAATGCTGTATACTAATAAAACTAAGACTTCATCATGCAACATTAAACATGGCATTAGCTACTGTAGCAAAGGCCAAGTGTGTGTGTGTGTGTGTGTGTGTGTGTGTGTGTGTGTGTGTGTGTGTGTGTGTGTGTGTGTGTGTGTGTGTGTGTGTGTGTGTGTGTGTGTGTGTGTGTGTGTGTGTGTGTGTGTGTGTGTGCATGTGTGTGCATGTTTGTTTGTGTGTAATATAAAGTTGTAAAGTAAATAAGGACATTTACTCAAATACTGTACTTTTTGTTTTGGTATTTTTACTTTACTGTAGTATTTCCAATCTCCAGAGGCACTCCAATACAATTAACTGAAGACTTTAGTTACTAGATACTTTAGTTACTAGATACTTTAGTTACTAGATACTTTAGTTACTACTTACTAGATACTTTAGTTATACTTTACTTTAGTATACTTTCGTATACTTTGTAGATGTGTGTATGTGTGTGTGTGTGTGTGTGTGTGTGTGTGTGTGTGTGTGTGTGTGTGTGTGTGTGTGTGTGTGTGTGTGTGTGTGTGTTTAATAGACTATCCTAAACAACAGTGAGTGCTGCAGCAGAAGTGTATTAAATAGACTATATCAGGGGTCTTCAATGTTTTCATGCCAAGGACCCCTTAGTTGAGAGAGAGATGAAGCAGGGACCCCCACATTCCATATAGTTTGACAGCACAATCCTCAGTGTATTTTGGATTCATGTCAGTGTGTTTTCAGATATTTAACCACTTGAACCGTCAATACTTAATAAACTTGACCTTTCACTCTGTACTTAGTCTGCTCTTTTCCCCTCTACATCAAACCTCTTTGCCAAAAATAGCAGATCTGCAAGCTCGCAACGACTCGCAGCACGAGGCGTTGTGAGCTTGTAGATCTGCTATTTTTGGCTAAAGTTCTAAGAATATGGACACTGACTAGGGTTCAAGTGTTTAATATAAAAAAAAAAGAAGAAAAAAAGTTGCTATCACACAAAGTAACTCTGAGGACCCCCTAGGGGTCCCGGACCCCCTGTTGAAGACCCTTGAAACAGACTACCGATATACCTATCACAACAGAGTAAAAAGCAGCAGTGAGTGATGTAGCAGAAGGTGGTGCTGACCTTTCCTCTCGATGGCTTCCAGCAGGGAGGACAGCATGGGTGGAGCGCTCTCTGGAAGGACAAACTGCTCCGTCAGGTCCAGCAGGCTGCAGCCTGGTGGTGCACGCACACACACACACACACGCACACGCACACGCACGCACACGCACGCACACGCACACACACACACACACACACGCACACGCACACATGCACACATGCACACGCACACGCACACGCACACACACACACACGCACACACACAAGGAAGAAAAGCACAAATAAAATGTCATGAGTCATGACTGACACTGTTTTGGCAGGCACAGTCCTAAATCTGTGATTTGGGAAAACAAACTTCGATCTTAGAACAGTGAGTTCCCAAACCTATATTTGAACCGGGGACGACCCTAAATGAACATATTTGAACTGGGGACCACCCAAATTAATCATATTTGAACTGGGGACCACCCAAAATAATCATATTTGAACTGGGGACCACCCAAATTAATCATATTTGAACTGGGGACCACCCAAATTAATCATATTTGAACTGGGGACCACCCAAATGAATCATATTTGAACTGGGGACCACCCACAATAATCATATTTGAACTGGGGACCACCCACAATAATCATATTTGAACAGGGGACCACCCTAAATGATCATATTTGAGCTGGGGACCCTTCCCACCCTGACAAGATAGATAGATACCTTTATTATCCCAAGGGTTAGGGCAGCACAGCATTTAAGGTTACAAGTTACAGGACAGTAAGAAAAAGAAAAAGGACTGTTGTGTACAGCTAAGCGACAAAAACAAACAAGAAAGAAGAATCAACAATACAGTTGAATCAACCATACAGAGCAAACTTAGTTAACTCTCAAATACCTGGAAAGTGCCCGAGACCCGTTAGATTTGAACCACTTTAACCATTATTGTATGCTTTAACTATTGAAAAATAGCAGATATACAAGCTCACAGCGCGGCACCGAGTGCCGCGCTGCGAGCTTGTAGATCTTCTATTTTTGAAAAATCGTGAAAATGTGTGCTAAGTCTTTGAATATCTTTGACCCGATCTTTGACCCGACTTCTAAATCCTTCCTCTAAATCAGCTGTTCTCAAACTTCTTCACGTCAAGGACCCCCAAAATTACATTTATTCGGCCGCAGACCCCCATCTCAAAATATGTTGTTCCAGGGACCCCCCAGAAGCAGAGATTTGAGTTACAAAAGTCTGCTTTGAAAAATATATATTGAAAAATGTGCACACATTTTCACGATTTTTCAAAAATAGCAGATCTACAAGCTCGCAGCGTGGCACTCGGTGCCGCGCTGTGAGCTTGTATATCTGCTATTTTTTGATAGTTAAAGCAGTCAATAATTGTAGGCCTAAATGGGTTAAAAAACACAACAAAAACACAACAAAAATAGTAGTACTTAAAGTATCTATAATGGACAAGCACTTGATCAGATCCCTGAGAATTATTGAAGACAAAATGAAGAGTACTTTTTTTCCTCCCCTCTAAAGTCCAACAGTGTGAAGGATACAAGATCCTCACAGCGTGCACTAGCAGCCACAGGCCATCAGACTGTTAAATGACAGTGAAAAGTGAAGGTGCAATAAACTCTTTGCACTCTGCACTTTCATTGAGTGACATTCTTGCCCTGTGTTTGTTGACTAAGTGCTTTTACTGTAGGTTGTTTTATTGTATTGAAGCTTCAAAGCGTACGCTTTTCACATCTACGGTATGTACATAAACAGTGCATCTACAGTATGTACATAAACAGTGCATCTAAGTGACAATAAAGTGAATCTGAATACATTTTGTTCCACAGATAAATACAACGCCTCAATCTTTCTTAGACAAACTAGCCAATGTTTGGCTAGTTTGTGATTCCTTATAAATGATCCATCTTGTTTTCCACTGCCATGAGTTAAACCAGTCATGGCTTCACAGACTCTCCAGCACACTGGTTCCCAAACCTTTTGGCTCGAGACCCAAAATAGAACTTATTCTTTGCCGGTTTCGTCCGATATTTAATGACAAAGACCGGAAAATATAAACCTCGTCGGACATATTGACCGATTGAAAATGACACAGCAGTTCATTAAAATCACCTCAACTTTGTCGGCTCTGATTTGGAAATATGAGGCTGTGGTTTGTTTAAGTTGTATGTACTGTAAATGGATGGATGGACTGTCAAAAACCAGTTTTATTATTAGTTAGAATACGTCACAGACCCTTTCAAACGAGAGGGCACTTGTGAGTAAAGTTGGCAAGTTGTTCAACCACTAATTAACAACAATGCACGCTCATTTTAAGCTTAAAACAACAACATGGATGCAACACTGGTCTGTCACATCCAGATGAAACACAGCGTTTATCATGTGGACAGCTGGACACCTTGAATGGAATATATCTTATCTATGAGGAGCAAATATGTCAACTTTCCCAAAAGCTGTCCCGTTAAACCAGACACTGGGACAGCATCCATCCACTGCCTGTATCCACAATATAACTTGTGAGTAGCCTAATACATTTCCTAATGTATTATTATTATTGTCAGCTGAGCCACATTTTGAAAGATTCTGAAGTACATCACAAAAGCAGGCACCCTTTGTTTGTTATTGTGAAGGAAATGTGTTCTCAAAGTAATGCAAGGTTCAGCAACCATTCCGCACGACGATGCGCACATGGTAATGTGGGAAATTAATGTACAGTATTTGTGCAAGTTGGCCTTAACATTTGTGTATACTTACTTATTATGTTCAAACAGTTCAATCCAAAACATAATGCTTATGGCTGTGTTAGGCTGCATTCACAGACGTGCTTGTCATTAATGCATACAGATATCTATGACCGATATTTTAACAGATGTCCGGCAAATTTTAATCATGCCGGTCACGGTGACCGAGACCGGCTAGCGCAATCTCTGACCCTGGGGTTCCAAGGAAGGCACCCACTCTGAGGAGCACTGGTGTAGGGTTAGGGTAGGGTTAGGAAGGCACCCGCTCTGAGGGCAACCAGAAGCCTGGACTCCCAGGTAAACCGAGAGCCTGCTGGCACCGTTCTGGATAACATGCTCTGTAAATAGCGTTAACATCGTAGCCAAGAAAACAGACCCAGGACACAAAACAAGAGAGTGAGTGACCAAAGATACGCCGTAGCATTGCAGCCATAGCTTGGGTCAATCGCTAGTCTAGAAGGTGGCAAGAAGGGGTCCTCAAAGGGGGTCCATGGAGTTGGAAAAGAATCCCTTTCCACTCGCGACGATCCACTCCAAAGATAGACGCTTCTGCATCAAGCTTGCGCCCAGACCCTTTTCATGTGCAGAATCAATATGGGCATGGCTAAATTTTTTTATTCTTTTTTATCCCCCAAAAAAAGGGAAACACTGTTTTTGTTACGGTGTCGTTAACGTATCAGTTGACCTCCCGGTTACCCTGAAAATAAAATAATTGGTCACCAATACTATTCTGCTTCTTCTTTTGAAATATGTTCTTTCACATCAGCATGTAACATCATTAGACTCAATAACCCTCCTATCTCCCAGACTCCCTCCCCAGTCACAGTTATCAGTGTCCACCCCTGCGTGACTGGAGTAGAGACAGGGATAGTTACACGCTATAGGCTGCACCGGTCGGTGGGTCGGTTGGTTTGGGTGTGATCAGAGAGCTGAGGTCACCTCCATCTCAAAATCAGCCAATTTAGCCAAGCTGAAAGCCCCAAGCTTTCAAAGGAGGCATGCAGCTCTGCACCAGACCAAAGGAGTGGCTGCAAACCATGAAGGTAGAGGAGGTACAATGGAGCCATTCAGAAGACTGCAGAGGTGCTGAGATGTTAGAAACCTTCAGCTTCTATAGCTGGACGTGGAGAGGCGGGGCTAAAGCAAACATGCTGCCATGTCCTCGATGTCAGAGTAGAAACCTCGTATCATCTCCATGATTCAACGTTTAATGCAATATTTAAATCGTTTTGAGAAAAAAAAATGCTGCTATTTGCCCCAAAGTGGCTGCAAAATATATTTGTTTCAAAAAGCTTTATACCCTGTATATACAACATGTATATAACACACTGTGACATAGCTCTGTTTACACAATGCTGTACCCCCTTCAACTGTATGTATGTTCCCCACTTTCAACTGTATTCATTATATTTTGACACTTGCTTTGGCAAAGTAAACATACTGTATGTTTGTTACTGCCCTACTAAATCATACTAGTGTCACAAAAAGTACAAGCTCACAGCGCGGCACCAAGTGCCACACTGCGAGCTTGTAGATCTGCTATTTTTGAAAAATCTTGAAAATTTGAATTTTGACCCGATTCTATAAGTGTCTTTTCTTTGAATCCTTTTCTTTGAACATATGTTTCTATGTCAGCAATCAAGCCAGCCATCATCAAAGAAAAGGTCCTTTTCACTTAACTGGAGCTCAGTTAGTCTGTTCTTGAGAGACTACTATGTCAGTGGTTCTCAAACCTTTTCATGTCAAGGACCCCCAAAATGATATGCATTTGGCCACGGACGCCCATCTCAAAATATTTAGTTCCAGGGACCCCCCAGAAGCAAACTTTGAGAAGCAAAAACGTTCGCTTTGAAAATACATATATTCAAAGATTTGCACACATTTTCACAAGTTTTTCAAAAATAGCAGATCTACAAGCTCGCAGCGCGGCACTCTGTGCCGCGCTGTGAGCTTGTATATCTGCTATTTTTCACTGGTTAAAGCATTCAATAATCCTAGGCCTAAATGGGATACCAAGAGCTTGTGATGACATAATAACTACATTGAATCCAATGGAGCACAGGTTCTTTCTTTTCCTCATGTTCTCTTTGGCACATACGAGGTTTACACCAACCCGACACCCAGCGATATTACGAGGTAAGCCACGTCTGAAGCCCCCCTCCTCCTCAGATCTCTGCATCCAGGTGTGGACATGAAAGGCTCAAGGGCCTGGCAGGGATTTGAACCACGGTTACTTTGAAAGAAAAGCTACAAAAAAAGCGAAAAGCCTCTTTTTTTTCCCTGAAAGGCCCGACTGTTCTGTAGCTGAAGCTGCACTTCCAACATGAATGGAGTCCTTTTTCTGTCTCTGGTATTTTCATTTGTTTCTAGTCGTGCTGCCATGAAGATCATTCATTTTTGGAGCTGTGTGGAACACAAGCTCCCTATACGTGGCCGTGTGTGTGGGTCTGTCTGTGTGTCTGTGTGTCTGTCTGTCTGTCTGTCTGTCTGTCTGTCTGTCTGTCTGTCTGTCTGTCTGTCTGTCTGTCTGTCTGTCTGTAGCCTACAGGACCTTTTGTGACCACACGAGGGCGCTGTTGTTCATGCCAGGCCAGACACCCCCACACACACACACACACACACACACACACACACACACACACACACACACACACACACACACGCACACACACACACACACACACACACACAGCTCCACTTCGAACAGAGGTTCGATTTTAAACCTCCTTTTAACCCTGGCGGAGCTATTTCTGGGGTTGTGTCATTTAGGGGTGCTATGATCATCATCCCAATCACTGATGGGTTTTTCCTCACAATCGGCCAAATACTGATGTTGTGCTTTTATTCATCCTATGAGGGCGGGTTCTGCCAATGCATTTCAATGGGAATGGAGTGGTTTGCTGCCATTTGTGGATTTCTGCCAAAAAGAAGGCTCCATCCCCATTGAAATGTATTGGCAGAATCCGCCCTCATAGGTAGAATAAAAGTGACCGTAACCCAAGGGGAAATTCAACTATATCCACTGTCTGCAGATCTACTATTTTTGAAAGTTAAAGTGTGGGTTTGATACATCTTGAACCAATGATAACTACAGTGGATCCATTGCAACACAGCTTCCAGAAAAAGTAAGTTCAATAAGTTAACATTCTTGGAAATACAAGAAGTAAACTCAATCAATATCAGTACTGCAATGTAGAAATACTCTGTTACAAGTAAACGTCCAGAGTTCAACATTTACTCGAGTAATAGTACAAAAGTATTGGATTCAAAATGTACCAAAAGTAAAAGTACTCATTATGCATTTCAAGTTTTCAATTGTATGCAAATCTTTTGAAAATGGCAGCTCTACAAGCTTACAATGTGTCGCATCGCGACGCAAGGTGAGCTTATAGATCTGTAATGTATGTTAGTAACGTATGTTTTGTAATAATAATGAAGATCTACAAAGTAACTAGTAACTAAACAATGTAAAATTATTGTAGTGGAATAAAAGTATATTATTTGGATCTGAGATGTAGTGAAGCAGAAGTAAAAGTATTGGAAATAGGAAATACTCAAGTGAAGTACAAATAACTCAAAAGTGTATTTAAGTACAGTACTTAAGTAAATGTACTTAGTTACTTTACACCACTGGACAGCAATGAAAGCAACCAGATTGCTGAACACTCCAACACACACACACACACACACACACACACACACACACACACACACACACACACACACACACACACACACACACACACACACACACACACACACACACACACACACACACACACACACCCCCTCTCCCATGTCATCTGGAACAGCTTAGTGGAGCAGCATGCGTGCAAAGAGAGAGGAGGGGATTTTCTCAGAAGCACTGAACTCTGTTTCCCTTTTTTTCTCCTTAAGTAGCAACACCACAACCAGAGCTTGTAGGTTGGCTATTTTTACAGTGATAATAAAACTAGGAAGGGTTTTGGACTTGAAGGAGGGCTGTCACCATTATGACATTTTTCATGACCATTAATGTGACTCAAATAATTGTGATTAGTGATTTAAAGGAGTAGTTCACCCCCCAAAATGTTTGTCACATTCCTAAGACAAAAATGTTATTAGAGTAAATTTACCCCATTGATTCCGGATGCATCCGGAACGAATGGGGGTAAATGTATTGTTATCACATTTTTGTCTTAGGAATGTGACACAAAACTAAAAATATTATTGAACTCTAGTCTCCATGGCGTGACTAATCAATAGAAAAAAAGTCATTTTGGGGGTGAACTACTCCTTTAATTCTGTTTTTGTTGACAATTACATTTCTGTTTGGCTTGTAGGCTTTGAAGTTGCACATGGCAGATATGACACCTAAATATACAAATAAATGACTGACATATTTGACAACTTTATACTGAAAAAAAAAGAACATTGATAGTGGAAATAGCCGATGTACAAGCTCACAACGCACTGCGATGTCGATGTGCTATTTCCACTACTTTTTGAAAGTGTTTGAAACTATATGAACATTTCTCAACATGGAAATGATTATGAGTTATGACGATTACCTCAAATAATTGCGATTAGACGATTATGTAATGATTGTAACAGGCCTCCTTCCACTAACTACTAAATACATAAAGTTGTCCTTTTTGTGTGAGTGTGGATGGCATGCTGGAGCAGTGGTTCTCAACCTGTGGCTTGGGATCCACAGTGGGGGTCCCCGCATGAGTTTGGAGGGGGGTCCCCAGATGACAGACAGTAAAGTGACTATTTAAGGACTTTTGACACCTTTTTGATACCAAAAAAATAAATGAAATGAAAAAAGACCATTAATGCATAACAACTAGTTATCAACAAACTATAAAGACTGGTCAAACATTGGCCAAATTGTCAAATAATATATAAGAGATTTATTTTATTTTTTATTTTTTTTTAAATAGCCGGTCTACAAGCTCACAACGCCTCGCGGTGCGAGGCGTTGTGAGCTTGTAGATCGGCTATTTTCACAATATTTATCTGTGGAACAGAGGCAAACTAAATTGCAATGCCTCAACTCCTACAATCCTACAAAAGCGCTTGTCAGGGTGGGGGGTCCCAGTTCAAATATTATTTTGGGTTCTCCATTGGGATTCTCCATTTGAAATATGAATATATTTGGGGCTGGCAGACTGAACAGGTTGAGAAGCAGCAGTGTCCTAGAGGTCTGCTCCCTGCCTACGCACCGTGTCTCAGAGCTGATCAGGAGCATCATGATCAGACCGTTGGTTTTACCCCACAGCTCTTAGGTTACTGCCCACCTTTGAGGAGAGGGGAGAGGAGGGGGGGGGGGGGTGTTTCTCAGAAGCAGGGATACTAAAGGTTCCCCGAATAGAGACCTTTAGACACGCTGCACCGCCGTGTGTGTGTGTGTGTGTGTGTGTGTGTGTGTGTGTGTGTGTGTGTGCGTGCGCGTGCGCACACACCTGACGAGGTCGCCCCGCAGTCGCTTGGAAACCTCGCAACCTACAAGACTGTTTGATACTATGTGGGAAAAGGGGGAAGAAAGGAGATAATCTGTGTTCCGATGGATCCAATTTAATAAAAAAAAGAAAACAGGAATAACAGGAGACCTATGAGCTTGCAGTGCGTTGCATCGCGGCGTGCTGTGAGCTTGTAGATCTGCTGTATTCGATGCATTTGTGTGACACCGCAGTTTTGACTCGGTAGGGCATTCATTATGTCTGACACTGTCTGACACTGTCTGACGCTTTTTGTGTGACACTGTGGTGTGATCAAGTATGCCGTTCGTATAGAGAAAAAAACAACGCAAAAAAGGTTGGAACATGGATTGGAGATACAAAGAAAAGGAGACGAGTGATCCGAGCACTCAAAAAATGTAAAAGAGGAGAGGACGGGAGTAAAATCAAGGTACTTTATTCATTGCAAAAGAGGTTTGGACACGTTTCGATCCACTGGTCTTCATCAGGGCATACATGGAGATACCAGGTCTCTCGCCCCCGACGGCGGTGACGAAGAGTAATCTTTCAATGCCAGACCAGACATCCAACACTGACGCGTTCGCCGCAGCCACAGACTGCTTCTGAGAAAACTGCAACTCATCACCCTCTCTTTAAGGTTACGTTGACACACACCACCCCAAACACCCATCTCCACCCTCCTCCAACTCACCACCCTAAGGTTACATCTCCCCCCTCCCCCAGCGCCCCCAGCTCGGGGCGACAGTAGCTCAGGGGTAGAGAAACCGTCATTAGAACACAAAGGGTTCCCGAAGGGTTCCCAGTTCGATCCCTGTGGGCTCCCCCAGAGTTAGTGTGGAAGAGTCCTTGAGCAAGACTCTGAACCCCTAGTTGCTCCCGGTGAGCAGGTTGGTGCCTTGCATGGTTTCCTCTGCCATCGGTGTATGAATGTGTGCGTAAATGGGTGAATGTAATGCACAATCTCTATAAATGCACCATTTACCATTTACCTCACCACCCTCTCCCTAAGGTTACATTCCAGACCGGCCCACCACAACCGGCGCAACCGAACATAGAAGATCTACAAGCCCACAACGTGTCGAGGCAGCGACGCGTTGCGGGCTTGTATCAGCTGTTTTAAGTTTGGGTGGGACTCCTGGGTCACAGTAGCCTGTGATTGGGCTACTAGGCTGGTTTTCAGATGATGGACAAGTCAGTGGGCCAATCATGTGATGTCTCTCTGCTCTGTGGGGCCGGAGCTACTGAAGGATTGGCCACTTTTAGTGGCCCGAAGCGCAAAAGTTACTGTTAACTAACCTAAACTGGTAGCCCACAGTCCCACCGGGCATACAGTATGCCCGGTATGCCAGATGCCCAGTCCACCCCTGCCCCCAACTCACCACCCTCTCCCTATGGCAGTGTTTCTCAACCTTTTTTTCTGCATGGGCACACTTTTCATGTCCCAAGAATCCATGGGCACACCAACATAATACGGGGGTGTAAATATCGTCACTGTCGGGAAGAAACCTTGTATCTCCAAGTTTCAGATTTGTACGTTTCTTCGCAAAGTAAAGCCTTGCTTCATCATACAAGGCTGTTGCACAACAGTAGTGAAAACAGCAGATCTACAAGCACACAACGCCTCGCACCGCAAGGCATTGTGTGCTTGTAGATCGGCTGTTTTCACTAGTTTAAATCATTTTTGGAGCTGTGTGCAGCTCCCTATAGGTGGCTGTGTGGGTCTGTCTGTGTGTCTGTGTGTCTGTCTGTGTGTCTGTATGTAGCCTGAACTTCCTAAACTTCGGCACGCTACTAGTCCCACAGTTTTGCCACCACACACTCGCGCCATATGTCAAATCGACCGGCTTACTCGGGAATAGTCGGCTAGTAACTTGCTAAGAGAAAGGTTCAATAGTTTAATTGATATTAATTTATTAGTGAATTAATTTTCCCCATTGACTTATAATGGGAATCGCAAAAACTCACATTCAATTATTTGTCTCTCGCAAACCATAGGGGCTAGAGTTTCAAGACTTGGAGAGGAGGTTCATAATGATTTCAAGGATTAAATAAAAAAAAATTGTGTCATTTGGCCGCATGGTGGCGCTATAACACCCCACTTTACGTTTTGGCCTGTAACTCTTGAACCGTAGATCGGAAAATTAAAAATATTTTTTCCCTGGATTCCTTGGGTCATGACGCATCTCCCCATATAGGCCACGCCCATTTGCGCCATGATAGATTCTCCGCCATCTTGAATTTTCTCCAAAACACACTTTTTGCTCTTTTTCCTACATATTTTCTTCAAATGTCACAAAAATCGGTACACATGATCCACACACACACACACACACACACACACACACACACACACACACACACACACACACACACACACACACACACACACACACACACACACACACACACACACACACACACACACACACACACACACACAGCTCCACCTCACACGGGTGTGATTTTTTAAATGATAAATACAATATTGGCTTTCAAGCAGTTTCAAGTGGCACACTTGACCCTTCTCAGGGGCACACCAAAGGTCCCCAGGCACAGTGGTTGAGAAACACTGCCCTGTGGTTACATTCATAGTACCACTGCCCCCCACCTCACCCTCCTCTAACCAAACACACTCAATGTTGGGCGGGGCCATCACCATGCTGGCTTGTGGTGGACACTTTTGTAGAAATTCTATTTTTTGCCACAGACATCCAAAATGAGCAGACAATAATATTACCAGAAACACAAAGAGATAGCCCTGAATGACCATAACAGGTCTGTAACTCTGAGAGTGTACAAATGGAACCAAATGGACCCTTACATGTATGCAACTCTTAGAGTGTACAAATGGAACCAAATGGACAAAAGCTGGGCCATATTAGGAAAACCTTCAATACTCAACAACGTTGAATAGCTCGATATCGATATTACTCACGATATTAGTAAAAACAATTGCATTGTATATTTTGTAATGTTTTTTCTGCTTTAGCTCCACTGCCTGCCTAACCCAGATAATGCATATCATATCCATGCATGCACACTGCACAGTACACATAGAATAAAGACATTAAATGACTTATTTCCATTTTCCAACAATTTTCCAGTCCAGTTTTATGGTTACAGATGGACTGCTTTTTTGCATGTGCTACGTGCATGCATAGTGTGTCTGTTAATTAATTTGACACATACACCAATACCTCATTTCAGGCCGTCTTCGTCGGTATGTATACCTTGTATGTTGATACCTCCATGAAGGTATATTTTCGATATATTGCCCAGCCTTAAAATGGATCCATTTCAGAACCACTATAGTACTAGCTGGACTCCTCCTAATGTGCCATTGTGTCGAGGTAAATAAGTCTCATAAATATTATATTCTGAAGAAAACCTGCAGTGCAATGTGGTGTGGGAGAGAACACTGTTCGTGCCCTGTTGAGAAACCAGAAGTACAAATGTACAGTACAGTATGTGTCCACTGAATGAGTCCCAGAATTCTATTATTGTGCTGCTGTCTAAATCCAGCCTCAGTGTTACCAGTCTCTTCTGGAAACACTGGTATGATTGTCTCTTGTATTAGCTGATGTTTTTATGGCATTTTTTATGTTTCTCATGTTGCTTGTTTTAAATTTACCCCCGAGTCTACACATATAAATAAAGTGTGCTTGTAGATAAGGGTGCAGGAAAAAATAGATTCGAATTCGAATCGTGTTTCTAACATGGTAAGATTCAGAATCGATTCTCATTTTCCAAAAATCGTTTTTTTATGATATTTTGTAATATGATTTTTTATTACAATAATTTATTAGATATTATGTTGTGTGTGTACAAGTTAAAAGAATGTGTGAAAGCATGAATAAATCAGACATGTCGTCTTGTATTTACCTTTGTTTACATTATTGCAATAAGTTGATAAAACCTTTACAATTATAAAAGCTATGTAAATGTACTCTGCTTTCATGCCACAGACTGGAGTAGATCCTGATATATGAATTGAACAGAGAATCGTTTTGAATAGAGAATCGAAGAAAATCGTGAATCGTGACTCCAAGAATCAATTCTGAATCGAATTGTGGGATATCCACAGATTTGCAGCCCTGCTTGTAGATTGCTGGTCCAATCATTACTGGCAGACAGCAGCTTCTTCTATTTTTATGTTTGTATTCATTATTATTTTCCGTCCAGCGTTTGTCCTGGGTTAGGAGGTGGTTCTCCTTTTGGACAGGGTCAGATGTGGTGCCAGGGACGGTGATATGAATATGATGCTATGCTGCCTCCGGGACATTCCTGCCGTGTCTTCTAGGGTGTCACACTCCACACGGTTCCGCCGTGACACGGCATTGATGCCACCGGGGGCTTAATACCCAGAAGGCCATTCTATCCCCTCTGTCTGTCCCACCCACCCACCCACTGGCACTGACAGGCTCTGGTTGCTGTCCAAGTACATTTACTCTGAGTATTTTGTATTTGTGTGGATGTTATCCACCTGTTTCCGCGGGAGTTTACTGGAGATTATTTGGACCACACTTCCGGTTTAACAGCAGACATACAAGCTCACGTCGCGTCGCAGATGCAGCCCGTTGTGAGCTTGCGGCGCCGGAAGCTCGGTACAACATCTGCGCAATGCACTATGGGGCGTTGGAAACCTGTGGATTCAGTGTCAACACCAATGCAACTCCTGGCAAAATCTCGACATTTCGATGTCCCACTGTGCCGAATCCCCACTCCCCAGTACTCCGGTTAGGGTTAGGGTTATACTTATTCACCAGGTTAGCATTCACCTGCGTCGGCCGGTTAGCATTCACCAGTGTCGGAAGGTTAGGGTTTACTCACGACGTGAGCGACTGGGACTACTGGCCGCTCCAAACAACGGCACATCGAAACATCACTACACACCCGCAACTTCTTGCAACTAGGGATGGGACGATATGAAAATGTCATATCAAGATTATTGTGACAAAAGAAATCACGATTTACGATATTATCACGATAATCAAAATCCATTATCCTGGGGCGGAACCTTTGGCAAAAAATAGCCGATCTACAAACTCACAACGCGTCACAACAAAAGAAATCACGATTTACGATATTATCACGATAATCCAATCAAAATCCATTATCCTGGGGCGGAACCTTTGGCAAAAAATAGCCGATCTACAAGCTCACAACACGTCACGTTGTGACGCGTTGTGAGCTTGTAGATCGCCTATTTTTTGGCAAAGACATCTGATAGAGTGAAAAAAAGACTATCAAGTATGTATATTATAAGTACCCTTTACCAATTATAGAGGGTTTAAATGGTACCAGATATGCAGCTCGGCAAATAAAAGGTGAATTGATCCCAGTGCATGACGGAGGACGATATCATGATTAATTAAATCTCCGTGATACGATTATTGTCTAGCCTTAAAAACTATGATCAAAGATGTTTGTCATCTAGCAAGTTGTTAGATGACACTAAAGGCTTGCCCAACTGCCCCCGGCAGGTAAATAAAACTGTTGAGCAGGTGGAGATTGCTTTCAGGTTGCCCGACTGGGCAAGTGTGCATTTGAGAGGAGACACGACAGTCTATAAACACAACATGCACAAGATGTCCGTCTAAACACTTGAACGTTGCCAGAGCGCTCTTTCTTCTGGTCTGTGGAATGTAAAATAAGAGCATTATTTACCTAGAATGTGCTTTTTTTACAGTTGCTACAACAAAAAATATAAAATAACAAGTGTGAACCGATAGTTGTATTCATACTGTAGCTATGTAAGGTATTTGGCATACAAATGGAGGTATGACATTTTCTTTATCGCACAAAACTAAGTGTTAAATTGAACAGGAATTCAATGGACGATTTACTTTTGTCCAAACGAGCAAGTGCCTCTGACACCTTAGTGTCAACCCCTGTCTACCTAAACCACAATAACTTGCCAGTAGAGCTTGCAGATCAGCCATGTTCACAAACTTCTGTCTGACACTGTGTACCGTCGTGTACGGCAAAAGGAGGGTATTCATTTACGGAATTAACACATTTAGAACGGGTACACATTATTGTGTATCATTATTTTATGCTTTAACTATTGAAAAATAGCAGATATACAAGCTCACAAGCTTGTAGATCTGCTATTTTTGAAAAATCGTGAAAGTTTGAATTTTTACCCGATTCTATAAGTGTCTTTTGAATCCTTCTAAGATTTTTTGAAAAACCCTATGTTTCTTCTATGTCAGCAATCTGGCCAGCCATCGTCAAAAAAAAGGTCCTTTTCACTCAACTGGAGCTCAGTTAGTCTGTTCTTGAGCGACCACTATGTCAGTGGTGCTCAAACCTTTTCACGTGAAGGACCCCCAAAATTATATTTATTTGGCCACGGACCCGCATCTCAAAATATCTAGTTCCAGGGACCCCCCAGAAGCAAAATTTGAGTTACAAAAGTTCGCTTTGAAAATACATATATTCAAAGATTTGCACACATTTTCACGACTTTTTCCAAAAATAGCAGATCTACAAGGTCGCAGCGCGGCACTCGGTGCCGCGCTGTGAGCTTGTATATCTGCTATTTTTCGCTGGTTAAAGCATTCAATAATTCTAGGCCCTAAATGGAATTAAAAGAAAGGATTTGAAACACGGGGGAACTAGAAGGTTTCTGCCTGACAGCAGTGACATGGAACAGTCCTATGAGTGTCCCTCCCCAGCAACCATGGGTAAAGAGAGCTCCTGTGAACAAGTCCTTACAAGCCTCACTGCATGTCTGACACGCCAGCCTGCAATAATACCTAAAGACCACACACACACACACGCACACACACGCACACGCACACGCACACGCACACACACACACACACACACACACACACACACACACACACACACACACACACACACACAGACAGGGAACAATCTAATCCACTGGTTCACAAACTTGGGACCTCGGCCTGTCACAATTATTACATATCAAAATAATCATTTCCATGTTGAGAATGTTCATATAACATTTTCAAAAACAGTAGAAATAGCAGATCTATTTCCACTTTTTCTTTTTAAAGTATATAGTTGTCAAATATGTTAGTCATTTATGTGTCATTTCTGCCATGTGCAACTTCAAAGACTAAAAGCCAAACAAAAAAAGGAACTGTCAACGACGAAAACACAATTAAATTGTTAATCGCAATTATTTGAGTGACAATTAATCGTCATGTAAAATGTCATAATTGGGGCAGCCCCATTGGGACCCATATTTGGGTCGTGGACAAATTTCCATGGGTAACAAGTAAATATCACCTTTTCTACATCTTGTTTCATTGATAAAAAAACAAATACAATATTTCAGAAGATTTGAAATAGCAGATCCACAAGACGTGTTGTGAGCTTGCAGATCTGCGGTTTTCACTAGTTTGGGTCCCGGGGCAAATGTCTAATTTCTCTTATGGCTATTCCCCAGAATTGATGTATAAATTATTTGGACGCAGACCCCCATCTGAAAATGTTTTGTAACCAAGGACCCCCAGAAGAGAAGATTTGTGCTTAAAAAAAAAAAAATCAAACCTCGGTTTGAAGTGGAGCGGTGAATTTGAGCAGCTGTACCCTATGTGAGTGAGTGAGTGAGTGTAAACTGTGCCTGTGAGTGAGTGGTGAGTGTGCCTGGCCTGCACAAAACAGCGCCCCTCCTTTAACTAGTGTTTTGTGTGTGGCCACTCAAGGTATTGCCAGGCTACGGACACGGCCAGCCAGCCACCCAGCCAGCCACCCAGCCAGCCACAGACATACCCACGGACATACCTGTTCATTGGGAGCGCTTTCACCGCTCCAAAAATAAAAATAAATGTGCAGTTATTCAACATTCTTCAAACACTTCCAAGACGTGTCCAAAAATATTCAAAAATAGCAGATTTTGATCTGATCAGACCCCACTTTGAGTACCACTGATCCTGTGTGTGTGTGTGTGTGTGTGTGTGTGTGTGTGTGTGTGTGCGCGTGTGTCTGCATGCGTGCATGTGTGCTTATTCTGCTATCTTTAGTAGTTGTCCAGCTACGAGCCAGTTGGCTGGTACACACACACACACACACACACACACACACACACACACACACACACACACACACACACACACACACACACACACACACACACACACACACACACACACACACACGTGCACTAAAGATAGCTCACACATTGCTTAAATGTGGAAGGCCTGCTCCAGGAAGCAGCATTTCTCAGAGAGCTTGGCTATTTTTGGCGCAGCTGAAAACAGATCTGGAACAGAGACTGCTGCAGCTACCTTTCTGACTCAATCAGTTACCTGCCTGCTAAAGGTTCGTCAAATAATCAAGAAAACATCATCTAGCTTTGATTTTTGTGAAATTGTTATATGTCAATGAATCGACTAACCACGTAAGAGTCATTTCACGATTGCAAGACAAACCAACATTTTCAGAGGTTTGACAGTTCTGTGCACCTTGTGACGGTCCCCTCACGATGAGGATAGGGTATATGGTTAGTGCACTCCTTGGTTTTGTTTTGGTTCTTGTTCTTTGCTTTTAGTCGGAGGCCTTAGGGAGATAGAATGGTAATTTCGCGCTAATCAGTCTAAAAGCACCACATTTTGCACAGTTGTAGCCCAGGGCATGCTCTAATATTTAGCTAGGGCGCCCGAGTTTGCAACCTTCGGGGTTGCAACAGTGGCCAAATGAGGTTGGGCTCCCATCGACTTTTTATACAGGAGGAAAATACCCAGAAAAACCCTTTTTTTCTGGATATTTAAGTAGGATGTGAGGGGTCTAACTAGGGGTTTGTCATGATGCTGAATCCATTGCAAGCATTTGTTTTGCACAAAAAAAAACATTCCTTGGGCTAAAGATGGCCCCAGCTTTGTGGGCGTTTTCTGTGGCGCCCCCGCTAAATCATTAGAGCAAGCCCTGGGCTACATCTGTGCAAAATCTGGCGCTTTTGGACTGATTAGCACGAAAAAACCCTAAGGCCTCCGACTATTTGTGTTAATTTGGTTTCTCCTTGCTTCCTACAGGACTGGGGAGCAGCAATTGATTGACGGCCGTTACTCTGATGGCGTGCACCTGGGCCCGGGTGTACACGCCCCATAACGGTGACTGCTCTCCATTCCGACATGTCTCCACTCAATCACTGCAGGGGGTTTCAGACCCTCTTATCCTGCTGCTCTGGCTATGAACGCTTCAATGTCAAGGTGTGTGCGTGTGTGCGTGTGTGTGTGTGTGTGTGTGTGTGTGTGTGTGTGTGTGTGTGTGTGTGTGTGTGTGTGTGTGTGTGTGTACTTTTATATTACTGTACTTGTGAGGACCTAATGTCCCCACAGGTTCATATCTATACTATAATTTTGCGAATGTCTGAGTGAGTGAGTGAGTGAGTGAGTGAGTGTCTGTCTGTCTGTCTGTCTGTCTGTCTGTCTGTCTGTCTGAAACAGCGTTTCTCCTCAGTGGCTGGAGCAATTGATCTGAAATCGCATCACAATTAGCATATGAACACACCTAACATAACTGTGAAGCCCGTTTGTCACTTTCACAAATCGTATGCTGTATATTAGCATTTTTATGGTGTATCTACTATCTATTCTGCATCTAGCTTGAGGCTAATCAATTCTGCATCTAGCATGAGGCAACATGTTTAACCAGCTCTGTGTGTGTGTGTGTGTGTGTGCAGGCGGGTGGGCGTGCGGGGGGGTGGGGGGGGTGGAAGGTATCTCTGTAGCCATTAAACGAAGCGGGTATTTCTTACATTGATGCGCCTACATATTATCATGCAAACACCAGTTAAAGTTACTTTCCATCCCTCATATACCCACACACATCCCATAACCCACACACTGCACATCATTTCGGAGCTCATATCTTTGAACGGGTAAGGGCTAGTTAGTATAAGTTGAGAAACACACATAGGAATGGTAATGGTAGTTTCATGCTTAAATTGTAGGTTATTGGGAAAACAGTCAGGTTAGGATTAGGCATCTAAAAGGGGCCTATCTTGCGTGCCGCCATACCCCTTATGCCTAAACATGTGCACCTGGGCCCGGGTGTACACTACACGCCCTATAAAAGCCTGCTTCCCCAGTCCTCTCCCAGCTCTGCTCACCTGTGTTCTCCTCTCCCCCTTATCAACACGTTGGCTAACACATAAGTAGGGCTGTCACAATTATTACATAATGGTCTAATCGTGATTATTTGACATTATCACAATTATTTTGTCATAATCGTGAATGTTGAAAAATGTCCAAAATAGTGGAAATAGCAGATCTACAAGCTCACAACGTGTCGCATCGCAACACGTTGTGAGCTTGTAGATCGGCTATTTCCACTACCAAAGTTATTTTTTAAGTAGTAAGTTGTCAAATATGTCAGTAATTTCTTTGTATATTTAGGTTATGTGTCATATCTACCATGTGCAACTTCAAAGCCTAAAAGCCAAACAGAAATGTAATTATCAACGACAAAAACTCAATTGAATCGTTAATCGCCAATTATTTGAGTGACAATTAATCGTCATGTAAAATGTCATATGGTGACAGCCCTACACATAAGACACTACACGATCCACTCATCCATCCATACAGCATTCCACTACTGACTTGACTGATTACACACCTCATCTGTTTAGGTTTGGTTTGATTATTTGATTTAATCATTTAATAAATATTATTTAAACTTTGTTGAACTATGTCTCCCCCTGTTTTTTTTGTTGTGGTCTCTGGCACCCCTAGGCAGGATCATAAGGCCGGAATCGGACATACGCATGAGACATCTTCTCCGTATCGTTTGAGAATGAGGGGGGGAGTCCAATGCATTTTCTAATGTCAATGCATCCAAGTCACGTGTTTTCATGTCGTTGCCGTGTCCCTTGCTCAACCACAGAAGGCTGTCTTTTGGCCGACAAAAAACCACGTGACCGACAATGAATTGGATCACCCCTCCCCCCCTCATTCTCAGACGATACGGACACGATAGCTCTTGTAGCGCGCCTTACAACCTGAAAAGAAAAAAAACTCTAGAAGCAAGCATGTACCCACACGCTGTGGACGGATGGTTTGAGCATAGTGATCTTTATCTTATCAATCTTACACTCATTACATAACCAGGCTAACCAACCTGCTGGACTAGAAACATCCTGCATGGAATTTGCACCTTGATTGAGCTTCGTCTGAGAGAGATTATTACACACTAATCAAACATTTTTATCTCAAAACCGGAAAAAGAAATTGGACTTGGACCCAAACAAACTAGTTAAAAAAGGAGGTGTATAAGGTCACAAGGCTTCCGGAAGATACGCCAGGCTGTCTCGCTGTTAAACAGCACTGTAATGAACCATGGCTGTTCTCATCAAATGTTTTCCCCAGAACAGAAGAGAGGAACGCTATAGGTTTGATCTGGTCAAATAAATGCTCTGTTATTAATGACCAACGACCACACGTCCCAAAACAAGACCATTCTTCTTCTGCCCCAGCTTATGTTACGGGAAACACAAAGAGTGTGCATGCGTGTGTGTGTGTGTGTGTGTGTGTGTGTGTGTGTGTGTGTGTGTGTGTGTGTGTGTGTGTGTGCGTGCGTGCGTGCGTGCGTGCGTGCGTGCGTGCGTGCGTGCGTGCGTGCGTGCGTGCGTGCGTGCGTGCGTGCGTGCGTGCGTGCGTGCGTGCGTGCGTGCGTGCGTGCGTGCGTGCGTGCGTGCGCGTCCGTGCGTGTTTCAATAATAGCAGTGACCACCAGAGTTCCCGCCTTCCAGTAAACAGATATAAAACCTGTTTGAAATTCTATGTTACTGTATAAAACATCAGACATTGGGATTTACAGATGGGTGTGCTAATAAAATACAATATAAAGGTAACGTAAGTCTCACACTGTTCATTTTCAAACTAAAGTTGCTCCCTGACCAAAAATTTAGAAATGACGGCATTGGCTCAGGGGTAGAGAAACCGTCAGCCATTAAAACACAGAGAGTTCCCGAAGGGTTCCCAGTTCGATCCCGGGCTCCACCCATAGTTAGTGTGGAAGAGTCCTTGAGCAAGACTCTGAACCCCTAACTGCTCCTGATGAGCAGGTTGGTGCCTTGCGTGGTTTCCTCTGCCATCGGTGTGTGAATCTGTGTGTGAATGGGTGAATGTATTGCACAATCTATGTAATGCGCCTTGGATACTATATAAATGCACCATTTACCATTTAAACCTTATACCACCACACACCACATCACTTTTTATTAGAACCATTAAAACTGGGAAAGCATCTGTGTATTTCTTTTTTTTTTCTTTTAGCAAGTTGACTATTCCAAAATAGCAGATCTACAAGCTCATAGTGCGGCACTCGGTGCCTTGCTATGAGCTTGTATATCTGCTATTTTTGAATGGCTAAAGTATAAAACAATGGTCGAAGTGGTTAGAATCTAAAGGGACACAGATGGGTTAATGATTAAATAAAACATTGACCTATATAAATCCTTATTAGAGTCCAAAGTATCTCTCTGTGTTTCCCCACATGAGGCAACATGAGGCTCTGAAACAGACAGCCTGTGTCAACACCTGACACAGCACTGTAGGGAAACGTGTGAAATGTCTCCCCCTTCAGGCTGAGAAGTGCAATGGGAATATTAGAGGTAGAGTAGAGCAGAGTTTTCAAACTCTTTTGTCTCAGGTCACCCCTGTAAATAACCTCTACCTCCAGAGCACCCCTGAATTACTTTTTTTAGAATCTTACCTCATATTACGCTAGGTAAATATGCACATCTTTCCCCCTGAGATACGGAAGGCTATGTCACAGAGAAATATCTGTTTCCCTCAGAACTGACTGAAAATAACTTGTATTTATATAACCACTTGGGGTTCAAGTGGTTATACTTGACGTTTAACCACTTGAACCCCAGCATCCCTATTCTGGGGGGAAGGTTCACCAAAAAAAGCCGATCATCTACAAGCTTGCAGATCTGCTATTTTTTGGTGAAGAGAGTTGGCCGTAGATGGAAAAAGAACTCATCAAGTACAGTGCAAATCAGCTCTGTTTTACTAAGCATATAGTGAAGTGATATTGATGAAGCAGTGTCATTAATAAATTACAAATATTATCAGAGTATTCTGAGGCCCCCCTGGACTGGCATCACTGCACCCACTATGAGACACCCTGGAGTAGAGATGTAGCATTGGCCACTTTAAACTCTGCATGTCTCATGGCTTGGCGGAAGGGGCTGTTAAGTCTGACATCATTTTGTAGGCAGAGGAGAACTTTTGCCCCCCAAAAAAGCGAATCTTTTTACTATTTTTACTATTTACACATTTTTCTTCTCTTTCTTGTTGACAGGAAAGTGGTAGAATTATACTTTAGTCGTTATTTTTGTCTCGGATCTGTTGAAATAGCGAGGGACAGATATTGACAATAAATCTGCTTGGAGGTCTGACTACAAAATGATGTCACGGCTTAAAAGCCCCATACCTTTTGATCCCATGCACAGCATTCTGTCTTACTACTCAAACGTTTTACAATTTACAGTTTAGGCATTTAGCAGACGCTCTTAATCCAAACGACAATATGCAGGTAATACATCAATATAATAAGCAAGATAATATGTCAGTACATCAACAACAATACAACAAATGCATAGGAATATCAATCTAGAAAAACAATAACATATGTAGACCACGCACCTAATCAGTACAAAAAACTTGTGTAAAACCTAAAAAAATGCTATTTAGCTTCATGTATGGTCATTGAGGGAAGGGCAGTGTTACAGTAGTGCTATGGGTTTAGGTGGAGTCTGAAGAGGTGAAAGCTAGGGAGTGAGTCTATAGTTCTAAGTTCAACAGGGAGTTTGTCCTGGGGTTTTTAGTGAGGGTTCTGTCAGTCTGTTTTAATTTCACCATAGCTCTGAGCGTGTGGGAGATAAAGAGAACAGTGACATGGAGTTGGACTGGTTGAGCTCTCTATACATCATACTCTGTGGTATGATGAAACCAGGTGGTTGACACACTAACGGTTGCCTGACTGCCCTGTGGCAAGTACAAACAAAACGTTGGGGCAAAGTGGAGTTTGCTTTCAGGGTTAACCGACAGACAGGCAAGTGCATTCTGTCTTCATTAAATATTATAGGCTATTTATAAAGAACAATGCTACTTTTTTTCATCAGTTGCACTAATTCTGTTTTTTTTTTTTTTTTTTCAAATTGACTCACTACTCTGCAAGTTATCATTAATTTGTTCTAGAAGCGCACATTTCGCCTATCCTATTTTTATAACAGACATTATTGTTAAACCATATTAACACTTGCCACTGCCACTGTCGCAAAATTGCTTGTTCAGGGTGGGTCTCTGCTCTACCTGTAAAGTGTCTTGAGATAACTTGTTGTGATTTGACACTTCAATAAAACTGAATTGAATTGAAAGAAATGACTTGTCAGGACCGGTGGGCAAACTGGGCCTGACCTTTGGGGCAAGTAGAACATGACCTATAGTTGCCCCGCCCAGACGGACCTTAATGTCAATCCCTGGAAACCCAGGATTCTAGGAAAGGTGATTCTTGGACACACATCGTTTAGGATGACATACCCAGAATATGGAGCACCCTTTACCCTACAGCTATAGGCATGTGTGCCTCTTACATAATAGACACGCATGCACTCACACACTCTCACACACACGCACGCACGCACGCACGCACGCACGCACGCACGCACGCACGCACGCACGCACGCACGCACGCACGCACGCACGCACGCTCACACACACACACGCACACGCTCACACTCACGCCCACACGCACGCACGCACACACACACACGCACACACTCTCTCTCTCTCACACACACACACACACACACACACACACTCACACACACACACACACACACACACACACACACACACACACACACACACACACACACACACACACACACACACACACACACACACACACACACACACACACACACACACACTCACACACACACACACACACACACACACACACACACACACACACACTCACGCACCTGTAACTGCTCTCTGGCTCGCAGGCTTACTCCACACGTGGTGTGTAAAGTAACTAAGTACATTTACTCAAGTACTGTTGCTTGAGTAACCTTTTGAGGTCCCTTTAGGGCACGTTCACACACCACTTTTACTGTCCATATGCCCTACTGAATCCAACTTTACAGCAGGCGTCTTCAACAGGGGGTCCTCAGAGTTACTACAGGGGGTCCTCCAAATCTTTGTGTGATAGATGCTTTTTTTCTTCTTTTTTTATATTAACCACTTGAACCCTAGTGTCCTTATTCTGAGAACTTTAGACAAAAATAGCAGATCTACAAGCTTGTAGATCTGCTATTTTTGGCAAAGACCTTTGGTATAGAGGGGAAAAAGAGCAACTAAGTACAGAGTGAAAGGTCAAGTTTATTAAGTATTGACGGTTCAAGTGGTTAAATATCTGAAAACACAAATTGACATGAATCTAAAATACACTGATGATTGTGCTGTCAAACTATATGGAATCTATGAACAGGTTGTGGGGGTCCCTGCTACATCTCTCTCTCAACTAAGGGGTCCTTGGCCTGAAAATGTTGAAGACCCCTGCTTTACAGTATTACCTGTATTGCTTCCAAGATCACCCACACTTGCTGATATGAACAATAAGGCCATCACACGCTTAGCTCTCTCAATAACAAATGACACTGATCATCCTTTGACACTAATGCTTGCCCCTGGCAGGTAAATAAAACATTCGGGCAGGTGAGGTTTGCTTTCAGGTTGCCCGACCTGGCAAGTGCTCATTTGAGAAGGGACGCAACCGTCTATAAACACAACACCGGATATCTGTCTAAACACCTGAACGTGGCCAGAGCGCTCCGTCTTCTGCTCTGTGAAATAAGAGCAGTGTTTACCCTTTATTGTCGCTACACTTAAATATATAAAATAACATGTGTGAAACCATAGACATATTCAATCATAGCTACGTATGTACTGTAGGTATTTGGATTTGGAGGTATTGAGGTATGACGTTTTTTTTAACACACAGCCACAGAAAGTACATAAATAAGTGTTAAATTGAGTGTTAATATCTTACCTATCATTTTATAATGGTCAATTTACTTTTAGGGCAAGTGGGTATGACCTTTGGGCAAGTTGAACATGACCTGTACTTGCCCGACGGGCAAGTAGAACATGACCTGTACTTGCCTGATGGACAAGTGCCTCTGAGACCTTAGTGTCAATGCCTGCTGGTTTGTGTTGTGTTATATGTTTGAACAGACTTGTGAAGTCAAATTTCCCTTCTGGGATAATAACGATTATTATTATTATTTATTCTACCTATGAGGGCAGATTCTGCCAATGCTTTCAATGGAAAATTGGCATAGCAGAAATCCACAAATGGCATCCCCATTGACATGCATTGGCAGAATAAAGGTGCGTGTGTGTGTGCGCGTGCCGTGCCCTTAATTTACCTGAGTATTTCCATTCTGTGATAGAATTTCTACTCCACAACATGTAGGAGGCAAATACTGTAATGTTTAACTCCACTACTAATGATTTAACCACTTTAGTTACTTGGCAGATTTAGATTAACAAAGGGGGAAAAACCTTTTTTTTTTATTATTAACTTTTTCTTTATCAAAATGTGTCCCCAGATTGCAATCGTGTAGATCAGTGGTTCTCAACCTTTTCAGGCCGCGACCCCCCAAAATAATCATATTTTAACTGGGGACCCCCAAAGGAATCATATTTGAACTGGGGACCCCTCACCCTGACGAGCACTAAGAGTTGAGGCATTACATTTTGTATAACACGGTTCTATTGTGAAAATAGCAGATCTACATGCTCACAACACCTCGCGTTGCGAGGCGTTGTGAGCATGTAGATCTGCTATTTTCACAATTTCTGTCTCTAGAGGTTAGAGGTCTAATTAAAGAAAAATAGAAATGCGCATATACCCAGTCTATACACTTACATTTTATGTTGGTTTGTTTACTGTTGAGTGAGAAAACAATGTTACACATTAATCATCTGGGGACCCCCCCCCAAAAAAAATAACTTGGGGACCCCACTGGGGGTCCCGACCCACAGGTTGAGAACCACTGGTGTAGATCAGCTCTGGTTTTGATTTACATTGTAGTACTTTTACTTTGGTGCTGAAAGCATATTTCCATGCCAATCCTTCTGCATTCTGACTCCAGTCAAATGTTGATCACCAGGCAGGGCCTTTCACACACGCAGCAGAGAGAGCATGTGTTTGTTATAATGTGGTTAGGGATGGGATGGGACCAGATGAAAAATTCACATCACGATTATTGTGACAAAAGAAACCGCGATTTACGATATTATCGCGATAATCGAAATCCATTATCCTGGGGGGCGGAAAATTTGCCAAACAATAGCTGATCTACAAGCTCACAACACGTCGCAGCGCGACGCGTAGTGAGCTTGGAGATCGGCTATTTCTTGGCAAAGGCATTTGATAGAGTGAAACGAAAAAGACTGTATCAAGTACCGTATTTTCCGGACTATAAGGCGCACCGGACTATAAGGCGCACTGTCAATGAATGGTCTATTTTCGAACTGTTTTCATATATAAGGCGCACCGGACTATAAGGCGCACATAATAGACGCTACCGTTGCGTTATGCATCCAACAGATGGAGCTGTGCTAAAGGGAATGTCAATGTCAATGAATGATCCATATATAAGGCGCACTGGACTATAAGGCGCACTGTAGTTTTTTGAGAAAATTAAAGGCTTTTAAGTGCGCCTTATAGTCCGGAAAATCCGGTACGTATATTCATAAGTACCTTTTACCAATTATAGAGGGTTCAAATGGTACTGGATATGCAGCTCGGCAAATAAAAGGTGAATTGATCCCAGTGCATGACGGAAGACGATATCACGATATATTAAATCTCCACGATACGATTATCGTGAGTGTTTTTTTTTTTTTATCACGATAAACAATACTATAGCTTATCGTCCCATCCCTAAATGTGGTGTTGCTACTTCTACTAAAGTGCATATCTTCTACACAGCTGGGTCTCCACCGCCACATAATGCTAACGTCTTGCTTCCTGACACTATGTTTGTCTCCTTTTCTCACCCCTTCGTTTACGGACCCTGCACCGCACGTTTTTTTTTCTGTTTCTTTCTCTCTTCCACCTCCCTTCTCTGCTAACATGGTTGCTATAATATCCCACTAGCAGACGTTGCTGTGCCTCTAGAACTGTGTTTTTTTCAACCCTTTTCATATCAAGGTCCATTATGTGTTTGTATAACTTTGTTTTTTTACAACAAGGGTTCATATTTAGATAGTCATTAGAGAAAAGAAAAGATGAGTTAAAATGTTTCTTGCCCCCAGGTTGGGGACATGCATGCAAGTGACTAAATATGTATTTTTAGACACAATAAGCCCATTCCCAAGATGCACCGCAATCTGTCATGGGCAGATGTGACTTATGGGGGCTGGTGTGAATAGAATAGAAATTGCTGGCTTATTGTGTCTAAAAAGACACATTTAGCCACTTGTACGCATGCCCCCACCCACTGAAATCAAAATTGCTAAACATGCTAAAACGATAAAACTGAGTAAATGAAAATGTTTTAAAACCCACCTTTTATTTTCTCTTATTACGATCTAAAATATGAACCCTTGTTGTAAACAAACAAGCCACGGAACCACCATTTGATGACATGTATCTCTCAGACCCAAAACTTGAATTTTGGTTGTCATTGGATATGGTTGCCCACAATTCCATGTTGTATTGATGTTGGTGCCATAGGAGAGATAACAGGCAAACACTGATCAATATAACAATTCTTCTACATTCTATAATCGTTTAGACTTTTCAGAAATTAAGAAATGCAGATGTTTAACAATAAGTTAACTCTTCAGAGCGTAAAATTAAACCAAATGAACCTGTAAGGGTCTTTACGCCATAAAGAGTTAAAGATCTATAAGGGTCCATTTGGTTACCAACTCTACATCATTTAGCTGGGGACCACCTGGAACAACCTCAGTGTGGCAGTGCAGTGGTCCCCGGACCACTGGTTGAGAACCAATGCTCTAGAAAAGGGGACTTCAACAGGGGGGTACGGGACCCCTAGGGGGTCCTCAGAGGTTGGCCACAGTTCGTAAGGGGAACTAAAAAAAGAGCAGACAAAGTAATTGAGGGTTTAAGTGTGGTTAACTGTCTGAAAATACACATTAACATGAACCCTACACAACTCTAACACAATGACAGTGAAAATACACATTAACATGAACATGAACCCTACACAACTCTAACACAATGACAGTGCTGTCAAACAAGTCTATAAAGCTATCTGTGAAATCTATATCTAAGGCAAAAAAAGTTTGATCTGCTACACACATATTATTTAATATGTAGCTGCTACATCTCTCTCTCTCTCTCTCTCAACGAAGGGGTCCTTGGTCTGAAAGAAACGTTGCAGACTCCTGCTCTAGGAGACCTGCCAGTTCTGCCTCTCAGTCTCTGGAGGCTGCAGGGGGGGGGGGGGGTAATGGAAGCCACGTGTGAGCTCTCACGCACACGGAGCCATAAAGCCAGACGCTTACTGGAACCCTGAAGAGCCAACATAGTTTGAGATAGAGAGAGAGAGAGAGAGAGAGAGAGAGAGAGAGAGAGAGAAGAGAATTCTAATTGCAATGTGGATGGATTTCATTGTTGTTGTTGCCCCCGAATTAGAGCTGTTGGAACTTCCCTGCTCCGTAGCCCGGGTTTGAACTCGTTTCTCGTGCGCAAGCGCAGAAGGCGTGTTTGTAGATCTGCTATTTTTGAAAAGTCGTGAAAATATGTGCAAATCTTTGAATATATTATGTATTGTTAAAGCGAACATTTGTAACTCAAATGGGTCCCTGCTCCCTGGAACTAAATATTTTGAGATGGGGGTCCGTGGCCAACTACATATCAATTTGGGGGTCATGACAAGATTTGAGCACCACTGACATAGAAAGGTAGGTTTTTCAGAAACCTGTTAGGATTTAAGAGACCTATAGAATCGGGTCAATATATTCAAAGACTTGCTCAAATTGTCATGATTTGAAGAAAAACAAAATAGCAGATCTACAAGCTTGCAGCGCAGCGCTGTGAGCTTGTAGATCTGCTATTTTTCAATAGTTAAAGCATTAAATAATGGTTGAAGTGGTTCCAGATCTTAATGGGTTAAAGCTGTTGTAACCTTCCTGCTCTGTAGCCTGGATTTGAACCCGGGTCTTGTGCGCATGTGCAGATTTCTATTTACTCTGTTTGTTGTTTTACCACTGAGCTAATAGAGCCTTGCTGCTTGCTCAGGGGAGAAACATTTTATTCCAAACAGTTCAGGTAAAGAACGGGGTCAAACCAGAAACAGGATGGGGTCAAAGGTCATCATGTCTCACCTACAGTAGACACATGATGTAAATGTTTCAATAGGAAGAGCAGAGAGACCAAATACAACCACCCCAAGTGTAAAAGTTATATTGTATTAACATACTCTATACCAGTGATACTCAAACTCAGGCCCGCAGGCCACTTCCGGCCCGTGGCACAATGTTGACTGGCCCACCAATCAATCCCAAAATTAACCCAAAACGGACGGATTCTTTCGAGGTATTTTGAGATGTGTCCCTCTCATGCAAATTCAACAACCACAGTATGTTTCATTTGCCAAAAAACAAACAGTGTCAGTTGTTAAGATGGACAATATAAGGGGCCAATGAAAGACAGAAGTTATCAAGCCAGGAGGGTTTCTATTCACCGTGTGTGACCCAAGTCACCGCAATCAGCACTTACTACAACACTGAATCATCACAATGATTCATTGACCAATCTGTGCGCGTGTGCGTGTGTGCGTGCGACTGTGTGTGCGTGCGTGTGCTTGTGTGCGTGCGTTCTTGTATTGCTATACAGGCCAAATGTCCCCACAATTATTGTAAAAGTTAAGGCTTACAATTAAGAAAATCTAGCGTCTGGGGTCAGGATTAGTCATAATTTAGAGATAAGGGGGTTGGAGTGATTTAGGCTTAGTCATGTATCACGCACCAAAAAATAGCAGATCTGCAAACTGGCTGAGCTCGTAGAGCTGCTACTTTAGGTTTTAAGATTAGGGTTTGAAAATGACAAATATGCGTTAAGATTGCATACCCATACAATCGCTGTCCTACAATGTTGAAGTCCTCACACATATATGCATAGCAGCCTACAGCGTGCGTGCGTGCGTGCGTGCGTGCGTGTGTGTGTGTGTGACCACAGCTGCCTTTAGGGAAATACCACATTAGTGCATAATAAATGCATTATTAAAGGCCTTCTGGGCATGACAGGCAAACATTCAGTAAAAATAGCACATGTATAAGATCACAACATGTAGCTTACAGATCAACTTTACTCACTATTTGACGTACAACAAAGTAGCTAAGGTTTAATTGCTTAACCACTCAAACACTTAAACTTACTTAAGCTTACTTTAAAAAAAGAAAAATAGCATTTAGCAGACGCTCTTAATCCAGAGCGACTTACAAGTAAGTAAAGTAAAGTCAAGGTGACACGTCACACATGAAATGCAGAGTAATAGTAATGTATGATCATAGGTAAACAAAGAACCTATTATCAGTTTAAACAGTACAATCTAAAAGATTAAAACACTATAGGAGGCCATGTCTGCAAATGAACCTGGCATCAGTCTCCATTAAATGCCATCTGAATCACATTTAAACCTTTGCCTAAGCCTGCAAGGTCATCTAGGACAGGGGTTCTCAACCTTTTCAGGCCACGCCCACGACCCGCAAAATAATCATATTTTAACTGACAAGCACTAAGAGTTGAGGCATTACATTTTGTTTAACACGGTTCTATTGTGAAAATAGCAGATCTACATGCTCACAACACCTCGCGTTGCGAGCCGTTGTGAGCATGTAGATCTGCTATTTTCACAATTTCAGCCTCTAATATTTGACACTTTGGCCAATGTTTAATTTGTCATTTTAGAGGTATTGAAAAAGTCCTTAAATTGTCACTTTAGAAATGTGCAGATAGCCTCTATACACTTAAACTTTATGTTGGTTTGTTTACTGTTGAGTGAGAAAACAATGTTGCACTTTAAGTTAATCAGCTGGGGACCCCCCAGAATAATGTGGGGACCCCCTCCTCCCACAGGTTGAGAACCAGTGATCTAGGATAGTGCGAGTGCAGCAGCAAGTGCCAGGGGGCTGAGGTGGAGTCTGAAGAGGTGAGTCTGAAGAGATTACGGACAGAGGTTTGGAAGTGAGTCTGCAGTTCTAAACTGCAATGGGGGAGTTCACTTCATTCTACAGCTTGGGAGACAAAGGGGAGAAGAGGCCAGAGAGACAGAGAAAGTGTTGAACTCTCTGGGCCAGAGAGGTAAATGGTAAATGGTGCATTTATATGGCGCCTTTATACATAGATTGTGCATTACATTCACCCATTCACTTCACACACACAATCATTCACAGATGGCAGAGGAAACCATGCAAGGCACCAACCTGCTCATCGGGAGCAACTAGGGGTTCAGAGTCTTGCTCAAGGACTCTTCCACACCAACTCTGGGGGAGCCCAGGATCGAACTGGAAACCCTTCGGGAACCGTCTAACAGACGTGCGTGTTCTAATAACGGTTTCTCTACCCCTGAGCCACTCTCGGGGGCCACAGGGGCAGAGAAAGTGTTGAACTCTCGGAGAGGCAGAGAAAGGCAGAGGGACTTTTCTTTCAACCAGGAGTGGAGTGGGGACCCTGGGCTTGCCACTACATGGTGTGATTAAAAGTGAAAAGAGAGGGTGATTGTTTGAGGAGCAGGAAGGCAACAATGCAGCTTCCTAAAGGACAGCAGATGTTCTTCTTCCCACAGCCTCCAGGAGAGGCCCGGGGAAGGAGAGAACATTATCTCAATATGCAGCTATGTGGAGCTGAGCTCTGCTCTCCTCTCCTCTCTGCACACACACTAAGGCATTCACCAATAGTACATTTTAGTATTCGAATTATTCGACCTCAAAGTATTCGCATAGTCGAATATTCGACAGGACTGCCCAAACTGTCAAATATTAAGTAAGCAAGAGGCGAACATTGTGAAAATAGCAGATCTACATGCTCACAACGCCTCGCGGAACCGAGTCACATTAAATGTAATACCTACAATTCAAATACTACTTGTAGATCGGCTATTTTCAAATGGCCGAAATGTATATAGGCTGGAAGTGTTTAGTGTATGTTCTGTAATAAGAATACAAATCTACAAGTAACTAAAGGTTTCAAATAAATGCAGTGGAGTAAAAGTACACTATTTGGATTAGAGATGTAGTGGAGTAGAAATAAAGCATTGGAAATTGGAAATACTAAGTAAAGTACAAGTAACTCAAAATTGTACAGTATTAGGTAAATGTACTCTCACACACACACACACACACACACACACACACACACACACACACACACACACACGGGCATTCACCAAATTCGATGTTGTTCACCAAAGTCTCATTTTTGTTTTGTTTTGTTTTCTCTATAAAAACAATATATAGGGGTTCTCAAACCTTTTTAGGCCGTGACCCCCAAAATAAACATATTTGAACTGTGGACCCCCACCCTGACAAGCACTTAGAGTTGTGGGTGTTACGTTTAATGTGACTCGGTTCTGCAGATAAAATATTGCGAGGCGTTGTGAGCATGTAGATCTGCTATTTTCACAATGTTCGGCTCTTGCTTACTTAATATTTGACAGTTTGTCCAGTCCTGTCGAATATTCGACTATTCGAATACTTTGAGGTCGAATAATTCGAATACTAAAAATCACTATTCGTGAATGCCCTAGCACACACACGCGCGCGCACACACACACACACACACACACACACACACACACACTGTCAGCGTGTCTTGTATAACCTGCTCCCAGCTCCCTACACCCTCCTCCTCCTCCCTGCTGTTAGAATCGCTGCAGAATACATAAAAACATAACTTCATAAAAGTTTTGACAACGTCAACACTGCTGGGTCCTCCTGACCCGGCCTCTTACACAAATAAACGATCAGGCCCACTGTTACACAACTTAACAAGATGAAACTTTAACCCATTTAGGCCAAGTTTATTAAGTATTGACGGTTCAAGTGGTTAAATATCTGAAAACACAAATTGACATGAATCCAAAATACACTGGTGATTGTGCTGTCAAACGATTAAACTATATGGAATCTATGAAAAGGTTGTGGGGGGGTCCCTGGTTCATCTCTCTCTCTCTCAACTAAGGGGTCCTTGGCCTGAAAACATTGAAGACCCCTGCTCTAAATGCCTACATCGTTATGTTATCAATATCTTCGGTTTACATACTATGGTGCGTGTACTATGGTGGTGTATCTTAGGTTGGTACGTGAGTCCGGGCTGCATTCCTTAACGAGGATATGACAGAATGTAACCCCTACTCTACTTAAACAACAAGCGGCATTCTATTTTTCAGTGTCGGGTGGAAAGCCAAGAGATTCAAGGCATGGCAGTGTTCCTTCTCAACATGACTGGGCATGTATAGCAGGAGCCTTGCAGGGACCTGTGAAGCAGCCAGCCTGTTATGCTTGCTTTCTCTCCCTCCCTCCCTCTTTCTCTCTCTCCCTCTCCCTCCCTCTTTCTCTCTATCTTTCTCTCTCTCTGTCTTTCTCTCCCCCCCCCCCCCCCAGCAGTGTTGCCATATGCTTGTGAGAGAAACAAGCAGACAGGTAGAAGAAAACGGGCCCAAAAGAAGCGTTGCATCATGCCATGATCACACATCAGAATAATAAAAATGGGGCAGCAAAATAATATAGCCTTGAAATCAGTCTTACCAGCTACTTGAAGTGAACCCTAAATTATCGATGGACTATTCAAAAATGGCCCTTCTACAACTTCACAACGCGCTGTGAGCTTAAGGCTGTCACAACAATGCAACTTGCAACTGCCATTGGGGGTAGTGGTTGCAAGCAGTTGTAAGTAATTGCATGCAACGGTTGTTGTTGCAAGAGTTGGTCGTATTGGTGTGGACTGGCCTTAGCCAGTGAAAAATAGCAGATATACAAGCTCACAGCGCGGCACCAAGTGCCGCGCTGCAAGCTTGTAGATCTGCTATTTTTGGAAAAAGTTGTGAAAATGTGTGCAAATCTTTGAATATATGTATTTTTAAAGCGAACGTTTGTAACTCAAATTTTGCTTCTGGGGGGTCCCTGGAACTAAATATTTAGTGATGGGGGTCCGTGGCCAAATACATATCATTTTGGGGGTCCTTCACATGAAAAAGTTTGAGAACCACTGACATGGTAGTCTCTCAAGAACAGACTAACTGAGCTCCAGTTAAGTGAAAAGGACCTTTTCTTTAACGATGGCTGGCCAGATTGCTGACATAGAAAAATTGGGTTTTTCAAAAAAACCTTAGAAGGATTCAAAAGACACTTATAGAATCGGGTCAAAATTCTAATTTTCACGATTTTTCCAAAATAGCAGATTGTATATCTGCTGTTTTTCATTAGTTAAAGCATAAAATAATAATACACTATAATGTGTACCCGTTATGCCTTAGAAACAAGTCCCAAAAAACTGCAACCCGAAAGTAGCAAAATATTTAACAGGAGACTTTACGGAATAAAACAAGCCCAAAGAGGCTTAAAATAAGCAGAGCTGGCAACACAGCTCTGCACCCATTTGGAGGAATGCTTTTGGCAGGTGAAGAGAAAACAGAGAGCTCTGTAAACACACACCTGGAGTAACGCTTGTACTCAACACAGAGTAGACAAGGGAACACTTCTAACCAAGATGCAGTGAGGGGAAAAGTACTTAACTACTGAAAAATAGCAGATCTAGATAGATAGATAGATAGATAGATAGATACCTTTATTATCCCAAGGGGGAAATTCAGTTGTCCAGAAGTAGCACAGCAGTATACAGTTATTTACAAAGTTACAGAGACGTAAGAAAAGATAGATAAGAGGGGGAAAAAAACAAAAACAAAGACAAGAGCAGTACAGTACCAATAAAGAGAAGGTGCATCAATAGAGGGGGCGAATAATATATAAGTATATATATATACATAAAGTGTCTTGCAAAAGAGACCATAGCAGTCAATGCTAGTTAGTGCAAACAAGTATCTCACTGTCATTGTTAAACAAAGCAAAAATACTCAGAAACTACCAACACTAACAACCTAATAGTGCAGTGTCAAAAATCAGTGCGAAAAAAGAAGAGACTAGGAAGCGTGTCACCGCAAGGCGCACATGAGCACTCTTCCTGGAAGGTCCTTAGAGGTCAAAGTCAATACAGCAATAGTTCCTTAGAGGTCAAAGTCAATACAGCAATGGTTCCGTAGGTCTAAGTTAGGAAGGGAGACCTTTTCAAGCGTCCGTTATGTGTCTCGTTGTACAGCTTAAGGGCAGCCGGTACAAAAGATTTTCCTAATCTCTCACATACTCTCACTACAAGCTCACAGCGCGGCACCGAGTGCCGCGCTGTGAGCTTGTAGATCTGCTATTTTTGAAAAAGTCGTGAAAATGTGTGCAAATCTTTGAATATATGTATGTATTTTTAGAGCGAACGTTTGTAACTCAAATTTTGCTTGTGGGTGGTTAGGTGGTTAGTGAAAAGGACCTTTTCTTTGACGATGGCTGGCCAGATTGCTGACATAGAAACATAGGTTTTTTCAAAAAACCTTAGAAGGATTCAAATGACACATAGAATCGGGTCAAAATTCAAATTGTCATGATTTTTCAAAAATAGCAGATCTATAAGCTTGCAGCGCGGCACTCAGTATTCCACATTTACTTGAGTAAAAGTACAAAAGTACAGGTAAATTTGATTTAAAGTACAGACGTATGCAGTATATCATTATGCAGATGTTTATAATCTATACAATCTTTTTGAAAATAGCAGATCTACAAGCTCACAATGCTTCGCCTCCAACCTGGGGGAGCAACTAGGGGTTCAGAGTCTTGCTCAAGGACACTTCGACACCGACTCTGGGGGAGCCTGGGATTGAACTGTGAAATAACCGAAGCCTATATAAGCTTGGCTGCTTAGCAGATATTTTAATAAAACTAAAAAATGCAAAAAGGTATTGTAAAATATACTTTAGCGGACAGAAACAACGAACAGATTACAGCGTGATCATTTCCCAGCTTTCGGGGAGGTTGCGGTTACAGTCACTCTACTATAGCATTCGGAGAGATTGTGGAATAGTTTGTCTGGCTAAAGAGGCTTAGCACTAATACTGGAACCTCAAACTTAAGAGCTTTCCAAGTTCACCAGAGGAGCAGCGTGTAACACTGGACGGGGGAGCAGAGAGGCCCAGGCAAGGAGCTACACTGAACTGCTACACTGCTGTTTGGAAAAGGCTTAGGGAGCCTGGGAGTGTGGGATACTCTCTCCCTCTCCCTCTCCCTCTCCCTCTCTCCCTCTCCCTCTCCCTCTCCCTCTCTCCCTCTCCCTCTCCCTCTCTCTCTCTCCCTCTCTCTCTCTCTTGCCCCTGCCAAGGGAACCAACATTATCAAAACATTTTTCTTCTTTTTTTTTACAAAAAGCGGAAGGAGGGGAGGAGAGAGAGAAGAGGAGCGTTCAAGAGTAGGAGGAAGGGATCGAGATCCTCTCCGCAATAAATCACAACCTCTGTGGAAGCAACAAGAAGGCTAGTCTTCACCCTACAGCGCTGAGCGCTGAATGCAGTGATTTTGTTGACTAAAGCTGTGACCACGTTGTCCGGCGTCGACTACCTTTTTCCACCAACGAAAATGTAATAAAAACTGAATGAAAACTAAAATATGATGACTAAAACTAAGACTAAATATATTGACAATGTTGTCAACAAAAGAAAAACTACTAAAATGTGGAAGAGATCCAGTAGAACTAAAAGACAAGTCATTTTATGTTTGGTTGTGCTCTGATAATAGCTTATCTACAAGCTCACAACACGTTACACTGGTTGAAAACCACTGTTCTAAATGATTAAACTGATGTGATATCGATACATTCTCAATGTAAGTATTCTGTGGCTCCCCTGGACTGGTGTCAAGGCACGGCACCCACTTTGAGAAAACCTGATCTATACTCTACTCTCTCTGACTCAAGTACTGTGAGTTGAGTCCATTTGTCTAAAAGCCCCTTCCAGGTCCAGATCCCTGGGCTGGGCTGTTCCCTGCCAAGGCTCAGCGCTCCTTCCAGCTCCCCCTCTTCAAGCCCCACACAGCCTGCCTGCCTGCCACTACCCTGATCTCCCCTCTTTAGGCCTAGAATTATTGAATGCTTTAACTGTTGAAAAATAGCAGATATACAAGCTCACAGCGCGGCACCGAGTGCCGCGCTGCGAGCTTGTAGATCTGCTATTTTTGGAAAAAGTCGTGAAAATGTGTGCAAATCTTTGAATATATGTATTTTTAACGCGAACGTTTGTAACTCAAATTTTGCTTCTGGGTGGTCCCTGGAACTAAATATTTTGAGATGGGGGTCCGTGGCCAAATACATATAATTTTGGGGGTCCTTCACATGAAAAGGTTTGAGAACCACTGACATGGTAGTCTCTCAAGAACAGACTAAGGCGACATTCACACAGGCACGTTTTATGACGATTAAAACGAATCCTATTACGTATTGTTGGAAAATACACAACGGTTGGGCATGTGTGAAGACGCATCCGTATTCTTTTTCGAATAAAAGAAACGAATGCAAATCCACAAAAAAACGGTGGTTTCGATGCGCTACCGCAAACGCTTACCTGTTGGTGTGAATCCATCCGTCTCAAATACATGCAATGAAACATTGTGGTAGGCTATATAGAGCCATGTGCGGGTTAAATCCATAGTTATTTATAAAAGGTTAAATCCCCCCGTCTGTTCTCATTAGATTTCTGACGATTCTGGCCGCCTCCTCCCCTCAGTTGATTTCTGATCACCGCTCCCTCGATCGCACATGGTGTATTATTTGTGAGTTGTTGCTCACAGTTAAATAAAAGGAAAGTGCCACAGGAGTCACTTGTATAGCTGTATATCATATAATATAGGCCGATGTGTGGGTCTTGCTCGCGCGCGCGGCTCTCTGTGCCAAATCGTGTCCAGATGGAGACGCTTCATGCGCGGAGCGCAAAGAGGGAGCCAGCGGAGGGAAAGACGAGGGTCAGAGAGAGAGAGAGAGAGAGAGAGAGAGAGAGACTGAGAGAGAGAGAGAGAGAGAGAGACGTTGACGCTCTACTCTTCGTAGATATTCATATCTTGCTAAAGTATTTTCTGTCTGGTTTATTGCTGGTAGATTTTGCGAGTCCCTCCCGCCGCCGCTGGTTTTATTTTGTGATCGCCCGTTTACGACGTCGACCGCAGATACATAGGCTAATGCGGCGCTTGCGGGGGTCCTGCGGTTACATTGTGAGTTGAACTTGAAGAATTAATAAACACAGGGAGATGAAGGAGGCATTATTATGCAGCTTGGATACATACATGTCCCATGGACAGACGTGGACGATTCCTTGTTTGTTTCGGATGACAAAGTGCAGTGCGAGCGCAAACGTATCAATTAAATATGCAAGAATGTAGCAACTTCACCCCTCCCATTCGCAAGACTAAACCGAATTATATTATGAGAATGTGGCCTAACTGAGCGCCAGTTAAGTGAAAAGGACCTTTTCTTTGACGATGGCTGGCCAGATTGCTGACATAGAAACATAGGTTTTTCAAAAAAACCTTAGAAGGATTCAAAAGACACTTATAGAATCGGGTCAAAATTAAAATTTTCACGAGTTTTCAAAAATAGCAGATCTACAAGCTCGCAGCGCGGCACTCGGTGCCGCGCTGCGAGCTTGTATATCTGCTATTTTTCAATAGTTAAAGCAGTCAATAATTCTAGGCCTAAAATTAAAGCCCCACACAGGCTGCCTGCCTGCCACTATACTAGACTGATCTTTAGACCACCGGTTCACAAACTATGGGTCCCGGGACATTGTTGGTGTCATGCAACCAACCATATTTATGGGTTGTGAGAAAAGTATAAAAAAAGGAGGAGGCCTGCACAGCGTCTTAAGCTCCCCATATGTATAGTTTTTATTGGCAACGTTTCGACCCCATATGGGTCTCTGTCAGACATGAGAAAAGTGAGAAAAGTATTACTTTTTTCCTTACTTTTTCTTTTGTATATATGGATTGCAGAGTCAGACATTATCAAAAAGGGAAAAAGGGGAAAAAAAAGAGTTGCATCGTGAAGTGTTTCTTTTTCAACAAATGTCTCTTTTGGGTCTCGAGCTGAAAAGCTTTAGGAAACCACTGCTTCAGCCCTCTCACTCCCTTCAACCCATGCTTAAGCAAGCCGAGGGGCCCACAGAGGGACTTTAGCATGAAGCACAGGGGCCCACAAAGGGACTTTAGCATGAAGCACATAGTGCCTTTTTGCAACGCCTTTACCAATCAAAGGGGCTCAAACTGTGGCTTTTTGCAACAACAGGGGCCAACATATGGCCTTCACCAAGCAAAGGGGCTCAAACAGTGGCTTTTTGCAATGACAGGGGCCAACATATAGGGCCTTTAGCAAGCTAAGGGGCCCACACAGTGCCTTTAGTAAGCACAAGGGCGTTTAGCAAGCTAAGGGGCCCACACAGTGCCTTTTTGCATGACAGGAGACAACATAGGGCCTTTAGCAATGACAGGGGCCAACATAGGGCCTTTAGCAATGACAGGGGCCAACATAGGGCCTTTAGCAAGCCAAGGGGCCCACACAGTGGCTTTTTGCAATGACAGGGGCCAACATAGGGCCTTTAGCAATGACAGGGGCCAACATAGGGCCTTTAGCAAGCCAAGGGGCCCACACAGTGGCTTTTTGCAATGGCAGGGGCCAACATAGGGCCTTTTTTGCAATGACAGGGACCAAGATAGGGCCTTTAGCAAGCTAAGGGGCCCACAGCCTCTTTCTCTCACGCAGTCTGGGAAACACATGGGACTTTTTCTTCTCCTGCTGCCATAATATTCACACTGGATCACATCTCTGCACTGCTGCCACTCAAACAGCTCCCAACAGCCTTTCAACACCCCCTCCATACCCCCCCCCTCCATACCCCCCTCCATACCCCCGCCCTCCCAGCTCTTCAGTCACACAACAGCCCGTCCCATGCAAAGACATTTCACAATCGCACCACAAAGGGGCAAAGCCAACTGGAAACCTGGCAACCAGAGCTGCGATTTCATGTGAGATAAGAGATTTTAAGGGCATTCAGGGAACCATGGGAAAAATACAACAACTACAGCGTCAAGGCTTGTTCTGAATGTGATTCAGAAGACTACCGGTGTGTTACATTCATGGACATCTAGGACAGGGTTTGTCAGACAGCCACAAGTCAAGGACCCCCCCCCCACCCCCTCCACATTGATATGTTTATTAAGAATATTAAATAACAGCAATGATGAAGAATGCGATTCAGAAAGAGAAGGTTTGCAAGCGAGTGGTCTTCGTAATGAATAGTGTGTTGTTGTAATGTGGGCTATATCTGTCATGAAATCAGATTATTATCTATTTAAATGGTCACCTGAATACACAGAATCTACTGTGAATTCTTGTTTTGCAGTACCTAACTACTAGGTGTGGTCCATATATACCTACAGTATATTATGTATATAATGCCTGGTTCATACTTGTTTTTGAGCAATGCTGAGCACACTTGAGATCTACAAGCTCAAAGCAGGCTGCAGCAGCTGCTATTTTCGTTAAACGACACCCCCACAAGTAAGGCTACAGCTAATTGGTTGGTTCCAGGTGCACTGGCACACTGTGGGCTGGAGGGAGGCAGACTACAGCATTGTGCTCATAGGGGTGAGGCTTGGTTACACAGGCCATCACCATGCTGGCACATTTGTGGACGTTTGTCAAAATTCTATTTTTTTTACAAAACAAGTACTCAAACACATAAAGAGTTACAGTAGCCCTGAATGACCGTTACAGGTAGGGCTGTCACGATTATGACATTTTACATAACGATTAATTGTCACTCAAATAATTGCGATTAACGACTTAATTGTGTTTTTGTCGTTGACAATTACATTTCTGTTTGGCTTTGAAGTTGCACATGGCAGATATGACACATAACCTAAATATACAAAGAAATTACTAACATATTTGACAACTTTATAAAAACACTGATAGTGGAAATAGCTGAACTACAAGCTCACAACGCGTTGCATCGTGACGCGTTGTGAGCTTGTAGATCTGCTATTTCCACTATTTTTTTTACTTTATAAACATGGAAACGATTATGATGATTATGAAAAATAATCGCGATTAGACGATTATGTAATAATTGTGACAGCCCTAATATTTGACAACTTTATAAAAACACTGATAGTGGAAATAGCTGAACTACAAGCTCACAACGCGTTGCATCGTGACGCGTTGTGAGCTTGTAGATCTGCTATTTCCACTATTTTTTTTACTTTATAAACATGGAAACGATTATGATGATTATGAAAAATAATCGCGATTAGACGATTATGTAATAATTGTGACAGCCCTAATTACAGGTGTGTAACTCTGAGAGTACGAATGGAACCAAATGCAACTCCTTGCAACCACCGGAAGATCCCCGGTTCGATCGCTTTACGTCGAAGTGTCCTTGAGCAAGACAGCAAATCTGCTGCCAATATGAGGGTTGGTGCCTGGCATGGCTTCCTCTGCCTTCAATCTGTCAGTGTGCTTGCGTGGGAATTTACATTGTAAAGTTCTTTACATAAAGAGGCCTTATAGAAATGTAAACCTTTTAAAGAAACCGCAGACCAATTAAGTTGGCCACGTTGTCAAATGTTACAGAAGAAAGAGGCAAACGTTGTGGAAAAAGGTATATTATATTCACAATATTTATCTGTGGAACCGAGTCAAACTAAATGTAATGCCTACAATTCCAAGTTCTTGTCAGGGTGGATGGGTGGGGGGTGATTATTGTTTTGAGGGGAGGCAGCCGAGGGGCAGCCTGGTAAAGTTTGGGAAGCCTTGCTGTAAACAGTGGCTTCAAACACACTGCAGTCCAGCTGTGTCAGAGAGAGCCCCCACACACAGAGAGAGAGAGAGAGAGAGAGAGAGAGAGTCATAGGCCATGGCTATACGGAGCTGGATTTTTCATATATCCCGTTTTTTCAGATATCCACATAGAAAACTAGAAGCAGTGCTCTTCCGAGCACAGGTCTCCACCAGGGTGTGCGTCCTGGTGGTACTACTGTATAATAGGCCAATGTAAAAAGGGTGGCATATGTTCGTCACCTTAGATCTTTCATGGCAATCGGACACTGCATGCATGATTTGAAGCATTGTGTTCCAGAAATGTGTTTTGCTAAAGTCTACCTGCTGGTGGCGCTCAGCCCAATGTGAAAAAGGTAGCATTTGTTCCTTGACCTAGTGGGAATATGTGTGGCAAATTTCACGGTAATCGCAAGCTGCGTTGATGATTTGAGGCATTTTGTTCAAAAACTGAGCAATCCTGCAAACTTTGGAAGCTAATATTAGCCAATCAGGATGGAATATGAAATATCAGACAGATCGGACTTGATTACATGACTATAGAGATACTGTGTACCAATTTGCGTGATTTTTGGATAAAATCTCAAGGAGTAATATCCAAAGATGTGTTTTACATAAGTCGGCCCAAAGGTGGCGCTATAAAAGGCTGATGTGAAAAATGCAGGGCAAAGGTTTATCCTTAGCCTCTAGGGAGTGCGCTTACAAAGTTTGAAACTGATCGGTGGAGTTATAGGTAAAACCACAAATGGGCCTGTTATAGCGCCACCATGAGGCTGATTTCAAAAATTTGAAGTGGCATTTCTTCCTCCACCTAGTGGGAACGTGTGTGCGCGATTTCGTGATAATTGCACTTTGCGTTTGGGATTTGAGGCATTTTGATCAAAACGACTCAATCCTACAAACTTTGGAAGCCAATCTTAGCCAATCAGGATGGAATATGAAAAATCGGACAAATCCATATCGATCACATGACTGTCGAGATACTGCCTACCGATTTGTAGGATTTTTGGACAAAATCTGTAAGAGTAGTGCACAGAAATGTGTCTTGCGAACATCGGCCACTAGGTGGCGCTAGAAAAGGCCCATTTGAAAAATGTAGGGCAGAGATTCTAGATTGGCATCCAGGGAATGTGTGTGCTCAATTTGGCAGCGACCGGGCCAACGGCGACTGAGATTAGCTGCACACAAACTGCGAGGACACATGGACGCACGCACGGACGGACGCACGCACGCACGCACGCACGGACACACGGACGGACGAAGGGGAAAACATACTCTCCCCATGCCTTCGGCTGGTGGAGACAAATATCTAGGTCCACACGAGAAAGATATCTAGGTCTAAAATAATCTGAGTCCCCAGACCTCCACTGGGGGACAAGCACACACACACACAGTAAAGTTTTCAGAGATATCCGGGTTCCATGTCTACACGGATCCAGTGAATCGGATATGTTTCAATGTCTTCACTTATTTATCCGGTTTAAAACAATATCCAGCTTCGCGGCCGAAATATCCAGCTTCGTGTGGCTGCAAGCCCCAACAGCAGAAAAGAATTTCTAGTTTCAGAAATATCCAGCTCTGTGTAGCCATGGCCTGAAAGACACATGCAATAGGATGTACTGTATGGATTATTTGACACTCGATTAGTCATTATAAGAGGTGAGATAGTTATAGTGTTAGCTTCATAACAGTCTCCTTGTCTACAGACAAATACGTTTTCTGAAAAACCTATGTTTCAATATCAGCGGTGCTCAGCCTTTTGGTTTGGTTTAGTTTGGTTTGGGCTTAGAGTACAATGTCTAAAAACATCATGTCAAGGACCCCCCCCCCCCCCCCTTGACTTATATGTATTTTACCACAGACCCCCATCTCATAATACTTTGTTCCAGGGACCAAGAGTAAGAAAGATTTGCGTTACAAATGTTCGCTTTAAAACATATATTCAAAGACTTTTCAAAAATAGCAGATTTACAGCGGCACCACGCTGTGAGCTTGTAGATCTGCTATTTTTGAATAGCTAAAGCATAAAATAATGGTTAAAGCGGTTCAAGTCTAAGGCGACACAGATGCGTTCCAGGTCTTAATGACATAACTTTCCCAAAGTGAGGGAGTGACAGATTGCTTCCCAGATCTCAAGATAATAGGAATGCACCGATGTGACGTTTCTGGACGATACCAATAAACGATGCCAACATCCCTGTCATGATCGATAACCGATATTTAGCGATATCGACCGAGCATCTGTATTAAAGTAAGTCCATGTTGTCCTTTCTGAAATTATAATTTTAAACAGCAATGCCTCTTTATTCCAAAACTAGGGAGGGATGCACCGTTATTGAAATGTTGGCCCGTATCCCAACATAAACACAGCTTGAATGTAGTGTTTTTATTTAAAAATGTTCCAACTTGTTGACCCTTTTGAAAGCTTCCCCAGAAAACATGCCTTTATGATCCTCACAAAAAGGCCTTTTGAGTCTCACATTCAAACATTCAAACAAATTATAGTATAATAAAATACAAAAACTGTCTAAAACCGATATTGCATTTTACGGCCAACATCGTCCAATGCTTGTAGATCGGCTATTTTTGCAATTTTTTAAATTCGGGTCATGTTTGCATGACCTGCAAATGACCCCGAATCAATAATATATCAGTATTCTGATATTAACCTGCTGCAGGCGGGTTACGTGAAGGTGGGGGCCGCATGTGGCCCCCGGGCCGGCAGTTGCCCAATGCCCATTATGTATGCTCTATGACTATAGTTGGCGTTATAGTTGTGGTGTGGATTCTGGACGCTGGTTAAAAGTTAGAAACATTTTTAAATTACGTATATTTGTATACTAGTTATTGTCATGGTATTGGTTATTGTGGTTGGTGTGAATGGACCGTTATGTGTTATGTTCTCACTGGAATCAGAGAAGTATGCATGATGGGAACAACGGGTCCAGGATTAAGATTTTGCAACGACAGCAATGTGCAGAACAATAACATCTATTGGGGAAAGAAACACTCGACTCAACTGACAAGACAAGCAGTCAACATGAGCCCAGTGAATAGTTAGTCAAGTATACGACAATGACACATGACAGAGGAAAATAGGCCAAGTGGCCTACATTTAAATAATGGAAAGAATAAAATAAACGTTGGTAACACTTACAAAAATAAATATTAAAACCGGGAAAGCATTTGTGTCACCTTAGATTTTTGTGTTGCCTATTCAGAATTAGCAGATGTACAAGCTCACTTCATGCTGTGCTGCAAGCTTGTACATCTGCTATTTTTTAAGGTTTTTGAAAAATATTGAAAGTGTGTGAGCTACTGATTTAGAATGCATTTAGTAGAATCGACCTCAGGTCCTGAAGAGTACTCATGATGATCATCAAAACATTATGTTCATCAAAAGAAAGCTTAAAACATCTGCAGATATGGACACACTATTTGGATGCCCATGTGCAAAGTCTGACCCATCAAAGTCTGACCTGAAAAATTTCCCCTAGAATTATATGTATTTGGCCGCGGATGTATTTCAGGGTTTTTCAAGAAATCGCAGATATACAAGCTCATAGTGCAGCACCAAAGTAAAAAATAAATAATTAGGTGACACAGATGCGTCCCCGGTCACATGTACACACAACAGAGGGAAAAGTTAAAGATTAAAAGGTAAAAGTAATACAAAACTAAAGCTTCATGATGCTGTTCGACGCCAAAAATAGCAAACACAACAAGTTATTGAATTGCATGACTGTATGTATATTTGTATTAAATGTGTGTAGTCTTTACTAAGCTACCTAAAGCACATCTCAACTTGTAAGGTTTAGTCCAAGCAGCTGTAAGCCCTCTGCAGGCCTCACATGAGAGTTATTTATTTCAGTTTGAAAAGCGTTGGCCTCGGTTCCCCTTTCTTTGTGGCCAACTGTCATCTTTCTAATATAAACCCAAGTGTCCTTTTTAACCTAGAATCCTTGTCCTGGGGACAACATGGGCAAAAAAATAGCACATCTACAAGCTCACCACAAGCTGGTAAATCAGCTACTTTGGTGAAAAGTGGGGGAAAAGGAGGGGTCCTTGTATAGACCCCGGGGGGATCTCAGGGTTCAATCTAAAGTCAGTGGTTCTCAAATTAACATCTATTCGACCGCGGACCACCATCTGAAAAGGCGTCCCCCAGCGGACCCCCAGAAGAAAAGATTTGCCTTAAACAGTCTTCAGAAATAGCCAATCTACAAGCTCACAATGCGTCACATTGCGACACATTAGTGAGCTTGAGTTTAAAGTAGGATTTGATGCTATGTACTAATTCATTGGGGACCCCCTGTGGAGGCCCTTCACGGACCCCCGGGTGGTCCCCGGCCTCCACTTTGAGAGCCATGACTGCACTAAGTATACAGGGTGTTAAAGTAGTAGTTAAAACAGTCCGTATTTTAGCAGGAGTCACTGGTGAGTGAATCAGTTTTCTAGGCTAACTGCTACTGCTAGGCCTGCATGTTGGAAAGCACTGGGCAGTTTGAAACTAAACACATTTAAGACCTGGAATTATTTTATGCTTTAGCTATTGAAAAATAGCAGATCTACAAGCTCCCAGTGCCGCACTGGGAGTTTGTAGATCTGCTAATTTGGAAAAATCGTAAAAGGTTTTGCTTGGAAATCTTGGAAGAAAACAGTTTTCCAAAGCAAACTTTTGTAACTCAAATAGTTGTTTCTGGGTGGGGGGGGGGGGTCCTTGGAACAACATATTTTGAGATGGGCATCGGCGGACTAATACATGTAATTTTTGGGGTCCTTGACATGAAAAGGTTTGAGAACCACTGATATTTAGAATTAGACATTTTTGGAGACTTGCACCAATTTTCACATTTTTTTCAAAAATAGCAGATCTACAAGCTCGCAGCACGGCACTGAGATTGTATATCTGCTATTATTCAATAGTTAAAGCATAACATAATGGTTAAAGTGGTTAAAATCTAAGGTGACAAAGGTTTCAAGTCACTGGTGAGTGAGTCAGTTTGCATGGCTAACTGCTGCTTTGGGCAGTTTGAAACGTAACGTTTGAGAGAGGGCGAGTGGAGCGTGGAAGTGGTTAGAACTCAGAAACCATACATCCTGTCTCTGCGAGAACTTCAACAGTAAAGACGTGTAACGTAACGTGCACATGGGTGATCGGATGTAGCTCAACCTCAAGGCTTTAAGAGGAAGAGAGAGAGAGAGAGGTTGTGTGCCACTCGCTCACAAGAAAATCACTCTTTATAAAGCCTGCCTTTATTCCCCCAAATGTTTGCTGCTGTGTCATGTAATGTTGTCTTTGCAGTGCTTCTTGTTTTGTGTGATGTGTTTTGATTCTCTGTGAAGCACTGAGTAACTTTGTTCTGAAACTTTGTAAGTCTGAAACTTTGTAAATCAAGATTTAGATGGCGTTTTTAGAAAAAAGAAATGCTGCCATTTGTTTCAGAAAGCATTAGGCCCTGCCTGTAGTGTACACACAACGATGCAATGTGACGAAGCTCTGTTTACACAATGCTGTACCCCCTCCACTCCAACTGTATATAATATGTTCCCCTTTTTCAACTGTTCTTATTATATTATGACACTTGCTTTGGCAATGTAAACGTATGTTTTCTCATGCCAATAAAGCTCCTTTGAGTTGAAATACAAATTGTGCCTCGCTGCGCAAAATTGTGAACATTTGTGCAAGTCTTTCGAATAAATTTGACCCGATTCTATGAATGTCTTCTAAATCCTTCTTCTAAATCAGTGGTTCTCAAACCTTTTCATGTCAAGGACCCCCAAAATTACATGTAGGCTATTTGGCCACAGACGCCCCGTCTCAAAATATTTCAGTTACAGAGGTTTCCTTTGAAAAATATATATTCAAAGATTTGCACACATTTTCACAACTTTTCAAAAATAGCAGATCTACAAGCTCGCAGTGCGGCTGTGAGCTTGTATATCTGATATTTTTCAATAGCTAAAGTATACAATAATTCCATGTCTTACTGGGTTAAACCTTGTGTACTTTGTAGTCCGGTGTCCCCCAGGGGTCCGTACTCGGAGTCTCGGACCCCTCCTTTATTCCCTCTACAGTAAATGGAATCCCTTCATCAAAACGTAGCCTACTAACTAGCCTGCAATCTTCACTGAACGTTTGGCCTGGTTGTGACTCATAACGGAGGCGGACTTCTGGGAAGCGTGGTTCTTCATGTGGTCGACATGACTCCGGTGGAGAACACTTCAAACAGGATGGAGTTTCACTCACGACGCTCTTAATAATTAGTCTATGATATTATTATTCTAACAGAAGGCAGAGTATCAGACAATCAAATCTTTCCTGGAAGGTGAATCAGTTAGAACTGTGATTCTCTCAACCGCGTTCCGTTTCCAGAACCCTCGCTTTGATACCCATTATTTATTAGGCCAGGGAAACCCCCGTTTGATGTCCTTCTTCTAATCACTGGGACCCCAGACTAAATGTACTGTGAAATCCTCAGTGACATTTTAACCTCTGAGAGTGTACAGTACAGCATGGAACCAAATGGACCCATCTGTGCACTCTGTCAGTTGCAGACCCCTATCGTTCAACGTGGTTCCATTTGTACCCTGTCAGAGTTTTGGAGCTGATAAGGAATAAGGATCCAACTGGACCTACAAGATTAGATCTGGTATATATATATTATTATTTTTTAAACCTTGAAAATGTTTGCAAAATCTGCAAATCTTTGAATATTTAAATTTGCTTTCGTGGGGTCCCTGGAACAGAATATGAGGGGGCTCGGTGGCCAAATGCATATCATTTTGGGGGTCCTTGTCACAATGAAAAAACCTTCATCTAAGGGCGCTCGCTGGCCTACTGGTCCAGGCGCATCCCACTTAGGCATTGCCACATAGGCATGGATGCCTGGCGGCGTCGCCGGTTCAATTCCCGATCCAGGCGACCTTTGCCGCATGTCACTCCCCATCTCTCCCCCCATTTCCTGTCAGTCTACTGTCTATCAATAAAGGCATAAAAGCCCCAAAACAAATCTTAAAAAAAGACACTTTCATCTAACCACTGATATAGCAACATAGTATACTATATAGCAAGCAACCTTTGTTGTGTATCACTCCCCATCTCTCTCTCGCTCTCTCTCCCCATCTCTGTCAAACTACTGTATACAATCTAATAAAAGCAACTAAAAAAGAAAATCTTTTGGAATGAAGTTATGAAGTGTTTGTCAGGAATCTTTAAAATCACAGTTCCACTAAGTGCTAAACTCTGCATACTTGGAATTTATCCAAAGAACTTTATACAACCAGCAAAACTCTCCAAGCTAGAAGAGTGGTGGCACTATGTTGGAAAAGAGTTGATGCCCCTACGTTGAGGATGTGGCATCGAGAACTCATGAACTCTATTGGACTGGAGTGGAGAGACTAAAATATATAGTTAGGGGTAGACAGAACGAGTTTGACCAGCTTTGGGGAATATATATGAATGCTACGGAAACAAACACTTAAGGATAGTGCTCATGTTCACAATGGCAATGTATGCTTGGAGAGAAAGGGGAAAAAGAGAGGAGGAAAGGGAAAAAACAATTGGGAAAGAAAATGATGTAAACAATGTATGGTTGGGGAAAATCTGTGTGGAAAATGTATGGGAACTTTGTATTATATTATTATTATTATATTATTATTAGTATTGATACTCTGGGTGGGCATGTGCAGGTGGTGTGTGTGGGTGGGTGTGAGTGTCTATGTGTGTTGTATGTAAAAAAAATAAAACTCAAACTCACCCTGTTCGGAGTCGGAGTCCGTCTCGGCCCTGCCGGGGGATCCACCGCCACCTCCGGGCGGGGCTACGGGCAGCGGCCTGAGGGGGCGGGGCTTGGGCGTGGGCGGAGACAGCCACTTCTTCCCCACGTACTCCACGTAGGTCCCCGGGAAGTCTCCCTTCTCCTGGGTGTTGTGGTTGAGGCCCGGCAGCCAGCCCAGCTCCTCCGGCCGCTCCTCCAGACCCTCGCTGTAGCCCAGCGCCACCAGGGACCCCCTGCTCACCGTCAGGAGGTCCCCCACGTGCAGGTCGATGTCCTCCTCGCGCTCCTTCTTGTAGTCGTACAGCGCCCGGTACTGGTAGCCCTCCGCGCTCATCGTGATGACGAACTAAAAACGATGTCGAGGATGTGTGTGAAAAAGGAAAAAAGACGTTCAACCGACTGGCGTTAAGGATCCTGCGACTATGTGGACTAATAAGGAGTCCGAAAGGTTTTACGGGGTAAAGTTGCACTGCTTTACCCCGGGAGAATAGAATAGCTTCAAGGCAAGCGGTGTTGTTTTGGAGAAAACGAAATAACTAAATGTCTTTAGCCCGTGTCGGTATTTCCAGAGTTTATGTCATTTTTGTGAGCGGTCGCCTGCGGGAGCTTCTCAGTCCTGTTGTTGTGATGCTGTTGTTGCCTCCAGCGTTGCACGACGTCCATGGGTACACAGCCTGGAGCCACGGGAGACCTGCAGGAGATGACAAGATAATGGAACACGTGCCGTTTGTAACATACAAAACACATCATGGTAAATGCATTTGTATGTAGGGCCTTAATCCAAAGCACTTTGAAATGTGCATTACATTCTCACACACGCACCCACGTACATACACACACACACCCAGGCGTTGACACTAACGGTTGCTCACCTGCAGGTAAAGTTTGCTTTCAGGTTGCCCCGACCGGGCGAGTGCTCGTTTGAGAGGGGACGCTACCGTCTATAAACACAACACCAGATATCTGTCTAAACCTGAACGTGGCCCGAGAGCTCTGTCTTCTGGTCTTCAGCAGCTATTTGGATTTGGAAGTATTGAGGTATGACATTTTTTATCACACAGCCCCAGAAAGAAAGAAATAAGTGTTAAATTGTGCAGTATTTAAAAATGTACCTATCATTTTATAATGGACAATTTACTTTTCGGGCAAGTGGGCATGAGCTTTGGGCAAGTAGAACATGACCTGTACTTGCCCGATTGGCAAGTACCTCTGAGATCTTAGTGTCAACCCCTGTATCTGTCTAAACCTGAACGTGGCCAGAGAGCTCTGACTTCTGGTCTGTGGAATGTAAAATAAGAGCACTGTTTACCTATAATGTGCCGTTTTTACTGTTGCTACACTTAAAAATACAAAATGACAAGTGTGAGCCCATAGTCCTATTCAAAGCTAGGTATGTGGCATAAAGATTGAGGAATCTCAGTTATGACATTGTTTTTTTCACAGCCCCAGAAAGTAAATCATCATTTTATAACGGACGATTTACCTTACTTTTAGGGCAAGTGGGCATGACATTTGGGCAATTTGATCATGACTTACTTATCCGAGGGGCAAAGTGCCTCTGAGACCTTAGTGTTAGTGTCAACCCCTGCACACGCACACTCACACAGCGACTAGGTCTGACACAATTATTACATAATCGTCTAACGGCAATGATTTGAGATAAACACAGTTATTTTTGCATAACCATCATTTCCATGTTGAAAAATTTGCATTTTGAAAAAAAAAATACAGTGGAAATAGATCGATGTGCTCACGAAAGTATACATTTATTATTAAATATTATAAAATATTCAAATATTTCAAAAAGCATCTGTGTCATTTTTTATTTTATTTTTTAATTTAGCTACCGGTATTTCAGCTTGAAATGCTGTTTTAGTTGGGTTAGGGTTAGGGCTAGCAATACCACAATATAAAAATACTGGAGTAAAAAGTATAACATTTGCCTCACGTGTAATTATAGGCCAAAAGCTTTAGATTTGTTTTCCCTAAAATGTTTAAATAGTAAGGTGTTATAAGGGACAGCAAATATGAGTGGCATTGATACATAAATGATGACTATTAACTGTATTCATTAAGCCAAACAACATACATGTTCTCTCAGCCTCAAAGAATAAATCTGCCTGGTGACTTAACTTAACCTTATGGTGGATTTACAGTAAAGACATTGGCTATAACGGCTCAACTCACACAACCATTGCACAAGTTAAACATAACATGACACCATGACACAAACACTACTTGCATAAATGTAGACTTCCTATTTGCTTGTTTAGTTCAGTGGTTCTCAAATTGTGTGTGTGTGTGGGGGGGGGGGGAGGGGGTCCCCAGCTAAAATAGTTGATATAGCATCAAAACATTTTTAACCACTTCAACCATGATATGCATCGACTTTGTAGCAACCTGTTGTTGTGAGCTTATCTGCTATTACAATTTAAATTAAAATAACCATGGACATTGTGAATGTTGTTGAAACATTTTAACAACATAAGTGTAAAACTTATGGTGTCCTGGTCACAACAACATTAACAGGCTGGTTCAGCTATAGTTTGGACTGTAGTTTGTGTATTCTGTTCTTTACCATTACCATGTATTTTGTCATGGGTTATGTTGTCTTTATTGTTTTATGCTAATAGTTGAACATTTGCATCCTTGCTCTATTCCACTATCATTTAGGCCTATAACTGCATTCCTATATAACTACACAATTATGTGTCAGTCATGCAATGTTATATGAGTTTTAAAAGGGCCCCCAAAAGCTTTGTTTGAGGTGTTGGTTCTTTTAGTTGACCTTGTACCAGTGAACTGTAGGCTACTGTCATGAAACTGTACTTTTTCCTATGCAAACTTCTAATAAAGTCTATTTGAATGCTAATTTAATTATTATACATCGTCCATTTCCACTAAACACAGATAAACAATAGTAAACCAAGTCAACGTCAAAGTAAGGCACGATAATAAGTTGTAGTAACTACAGTTGAAGTGGCGTAAATAAACAATTTGCCTCTGAGATGTAGCATAGTGGAGTAGAAGTAAAAATATTGAAAATTGGAAATACTCAAGTGAAGAACAAATACCTCAAAGTTGTACTTAAGCACAGCACTTCAGTAAATGTACTTAATTCCAACACTGTATAATATAGTGTAGAAAAGTAATAATAATAAATAACAACAGCTTCAGCTACAGTTGGACAGTTCTAGGTTTTTAGGTCTGAACAGCGACACCCAGCGTCAAGTCCGAGCCAGGTCATCCCGAAAACCGCCGATCTACAAGCTCACGAGGCGTCGCGGAGGCGACGCCTCGTGAGCTTGTAGATCGGCGGTTTTCGGGCTCGCGCGAGCGACACCGTCTCGCGACGAGCCAGCTGCATACAATACATAACATTATACTCACACGCATGGAAGCTCCGCAGAACAAACTCCCCCTTTTCTCTCTCTCTTCTCCGGAGAAAAACTTCCTTTCAACGCCAGCGAATGTTGCAAAACACAACTCGTTAACGTCCGAAAGCGATATAAAAGCAAATAAAAAAGTTATAAGAGTATAAAAGTGGTCTTTTTCGACCGACTTTGCATGGAAGTAACGGAACGAGCTTTTTCTTTCTGCTCGAGCGACGAGAGAAAAGCTAATGTTTTGGGAAAGAGGGAGGAGCTAGCGCTGGTCTGGTGGAGTTCTCCTTAACGCTATGTCACTAACCGTCCGCTAGGCCGGCAGAAAGGCTGTGCACCCTCTCTTCTGTAGTAAAAATAACTAATACACTTTCGTTACTCACCAAAACAAAGACATCTCTATGGAGGTGAAAGCCAGCTTTCCTTAGTGGGGACATTCGGAGCCCCCCACGTTACGTCTAAAATACACTTTTTTGGAGAGAAAAGAGAATATTTCGCCGAAGGCAAAATCTGGTGGATGGAACTTTCTAATGACAAGATCTGTAGGGGGCGCTGTGTGGTAGCTAAAACCTCCAAGTGACATGTTTTCTTTTCTGTCCAAAAAAGTATATTTTAGACGTGAAGTGTGGGCTCAGAGTGTAGCCACTAAAGAAAGTAGGCTTTCAACATCTTAGAACAGTCTTTGTTTTGGTGAGTAGTGAAAGTGTATTGTTTAATTTGACTACAGAAGAGAGAATGAGCAGCCTGGGCTACCGCAGCTGTGAGTTTAAAGGCTCATCGGTGACATAGCGTTAAGGAGAACTCTATGGACCAGAGCTAGGGGAGGAGGAGGGGCTGCTGGCAGGCGGAACCAAGGGCCCCAATTGGCTCGCGCGGCTGTCCGTCAACGCGCGTCGAACGGATTCGGACCAATCGCAACCTCCGTACCAACCCGAGCTGAAGTTACATAAAAACTGCCACGTTTGTGTTTCACCCGTACGACGGTGTGTGTTGGGCGTCGTGCGCGCGCGCGCTGTGTGTGTGTGTGTGTGTGTGTGTGTGTGTGTGTGTGTGTGTGTGTGTGTGTGTGTGTGTGTGTGTGTGTGTGTGTGTGTGCGCGCGCGCGCACGTATACCCGCGTGCGTGCATGCATGTGTCAGTGAGAGAGAGACACACACTGAGGGGAATGAGAGACAGACAGAGATACATAGTTCAATTCAAAGGAGCTTTAAATGTTTATATGAAAAAGTAGACTATATCTATTGTAAAAGTACAGAATTATTGGAATCAAAATATACTCAAAGCACCAAAAGTAAAATTACTAATGCTTACAAGCTCACAACGCGCCAAGATGCAATACGTTGTGAGATTGTAAGTGGTCTATTTTCAAATTGCCTATGGGCTAAAGTGATTAATGTATATGTTTTATATAATCATTTATATCTGCAGTAACCAAAGTTTTTAAATGACTGTATAGTGGAGTAAAAGAAGTAGCCTAGTAGGCTACACTATTTATCTCTGAGATGTAGGCTAGGCCCTATAGTGGAGTAGAAGTAAAAGTAGGCCTACTGAAAATGTAAAATATTTCAGTATTAGGCTAGGCCTAAAGATTCCTCATATTTGTACTTAAGGTACGTATAGGCTACTTGAGTAAATAGTTAGGACTCATTCTTAGTTCACAGCACTACAACAAAGTGCAAACACAGCAGCAACAGTTTGAAGTGTTGTGATAGGAGGAGGATGTTTAGTTAACTGTCTCGGTGGTGCCAGACTGCAGTGGCTCAGGACTGGAGGGAGGTAGAGGGAACATGTTAGATTCCCGGTTTGAGTTAGTGCGGAAGTGTCCTTGAGCAAGACTCTGAACCCCTAGTTGCTCCCAGTGAGCAGGTTGTTTGTTGCTTTGCATGGTTTCCTCCGCCATCGGTGTGTGAATGTGTGTGTGAATGCAATGCACAGTCATTGTAAAGCACCTTGGATAAAGCCTATAAATAAGCCATTTACTGTCTCAATACATGAAAATACTAAACAGAGTGCAGATCCACAAGGTCACAACACATCGCATTGTGAAAATAGCCAGTCTAGCTTGCATTGTGAGGCGCTGTGTGAGCTTGTAGATCTGCTATTTTCACAATATTTATCTCGGAAACTGAGTCAAACTGAATGCCTCAACTCCTACAAGTCCAAGTGCTTGTCAGGGTAGGGGGGTCCCCAGTTCAAAACAAATTCAAAATGTCAAAGAAAGTCTCTAAATTAGAAAACACATGTATAAGAAATATGGTGAAAATAGAAGATCTGCAAGCTTGCAACGTGGCACGAAGACACGCGTTGTGGATGTCCTATAGATTTTCACAACGCTTGGAGCTATTTTCACTAGTTTGGGGGTCCCAGGCAAACGTCTGATGTCTCTTTTGGGTCTTGAGCTAAAACTAAACGTTTGGGAACCACTGATCTACAGATATGAGGCTTCCAGTCAACAGAGAGGACATACAGTATATTAGTCATAAGCCTGCTCTGTAATTACACTTCTGCTTAACAGTACTCTTAGTGACTGCAACGTTGCCTGGGCAACACCAAAATGAAATGATTTCTTATCGTATAAGAAGTAAGTAAATCTGCAAATAGGCTACACCCTGGCAAAGTTTGGGAAGTGGAAACTGAATGACTCACGGTGATTGGCCGGCCGCATGGAATCCTGCACGTTCCGTCCAATCAAGCCCCCAGGGCTTGAGTTTTTTTTAAAGGCCTGATTTATTACGTCATCGTATGATGGTGTTGCACGCTGGAAATAGAAGATCTAGATACCAATACTTTTGTACTTTTACTCAGTAGTCAGTACTCACTTAAGTAAATGTTAAATTCCAGACTTTTACTTCTAACAGAGTATTTCTATATTGCCCTAGTTAACATTCAAACCTTCCAACGTTTTCCACCACTGGCAATGTATGGAATGCATGTGCTGATTAAAAAACAATAACATAAAAACTAGAGACTTGTGTTTGTGTGTTGCTAAAATGTTTAAAAAAACATAATAGATCCGTTATTTTCAAATATGTACTGTATATAGAGGGATCAAAGTGGTCAAACTGATTGTGATGCCAAGACATTTTGCTCAAGGACCCCTGGGGGTCCCCATACCCCACTTTGAGAACTACTGCTGATCAGCCAAGTACACATAAGATAAGATAAGATAGCATAAGACATACTGTAGGAGAAATTAATCTTAGTAGCATGTTGCTCTGTTGTTGTAAACAACCTTCACGCACAAAAAACAACACTTAGAAATAAAACCCATAGATTTACAAATCAGTGTTTTTTTTTGTTTTTGTTTTTTTCAAATACTGTACTTATCCAGTGGCGATCTCTTCAGTTTGTAGATCGGTCTTTTTATTTATTTCAATAAAAACTATGTTTAATGCAGATATATATTGTTTTATTAAAATGGATACATTTCTTAATGACACTAATGCTAATAATAATAATAACTTGCAATATATTCAAAGTATAATAAAGAATACATCATGGATTATAGTAACACTGTCAAATAAATTCCAACATGAAGAAGAAAATAAATGTAACTGCTATACAAACGATTCTATACAAAAAGTGGTTTTCATCAGGAATAATAAAAAAGACTGTACTCTGCTAAGTAACATTTGATCAGAAACCAGCTTGTAAATTACCAATCATATTCATAACCATAGATTAAGAATCCATGTAAAACCAATAGCAGTCTGTCTTGGTTTATGTCAGTGGACAGTAAGTTACTGCAGTCTGGCCTTAGTTTTGAGTCAGGTTTTGTCGTAAACTGCAATTTTGAACTCTTTGAATTTTGATAAAACACTGACACTTTGTGACAAGATAAAACATCAAGAAGTAAATGTATAACTACATTTTGACCAAAAATGCAGTTACTGCACTCTGGCTTTGTAGAGAATACTTGTCATACAAAAATATCTTGCATAATATTATGTCTTCAATTATTATTTGTTATATTAAAATTATATTATAAAATGAGATGCTGCATCTCAATGGGGCTTTCCCTTCAATAAAATCTTACACATCTGACAAAATTGTATTTACAAAAAACAAAACACAGAGGTGTCATTTCAGAAAGAAGGGGTGGCAAAACATACGTTACCACAGACCCTTTTCTAAAATAGCAAAGATAATAGATCTACAAGCTCTCAACGGGTCACCACTGTTTTCGCGGTTTGTTTGCAAAAGGAGAAAATGTGCGAAAATGTCAGCCAATAATGTGACATTCCAAAAGACACCCCGTTGAAAGAGGTTAATAAATGAATGGTTGCATTAAACAATAAAAGGCTAGTCTAAATTATAACACATGTCACATGTAGATGGACGGGCGTCAGATTAATCTACTAAAACAGTTCAGAGTAGGGGACAATAAGTCAATATGCATAAAATAACTGTACGTGAGGTATGTGATCAATAGGGGTGACAGTTTCCATCCCCTGATGACCCAAATGACAGCCATGATTATATGTCATGGAGGCATAGACAAGTGCCAGAATACAGTAGCTAATTAATGTGCGTCTTTTATACAATTATCTATATATAATCTATATAATCATCTAAAGTCTTGATGGTAAGGATTTCTTAAAAAAAAAAAAAAACAATCGCGATCGGGGACGGAAGAACGCCACTCTGTTTGGTTCCATGATTGGTCACGATCAAGGAATCGGCGCTCGACCGCATGGGCTTTTCAAGGGATACGTGAACGAGCTTTTAGCCAGCTTCAATGATCCTGGCTCGCTAAATCTGCTGCTTCTCAGCCTGGCTTGGCGTTAGTGGAACGGAATAAACCTGGATAAACGGAGGAGGCTTTGGCAAACCTGGATTAGGCTTAAATCCTGGATTAACTAAACCTCTGTTAGTGAAACAGGCCCCTGCTGGTCTGTGTTAAACCACATTAATAACTACAAATGTGACTAGCACAACTGTTAGGATACTGAACCAGTAAGACTCCCTAATCGGGAGATAAGCGACCGTTGGTCGCTTATCTCCATAAATAGAGCAAAAATGTGTTTTTCCAAAATCTTCCTGATCCATGTTGTTGACATGAGTGTAGACATACTGTGTAGTGATTTTCGTGATTTTAGGGCAAAATCTGAATCGGCCTCATGGTGGCGCTAGAGGGCCATGTGAGAAATGAGGGGTGGGGTCTCCTCGCCGCCAAGGCGGACGAATAGGTACCGGCCCCGGCTCTCCCGGTCGCTCCTAGCCCGAGTTACGGCATTTTATGTGAGCTGCAGTGGCAGGGGGTCCTCCACTGGGGGCGCCACCACTTTTGCATCCGTTCTGGAGCACCAGGAGTGGGTGGTCCCCGGGAATGCCCCGTGAGCAGCCCCGTTGGGGTGGTCATTTGGTCATTTTTGCACATTTGGTAATTTTTTACACCTGGGGGTCCCCCAGGGACCTGGGGGTCCCCGAAACTCCGGGGGTCCTTGGAGGTTGTAGTTTGGCAGGCAAGGAGTGTGTGTGCAAAATCTGGCATGGATCGGGGCAACGGTTGCGGAGATATGAGCAGGGCAAAAGTGTGACGTGTGACAGAGGGAGTGACGGAGGGAGTGACGGAGGGAGTGACGGAGGGACAGCCGGTGGAGGTTTGGATAGTGTGCAAGTAACTGCGACCTACGGTCGCAATAAAAATCAAACCCAAGTTTGAAGTGAGCGGTTGTGTGTGTGTGTGTGTGTGTGTGTGTGTGTGTGTGTGTGTGTGTGTGTGTGTGTGTGTGTGTGTGTGTGCATGCAGTTGATGCTCAGGGCAAGCTAGACTCAACAACACCTCTCTGGTCACCCAGGGGTACTCAGGCTACATACACCTCAGGCTACATACAGACAGACAGACACACACACATACATGGACGCTATGGAGACGGTGTGACCACCGCTCAAAAAGTCATGCTTATTGCAACCGTCAGGTCGCATTTACTATCAAAACCTCCACCGGCTGTCCGTCCGTCCGTCAGTCAGTCAGTCAGTCAGTCAGTCAGTCAGTCACACGTCACACATTTGCCCTGCTCATATCTCCGCAACCGTTGCCCCGATACATGCCTAATTTTGCACACACACTCCTTGCCTGCCAAACTCAATTCTCACATGGCCCTCTTCTAGCGCCACCATGAGGCCGATTCTTGCAAAACACATTTTTGGGCACAGCTCCTACAGTTTTTGCCCTAAAATCACGCAAATCGCTACACAGCATGTCTACACTCATCTCATCAACACGGATATGTCCCATTTAGCGCCACCTTCAGGCCGATTTTTTAAAACACATTTTTGGACACTACTCCTACAGATTTGGCCCTAAAATCACGCAAATCGGTACACACTTGCTCTACACTCATGTCATCAACATGGATCTGTCCCATTTAGCGCCACCTTCAGGCCGATCTTTTAAAACACATTTTTGGACACTGCTCCTACAGATTTTCCCCTAAAATCACGCAAATCGCTACACAGTATGTCTACACTCATGTCATCAACATGGATCTGTCCCATATAGCGCCACCATCAGGCCGATTTTTTCAAACACATTTTTGGACACTGCTCCTACACATTTTCGCCTAAAATCACGCTGCGACCTGACGGTCGCTTATCTCCCGATTAGGGAGTCTTACTGGTTTGCCACTGTGATGTGTTTGAAAGATAATGGCAGCAGAACTGGACTTTTGATGTCAGTTTCTTCTAAAGGCTGAGTGAGAGAAAATACAAAAATACAAAAATACAACCATAAAAGATTAAGGCCAATAATATGAATGTGCCTATGCCTGTAATCACATGGTGGTACCAGGGGTCTCCACTGTCTCCAGGTTGGGCATCATCTTGGTCCTCAGCTGTGATGTCAGGGTTGGTGTCCACGTCATCATACACCTGCTGTGGATCCTCTACCTCATAGATCACTGCATCTGTACACACACACACACACACACACACACACACACACACACACACACACACACACACACACACACACACACACACAATTATTGTTGTTGTTGTTGTTATTTAAGAATTTACACAATATTTTACTTCAGTATTTTTTCCTGGTGTATTATTTTCTAATGAAAAAAATCTGTATAACAGGCATTTTGTACATTAAAGTAGATAAACACCTCTAGATAAACACCTCTATAATGTAGGGTTAGGGTATTTTTAGGATTTTATATCAATTGAATCCATGATCTTATTTCCTCTAAGTTTCCAGGCATAAGGGCCAATGGTGTGCTTTCATAAAGACAACAGTAACAGAGGCTCCAACTTTCCTGCATGTTGAGTGTTGGTGTGCAGAGGTTGTGGGCTGTGGACCACGGTCACTTCCTCCTCATGGATGACATCATCAGACAAGGAGGAAGTACTTCCTGCAGTGACCTCTGCCGTCTCTGACCTCCATCCTGCTTTCAACACAAGAACATAGAAGAACAAGAACTCTAAACAACATGACAAGAACATACAGTAGAACTAGAACTCTAAACAACATGACAAGAACATACAGTAGAACTAGAACTCTAAACAACATGACAAGAACATACAGTAGAACTAGAACTCTAAACAACATGACAAGAACATACAGTAGAACTAGGACTCTAAACAACATGACAAGAACATACAGTAGCGCAACTACAGTAGAACTCTAATCAACATGAGAAGAAAATAGAAGAACAAGAAATCCAAAAAACATGCAGAGAGCTCACTTGTGTATAGGTTATAGGTAATTGTGACCGTCACCTGGGGAGAGCCCCAAACTGAGCTCATGCTTCCTTCTATGCATGAGGAGTGAGCAAGCCACTTCTTGATGTCTGATGAAAATGTAAACATCACTCACCAAGTTGATGCAAGACTTTCATTTCATTAGCAGTGATGCCAATCTCCTCATATTCATGGCCTGGGACAACCGGGCTCTCTGGTTCTGCAGGCGTGCTCTCTAATGATTCAGCTATGACCGCTGCATACGTACAGAATGGGATTCAGACAGATGCTAGCTTCATTGTAAATGGTGCATTTATATAGCGTTTTATCCAAAGCACTTTACAATGATTGTGAATTAAATTCACCCATGCACACACAGATTCATACACCAATGGCAGAAACCAAACCTGCTCGTCTGGAGCAACTAGGGGTTCAGAGTCTTGCTCAAGGACTCTTCTACACTAACTCTGCCAGCCGCTCTACCGGCAACTCTACCCCTGAGCCACTGCAGCCCCATTGTTTACCTGCTATCCTATAGTTTCAAATTAACAGAATGTTATTTAGATAGCACGTTGTTCAGACAGATGCTAGGTTCATTGATTACCTGCTATCCTAGTTTCTTTAAGGCACTACATTGTTCTCTCAACACTATTTATGTGACCATTTACCCTGTCGTTGACTAGTGTTGATGCTGTTTACTCTGTAAGTACTCTGGATAAGAGTGTCTGCTAAATGTCTATTCTGTAAGCTGTCAACATGTACATGAAAGAGGACTAGGGTTAGTTCAACAAGTAAACTGTACATGAAAGAGGACTAGGGTTAGTTCTGAGGTTGGAGCATAATGTGTCGACAAGATAATGAGACAACACAGTGTCACAACCTCCAGTGAAACATTTCAATACTATAAGCAAGGAAATATGTTGTTGTTGTTTTTACTTGGGTCAATGTATTAATTTATTTTGTAAGTAACTGTACAATATTGATGTTGATATTCGCCACCTCCGCTCCGCATTGGTGGCGAATATCAACCTGTTGGGCTCCTATCACTCGATAATGACCGCTGAGCGAGATGTTATCCCTTACTTACTATACAGTACAGTGTTATACACTTCATCATAGAGAGACTGGGTTAGATAATGCATGTGTATCACTGTCTGATGAGAATGTAAACATCACTCACCAAGTTGATCCAAGACTTTCATTTCATTTGCCGTGATGCCAATCTCCTCATATTCAACACCTTCCTGTCCTTCGTCCTTTTGTGAAGATGGTTTTACTAGATGACAACACAAGTTAGAAAACTGCTGGTGAAAAATAAAATACTGTTTTACATGCAGCATTACTGTAATAATAATAATAATAATATCGTACACATGCACACACACACACACACACACACACACACACACACACACACACACACACACACACACACACACACACACACACACACACACACACACACACACACACAGTATCAATAATCTGTTTGACATAACAGATTATTGCAACCAACCACACTTGCAATTTCCCCGAATTGCACCTTTCTAGTTGACATGATGTTCAAGCCTCCTATTGACACAGTTCATATAAAAGAGAATAATTATCCTATGATACAACCACTTTAATAGAACACATGAATATAATATTACTCACGGTTAACAGTGGCATGTGTTCTTCTCATACACAGGCTGAGGAGAATCAGCAACAACACAATCACAATGACTGTGACAGTCCTGGCAATCTCAAAGAACACCATAGGAAATATATCACCTGAAATCATTTTGTGTAGTTAATAAAAAGAATGGTTGAATAGTCACCATCACTATCATCATAATATTCATAGCATCATCATCATCATCATCATCATCATCATCATCATCATCTAGGACAGGTAAAATCACAACAAATAGTAAGGGAAGTAATAGAAAGCAATAGAAAGGAAGAATACTATTTAGTTTAACAGCATGAGTTGTTACATGGTACCTTCACAATAGATTAGTGAACTGCTTATGAAAGTATAGGTACCTGGAGGATAACAATAGATTTCAGCTGGTTTGACATTCTTACAAGACTTCCGGTGGACACAGTCTCTGATGTTCAAATGATCTTCTGTGCAAACCAGAGTCATTTCCAGGTTCTAAAGTCAAAATAAAAACCTACTTTAGTGTTTGGTAGCCTTTTTCCACCTTGTTTCAGTCAGGAATGTCACAGAAAAACACCTTTCACACAAAATAATGTACAGAAAAATAACGTAGTTAAAAGACAAAGCAAACAAAACAGTTGTTTACCTCCTTTGTGGATTTCACAGCTCTCTTAATGTTCTCCCTGACTTCACCACAACCAAGCTCCTTGCACAGCTGGTTCTTAATGTCCTTTGTTACATTTAGAGGACACACATGCTGCTCCCACCCATCGTGGTATCGGACACTAAGTCTGCCTCCACACATCCGGACCTTTGTCTCTGTGGTTCTGAAGCTGGTGCCACCTGTAACAAGTGAAATGAAAAACTCTCTGCTTTATGTCCTGTCATGTGGAAACACTGCTGCATCCAAACTTTTGAAAGGATAAATACAGTATTAGTATAGCAAATACAGTTGAGTAGGTAATATGAACAAAAAAAGAAAAAAAAATCATAATTGACCTGAACAGTAGACAGACAGCAGTCCTCCAGCACACTGACCCAGGACCGTCTCACACTGCCCCAGACTGGACTCAGAGCCCAGGCAACGGACGTGGTGAACATCTGATGCAGTTCTTCCATGTTGTTTAAAGAGCAGAGCATGGCCACAGTACTTCTCTTGGCAAACTATTTGTGAATGTTGGTCATCCCAGTTGTCACTGCACACCCTGATGTTATCAATCTTCACCTCACCAGAGCAGTCCCGTGATAGGCTAATGCTAGGGTTATCTGGGAAAACAGAAGCAAAACAACAACAAATTAATAAAAACGAATAAAAATCCCAATCCCACAACCACACAGATGTGAAAGCTCTGAAAAAATGTTAATATGTTACGTGGTCAAGTAGAGATGTCATTCAAACCATTTATTGAAGGCGTACATCCACTGTGGCTGATGAAGCCTATACATATCCCTCATCCAATAATTACCAATAAAAACGTAACTGTCCTTTTCCCCACTTAAACATAAATCAGTCTTGATATTACATCACATTTTGAACACATTACCATCTTGTGTGTTAATTGGAGGTATATTAATAATAATTGTCATTACCTCGGCATTGGAGGTGGACCCCTTGGTTCCAGGAGGTTGTATTTTCGAGGTGGACCCCTTGGTTTCCAGAGGTTTTATTTTCGAGGTGGAACCCTTGGTTCCAGGAGGTTGTATTTTGGAGGTGGACCCCTTGGTTCTCTGAGGTTGTATTTTCGAGGTGGACCCCTTGGTTCTCGGAGGTTTCGAGGTGGACCCCTTGGTTCCAGGAGGTTGTATTTTGGAGGTGGACCCCTTGGTTCCCAGAGGTTGTATTTTCGCTCTCACAGTCCCAGATGGTCTTTGGGTTCTTCACATGGCTGCAGTTGAAGCTCTTCTCCCACAGATCAGAGGAACTATTTAATGCTGTATGGCTTTTATAACCACCACGGTTCAGATGACGGCACAGTTTGTCTCCCTCTTGTTCTGTCCAGCCATGGCTAGAAACCATTCTGGATCCATTCTGGCTGTGAACAATCACAGGTCCCTCAAAGTCGTTGTAGTGTTTTGGACCTTGTAATCTTATCTTCTGCCAGTCTAAGATGAGAAGAAACAGAGACAGCGAATAGTAGATGAAAACCAACGAATATGAATGATAGTCTCAGTTCAAAAGATTGTTATAAAATCACATCATACTATTACTGTAACGTGCACAGTATCTGTACAACACCTATTAGTTTATGTCAGTTGGAATCAGATGAAAGCATTTAAAACCTACCAGAACACTGGAGGCCACCCAGAGTGCATTGTCCTTTGTCCTGTAAAGTAATGTTACAGTCTGCCAGCTTGTTGCTGTTTGCAGGACAACTCAGTCCTGACACCACTTCAGGTGGACTTTGTGGTAAAGGTCCAAAGAATTCAACAGGCTCTCCGGTCTCTCCACATCGCAGCTCTCTGCAGATGGTGTTCTGGACATCAGTGTTGTTCAGGGTTTCTTTACAGACAGGGTGTCGTTGGCCTCGATAGAGAATCTTCACATTTCCAGAACAACGATCTCTGGAATCCTTGAAATCGGCCTTGACACTGGCTGCATGGAAATAGTATTGAAAAAAGAAAACTTCATGTGAAACTGTTTTCTATGCATGTACAGAGAGATTATGTCACAGGTGCAAAATTATACTTATACTATGTAGACAATGTACTGATTTTCACAAAATCCAATTATGATGTGGTCTAAAAATTGACAAAATGTGTGTCAATTTAGTGTGTACATGCAGTATAACCACAGTTTGCAGCTGCCTTATACTGAGATTTAATTGGTTATTATTATTACACTTTTATGGTCAGTATCTTCATGTCGTACTGTTTGATGTTTTGTGAAAAGCACTTTGAATATCTTTGTTGAAATGCTATACAAATAAACTTGTCAATAACAATCTACAAACTAATTTGTATTCTAATCTTTGTGTAGGTTTACCCTGGCAAACAACAAAGGCTGGCTTGTCATCACAGTTGGTCTGTGGGTCTGGTTTGACGATGATGCTCTCAGTCATGTTGGTGGTGTGATTGGTCGGGTACATTGCCAGGATGGTCACATTCCCCTTGATGTTCTGCTTGATACCGGTGAAGGCAGCTCCACAGCCCAGGTCTTTACACAGCATTTCAGAATTAGCTTCAGTCCAGGTGTGTGCACACACACCCCCACAGCCTGCATGGGTGCACACCTGCACTGTCCCCCAACACTGCTCTGACAGCGCTGCAGTAATAGTACCTGTTGAAATACATGTAAAAATCAAACAGAAAATAGTGAGGGCATCTTACCGAACTATGTTCTGTAGAATACTCATTGTGGGGAAGAGACCACAATAAATGGAAAATCAAACTAATCACACACAACAGCAACATTACAGCAACGTTACAAGGGCAAAACATTACCTGAACATTCCACCAAAGCAAGGCTCTGATTGGATGATGTTGTGTTGTCCTTTGGGCAGTGGAAGAGTGATGTCTCTGTGGAGGAGCAGTTGTAGGACTCACTCCAAGTTTCATTCTCCATTCCAGGATCGTGAGGGAACAGGGTGACATTAGTGGCGTTCCCACAATGCATTTGTAGACACGCTACATCAGCAGTGTGGTTCCATGTCTCATTGGCTCCTGAGAGCCAGTAATCCTTCCCAGCATGCTCTACTGTCACCTGGCCAGAGCAGTGTGTTCCATTCCTCATGAACACCACCTTGTGGCCTGAAAAGAGCATGAATTATTAGGGAAACTATAGTATAACAACTACATGTGCTTTACTACAGACTGCTTTCCTTTCTTTACAAATGCCCTAATAAGCCCTATTCACGGCCCGCCCACTCACCATCCCCCCGGTGCTGAAGTCACGTTTTGAAGGAGTAAAACCCTGCTAAGCCCATAGAGTTAACACAGAAATCTCAAATTTAATGCAATTTCCGAATAGTACAGTATAAAATACGGCTAGCATGAACAAGTAAAAGGCACAAAGGATTATAATTTACTTTACTTTACCGAAATAATGATTTCTTGGCTTTAAGTCCAGCAATTTCTGTGATATTTTACCCTTCTAAACTGACGTCAGCACCAGGAAGTTGCTGAGAAATTTGCTGAGTGGGCGGGCCGTGAATAGGGCTTATGGTGAGTAAAGGTAAATTACAAAGCAAACATCCCCCAACACCTGCAATAATAAACAAAACTACAATAATGAATCATCATTATCTTACTTTCACAGGTGACATGAGCCTTGGAAGTGCATGGGACAGAGCCAGTGTACTTGGCCTTGCAGTGCCACAGTGACTTCTCAGAGCCATTACAGTTGACATGGTCCAGTATTCCATGATTTCCAGTACTGGTGGTGCTGGTGGTGCTGGTGTAAATCACCTGCAAGAAGACATTCAAGGTATTATGAATAAAATGTATTTTATTGCTAGGTTTCTTGACAAAATCTGTAGGAATAGTAGCAAAAAGTGTGTTTCAAAGAAAACACAAACTTATTAAAGAATCAGAGCTCACCTTGCCACAGCCCAACTCTCTGCAAACCACTTCTCCATCATTCATGTCCCAGTCTGAACCACACACAGGCTGCAGAACCATAGAACTGTTGATGTAAACTGAACCAGAACAGTCACTGGGACTGTGGTTGGCCAGGAGGGTTATGTGGATCTTTTCTGTTTAAACATTAAGGGATTTTACATGATAAAATTAGGACATAAAGAAAATAGTAGTTAGTTCTGATTGACCAAAAGATAAGCATGTAGTCTAAACTGCTTAAATGTGCACTATTGTGTAACACAAATAAAATATACATTACATACATACAATGCTCGACAAGACTACCATAACAATGTAACATCTTTACCTGAGCAGTTCAGTGTCGGTGGAACAGATTGGCTCCTGTCACAGGTAAAGTTGTGTGTGACACTGACTCCACATCTCAGTTGTTTGCACATCATATCAGCTGTTATGTTGGTGTTTTCATTGCAGGTAATATTCCACATGTCACCCTCCTCCACCACCAAGGTTCCAGAACAGACGTTGTCCCCGTCTTGAAGGCGTAGCATGGGGTGATCTGTTAACATACATCTTTATGTGAAAATGTACCAGGACTTTGGCATTGAATATTTGAGCACAACATTCATTGAAGATGAACAGTGCTGTATGCCAAAACACATCAGAATACAGAAAATGGTTGACTGAATTCACTTCTTTCCACATAATTTATTGTCACTGTCTGGCCAAAACCTCTTAACTCCATTTCTGAGGGTTTAGATTTTTTGGCATAAATCAGGGCTATTGAACACCCTTTACAGCTGAGTGTTGGTTAAAATAATATTGAACCAATGGAAAGTAGTTAAAGTGCTTGGGACAAAACCTCTTAACTCCACACGTTCTGCCAAACCAGCTAACTCCACCCCACTGGCCCTCTCTTTTTTCATAAATATGTGCTATTGAACACCCTTCAAGTCTGTGTGTTGGTTAAAATAATATTGAATATTTTCCAGAAAATGAACATTTTTGAGTTAGGAGGTTTCGGCCGGACAGCAGAGATATGCATGCATGTCATGTCTGTATCTGTGGTTTGCAACCGACAGCTGTTGGAGATGAGAGCGCAGATAGAAACCACAGTGAGGTAAACAAACATACCTGAACATGTGACGAAAGCAGGTTTAGAGCAACTATGGGTGTGAGGGTCTTTAGGGTCACACTGCCACAGATGGTCTTCATTTCTGGTGCCGGTACAATTAATGATCTTCTTGCCTTTGGAGGTGAATCCCTCTGGTGATGTCATTTTGGTCGGGTCAGGAACATCTTTTGCGATGCCACATTTGAGGTTGTTGCACACAAGGTCAGCCTGTTCCTTTCCTTTATGTCAGAGGAATTGGAATTGTAATTGTATGAGAAATACTATCACTGCTGCTGCTTCTACCTCTACTACTAATAATAATAATAATAATAGAACAATAGCCCAGACTGGACAAAATTCTGAAAATAAAAGTGATGCTGTTCAATCAAGGTAGTGTAACTCTTACCCCAGTTGTCAGAACAAACATAGTGTTGTGAATTTTCCTCATTTGACGTTGTGTTGAACTGGACAGCTCCGGCACATTTAAAACCATCCAAACTTATTTCAACCTTATCTACAAGTTGGAAAGAAAGAAATAATGTGATGTCAATCACAAACCACAAATAAAAAAAAAAAAAAAAAAAAAAAATGTGTGTTACCTGAACATGTGATCCATTTAACTGCGTCCTGAGTGGATTCATTGAGCCCCCAGTCACTGAAGTTCTGGCAGTTCCACAGCTGATCCTCTGTCCCGTTGCAGTTCACACCATTGATCCAGACCTTATCGGGAATATTAGTTATATTGTGTTTCATTCTATACATGCCGGTACAGTTCCCATTATTGATCCTCACCTTGTCAGGTATATTAGTTATATTGTGTTTCATTATGAATGCAGATCCATTCCCAGCCTGTCCACAGCCAACGCTCCTACACACCACATCTTCATTGTTCTGGCTCCAGTTGTCATGACCAACGAGGCCCCATTCAGTCATGATAGATTTCAATGTAACCCTGGCATGGGTTGGTGCCACCTTTAAGGATCAGCCTGGTCACACCTGCATGGTATATTATACACTTGGTATACCAACACATGATAGTCTACAAAGTGGGTCCGGTCACTCCGGTGACCCCCGGGGGCCTTTGAAATCAGTTTGAACTCACCTGTCACTTCCACCCTGCTCTGTGGTGACTCTCCAAGGCCAGAGATGAGACACTTGTAGAATCCTTCATCAGACTTGTTAGCATTGTGGATGGTCATCTGTCCTGTAGACTCAGCCCTGAGGAGGAATCCATCTTTATAGAAATCAGCTGGGAGCTTGGAGGATGTTTTCTTTGTTACCTGGTCTTTGTACTTGTAAGCAGTGGAGTGTGACATCACTTCCCTGCATCACAGGAAGTCCAGGACTCTGCAGGAACACATCTCCACCTAAAACCAACAGCAGTGAGTTATGAACATCTATAGATGAATTATGACCATATGATTATTGGAGGCTCCACAACCTAGAAGACACAGTGACAGTGACAATAATATTGATTATATATACAGTATAGTAATTGTATTGATTGTACCAGAGATGGTAATGTTGATGGACTGGCTGAGTTGTCCTGACTGGGACTGACACCAATACACGCCACTGTCCCCACGATCTGGCCTCTTGATGGAACAGGACCTCCATCCTACACAGAATCACAATGAAAAGAAAGAGCATTTCACTTGAAATCAATCAGTCAATATGTCAGTCAGTCAGTCAGTCAGTCAGTCAGTCAGTCAGTCAGACAGACAGACAGACAGAATATCCATCCATACCTTTCATTTGTCCCCATTCATTGCCGCAGGTTCCTTCCACCCCCTCACTGGACAGTCTTCTCACAGACCATCTCCACATAGGCTTCCCTTTCTCCTCACAGGTCAGTGTGATGGAATCATGTTTAAAGAACAAAGATCCTTCAGGACTGGATCTCAGTGACACTGTAGGAGAGAGAGAGAGAGAGAGAGAGAGAGAGAGAGAGGTAGAGAGGTAGAGAGAGAGAGAGAGAGAGAGAGAGAGAGAGAGAGAGAGAGAGAGAGAGAGATGAGAGAGAGAGACAGAGATGAGAGAGACAGAGATGAGAGAGAGAGTGATGCCAGTGTTGACGCAACAGTATGCCATACATGGCCTACTGGCCACTTGTGCACAGGAGTAAGTTGGCACCTTGACAGAGTGCAGTTCTAGTTAACTAATCGATCCTTAAATGGTTTCATCTCACGCTCTTGAGTTACATTATTGTTAAATATCTACACTACTTAATTTCATGTCATACACAGTATCATCCTATCATATCATGTTCATATTCAGCACTGTGATGGCACAGCAGTGGACGGACAGACAGACAGACAGACAGACAGACAGACAGACAGACAGACAGACAGACAGACAGACAGACAGACATTTGGTGTTTTGGGGTTCTCTGTCCGACCGACTGAATTGCCACTTGCAGACACACACGCAGTTTGAGGTCAAACCACACAAGCACACGTATGCACACATACAGGCACGCACACATGCACACACGCGTGAATCTAGAGACTAAAATCTAGAATCCTTGCGGTAGGCTAGACATACCGGTATTTTCAAGAATCAGTTCTTTGTTGGCGAGGGTCTGTAACTCTCACTACAGATTGGATCTCTTATAATGAGAATACGCTATGTACCGGGCTAGCACCCCCCACCCATCCATCAGATGCAATGCATTGTGGGATGTGTGGTCTGAGAGGTGACAGAAGCCTTGCAAGGCCGTTTTCATAGAACTACAGTTTCCAAATTCAGAATAAATTACGGAAAACATTTTTCAAATACTTTTGTCCACCTTTGTCAGATTATACAGCTTTGTCTCAAAACATTTCAATATTGTGTAAAAAAGCACTGGAAGCAGCAGATGCCATCGCATCCCAAATCATCACTGACTGCGTAAACATCACACTGGACTTCAACAACTCTGACTTCAGAAGGTTGACATTTCTCTAATTGTTTTTAGTGATGTCTTGTAATATTGTAATAATTCAGATTTGAACTGTATGCCATAAAAATCCATATTAAAACAAAAAAGGTTTTGAAATTATCACTGCATGCACACTGTATCTGAAATGTATATATTTATATACAGTATATATATATATATATATATATATATATATATATATATATATATATATAATATTTCTTTACGGAATTTCAGAAAATAATGAACTTTTCCACAATAGTTTTTTTTTTAGACAAAGCATATGTGATACAGTATTATGTGATATTATTCCCGAAATGATGCATAGATATTTTTCTTTTCGGTCCCTGATCATTTCAAAATGCAACAACAGATCATGTACTGTATACACAGTATCATTGGTAAACGGAACATGTTGAAAGTTGACAGTAAAAGGTGTGACTTGCCTTCTGATCTCCCAGGGCTGCAGGCTGCTATGCAGAGCAGCAGCATCAGGAAGGAGCTCATCGTAGCTCCTCACTAGACTGATAGTCTGACACACTGATCACTGAGCTTTATAATGCACTGCTGGAGGGAGGGACGGCTTCATCAACCACCTCATGGAAAGAGTGTGATATAATGTACGTCAGGGGTTTCCACACATGAGAACTATATCCTTTAAAAATTACCACAAAATCACACCCAGCGTGAAGTGAGCTGTGCTATTTATGTGTTTAGTTTAGTTTAGTTTATTAAGGATCCATTAGTCTACACCGTAGTGGAGACTATTCTTCCTGGGGTCCAGGCATAAAACAACATCACAATACAAGACATAAAGTGCATTACAGTATTATATTAAATCATGTACAGTCTTTCCATGATGGACTCTGCATGGCAGGGGTGTCCTCCTCCCTGAGCCAGGCCTAAGCCTGACCGCATACCAAAACACATAATCAATGTTGCAAACAAACATAAACTTAGAAAATAAAAGTTAATTTCATTAAGCGTCCCACTATAGCCAATCACAGTGCGTCATGCAAAGCTTATCCAATGGGACCCTGGCATACAACACACTTTGAGCCCTGGACATTTTGTTGTACGCGTTTTTCCCCCCTCGTTTTCGACCGGACAACACACTTTGAGCTGTTTGTGCCTGGATGTAGGCCGGACATTATAAGCCGTGCTTCAGTTTACTTAAACCTGGACATTTTTAAACGCGCTCAAACATAAAGCCTACAGAGATGGATGAGAACAGCACATCTGTGGTGCTCCTCCTTGGCATAAATAAACCCATAAGCAGTCAGGGTAAAGATGGTGTGTTCTGAAAGCATTTAGATCAACTCAAAATGTGATGTGCACAGTCACACATGATGGGACTCGCTCTTTCCTTGGTGTTTCGCCAATTTAACTTCAGTAAAACTATGCCTAAATCTAACCCTAACTTCACAAACACTATGCCTAACCCTAACCTTAACCCTAACCATAATCTGTGAGATAATAACCATCTCACAGAAATGAGGCCTAAACCTAAGCTCAAAACCCTGTCTGCCTGGGCCAAACACCCGGGAAACACATCGTCCCATCCCATGCATAGTGGAGGCCAGGTATCAGGGAGGATACTGTTGATTATGAATATTAGTTATAGAAATAATGATTGTTTAAAAATAGGCCAACGATGAACAAAATCCTTGGAAGCTGAAATGATGCAACTGATATACTTTCTAATGGGAAACGATTAACGAACTGTAGAGGCTGAGTTGCTGATGGGTCTCTCGTGGGGCAAAGGCACAGCAAGCAGCCAAAGACCGTGATAGGTGGAGGAACATTATCCATGCCTTATGATAGGTGGAGGAACATTATCCATGCCTTATGATAGGTGGAGGAACATTATCCATGTCTTATGATAGGTGGAGGAACATTATCCATGCCTTATGATAGGTGGAGGAACATTATCCATGCCTTATGATAGGTGGAGGAACATTATCCATGTCTTATGATAGGTGGAGGAACATTATCCATGCCTTATGCCCCATAGGGGGCAAAGAGCATAAGTAAGTAATACTTTCTAATCTATAGGATCAGTATCAGCTATAAAGAAAACAACGTCACTCAAATTCACAGCTTGGTGCTTCAAACGTACATTCAAATACTGTAAATTAAACAGAGTCATGGGAGAGTGGCTCAGTCTATTTAACCCATTTAGGCCTAGAATTATTGAACGCTTTAACCAGTGAGAAATAGCAGATATACAAGCTCACAGATCTGCTATTTTTGAAAAAGTCGTGAAAATGTGTGCAAATCTTTCACTATAGGTATTTTCAAAGCGAACGTTTGTAACTCAAACTTTGCTTCTGGGTGGTCCCTGGAACTAGATATTTTGAGATGGGGGTCCGTGGCCAAATAAATATCAGTTTGGGGGTCCTTCACATGAAAACGTTTGAGAACCACTGACACAGTGGTCTCTCGAGAACAGACTAACTGAGCTCCAGTTAAGTGAAAAGGACCTTTTCTTTGACGATGGCTGGCCAGATTGCTGACATAAAAACATAGGTTTTTCAAAAAACCTTAGAAGGATTCAAAAAAACACTTATAGAATCGGGTCAAAATTCAAATTTTCTCAATTTTTCAAAAATAGCAGATCCACAAGCTCGCAGCGCACTCGGTGTGAGCTTGTATATCTGCTATTTTTCAATAGTTAAAGCATAAAATAATGATACACAATAATGTGTACCCGTTCTAAAATTAAATACATATTGGAAATTAAGCGGAGTCGTGTGCGAGTACCTCGTCTATTTTTGGAGTGTTTATTTTCCTGTTAAGATAGCTGTGCACTGGTGCAGGTGTGTGTGGTCTGTGGTTAGCAGTAGCTTACGCCAGCGTTTCTCAAACTTCTTCAATTCAAGGACCCCTAGATTAATGTGCATTTGGCCACGGACCCCCATCTGAAAATATATGTTTGTGCCAGGGACCCCCTTACCAGATTTGTGATGTTACAAATGTCAAAAAATAAAAGATGAGTAAAAATATTTTTGAAAATAGCACATTTTGCTGGGGGTCCCCAGACCAGAACCCCATGCATTAGACCACAGACCTGAAACTGTGAGAGTGTACAAATAGAACCGACGGGTCCATTTGGTTCCATTTGAGCACTCTCAGAGTTCCTAACCATCAAACCATTTAGCATGGGGACCCCCTGGAACCCCCTCAAGGAACCCTGGGGGTCCCCGGACCTCACTTTGATTACCACCGTCTTACACCTCTCTGAGTTTTTATAGGCCTTTAGACCAGTGGAAAAGCTGCTTTAGATGAACACTAATAGGGTAGGCCTACTATAAATACAATTATTGGATTTAGTATTAATGTTGATCTAAAGTTCCATTCCCACCGGGCACACTAACTATAAAGTTAACTATAACTATGATGCAAACAGTACAGCCTAAGAACAAAGGTCCGACTGTACAACAGTAATGTGAAATCAGTGCTAATGTATGGCTCGGAATGCTGGCGAGTGACAGTACTCGACATGAAAAGGATCAATGCCTTCCACAATGGATGCCTCCGCAAAATCTGCCGCATCTTTTGGCCTGAGAAGATCTCAAATAGAGAGCTCCACAGGATGACCAGGTGCTCTAGTATTGTGTCAGAGATCAAACGCCGCCGTCTACGATGGCTGGGACATGTATTACGAATGGCCCAGGATCGAATTCCAAAGGTTGCACTGAGATGGACCCCAGCAGGGAAAAGGAGTCAAGGTCGACCCAAAACCACCTGGCGGCGAACCGTGACAGCTGAGCTGAAGGAGATGAACCTTACGTGGGGCGAGGCACAACAAGCAGCACAAGACCGGTCCCGATGGAGGCAGATCGTCGAAGCCTTATGTCCCACTTGGGACGAAGAGGATTAAGTAAAGTAAGTAATGATGCAAACCACTTTAGCCCTATTTTATTCCGTGACTATTTTCATACTTTTTGTACTTTTCATTTTGTTACTTTAAGTACATTTTGATGCCAACACATTCATACTTTTACTCCTGGACTTTTACTTGTTACAGATTATTTCTATATTGCAGTATTGATACTTTTACTTAAGTAAAACATGCGAGTACTTTTCCCACCGCTGACAACGTGTGACCTGACGTGACAGTGTACCACCACTACCCTCCACCCCCCATGCAACAGCAGATTCTTTCCAGCGCTTACCGCCGTTGACGTCGGTGCGGTGGAGAGCTGCCTTAAAGGTTATAAAAAAAAAAGGTTTACCTGAAAACTAATAAACCACAGGGTGTCATCTCTGCTGAGTTACCTTTTTTTCCTTCCTTCAGTTAAAGCAGAAAACAGTTTCCAGAATCAGAAGGATTTATCTTGTGATCTTCACACCTTCGAGAGGCGTGTTGGTCTAAACAAGCGTCATCCATCTTCGTCATGGTGTCTGGCTGCAGGGTGGCTGTTTTATTTAGGTCATTCGAAATGTGCAGGTTGGGGACACAGCAATGAAGTGACACTCATGGGCAGCAGTGGCTCAAGGGTAGAGTGCCCGCGTTGTGTGGAGAACCGCAAGGTTCACAGTTCGATCCCAGGCTCCCCCAGAGTTAGTGTCAAAGAGTCCTTGAGCAAGACTCTGAAACCCTAGTTGCTCCTGATGAGCAGGTTGGTGCCTTGCATGGTTTCCTCCACCACCAGTGTGTGTGTGTGAATGGGTGAATGCAGACATCCCAACTTGGAAAGTTTCATTTCCGGGCATTTGTGTGAGAGGTCGGGATTTCCGGGAGGTTTAGTGCCACTCGAGGGTGTGCTGGAGGAGACGCTGATTTCCGGGAGACTCCAGCAACATCCGGGAGACCTGGGATGGCTGTGAATGTAAAGCACAATCTATGAAAAGCGCTTTGGAATAAACTGTTACCAGTACACTTTGTGCCTTGTGCAGGGCCGCTGCAACCCTTTTTGGTGCCTGACGCACAACTGGCCGTCGAGTACCCCTCTCCGACCCCCCCCCTCCCCTGTAACAGTAGGCCTATGCATGAGCCATAACATAGGCCTGTATAACACCAGCACATAACAGATATCTAACAGAACAGCACCATAACAGCACTGCCAAAGTTGATATTCGTTACCGAGTGCTCTCTGCAGTCTGCACTCGCAGAGGAGAGGAGAGGAGAGGAGAGGAGAGGAGAGGAGAGGAGAGGGGAGTTGGTCCGCTTCAGCTCTGACTGGGCACAGTGACTGAGTGAGCAGGGCAGCCCGGCACCACATAAAGGATGATCAGGACAGGCATCACGCACACTCACATGCCGATGTCGATGATGCTGTGATTATTTAGGCGGAGCAAATACAAATTAGTTATTATGATGATGATTTATTTTTCTTTCTTTTTTTAAAACATTTTTAGGTGCCCTTCGACAGCGTGATGCACTTCCACTTCTCCCGGTCAGCTGCTGCAGTCCTCACTTCAGACCATGATGTCCATCCTGCTTCTTTTCTGTCTTTCTCCACAGTACGACTCCAGGTGGTCTTTGGGCTTCCTTTTCTTCTTTTCCCTCCTGGTGCCCATCATGTCACTGCATGTTGCAGTGGTTGTTGTGGTTCTCCACTAGTACAGTATGTGTCCAATCATCTTCCATCATGTCACTGCATGTTGCAGTGGTTGTTGTGGGTCTCCACTAGTACAGTATGTGTCCAATCATCTTCCATCATGTCACTGCATGTTGCAGGGGTTGTTGTGGTTCTCCACTAGTACAGTATGTGTCCAATCATCTTCCATCATGTCACTGCATGTTGCAGTGGTTGTTGTGGTTCTCCACTAGTACAGTATGTGTCCAATCATCTTCCATCATGTCACTGCATGTTGCAGTGGTTGTTGTGGTTCTCCACTAGTACAGTATGTGTCCAATCATCTTCCATCATGTCACTGCATGTTGCAGGGGTTGTTGTGGTTCTGCACTAGTACAGTATGTGTCCAATCATCTTCCATCATGTCACTGCATGTTGCAGTGGTTGTTGTGGTTCTCCACTAGTACAGTATGTGTCCAATCATCTTCCATCATGTCACTGCATGTTGCAGTGGTTGTTGTGGTTCTCCACTAGTACAGTGTGTCCAATCATCTTCCATCATGTCACTGCATGTTGCAGTGGTTGTTGTGGTTCTCCACTAGTACAGTATGTGTCCAATCATCTTCCATCATGTCACTGCATGTTGCAGTGGTTGTTGTGGTTCTGCACTAGTACAGTATGTGTCCAATCATCTTCCATCATGTCACTGCATGTTGCAGTGGTTGTTGTGGTTCTCCACTAGTACAGTATGTGTCCAATCATCTTCCATCATGTCACTGCATGTTGCAGTGGTTGTTGTGGTTCTCCACTAGTACAGTATGTGTCCAATCATCTTCCATCATGTCACTGCATGTTGCAGTGGTTGTTGTGGTTCTCCACTAGTACAGTATGTGTCCAATCATCTTCCATCATGTCACTGCATGTTTCAGTGGTTGTTGTGGTTCTCCACTAGTACAGTATGTGTCCAATCATCTTCCATCATGTCACTGCATGTTGCAGTGGTTGTTGTGGTTCTGCACTAGTACAGTATGTGTCCAATCATCTTCCATCATGTCACTGCATGTTGCAGTGGTTGTTGTGGTTCTGCACTAGTACAGTATGTGTCCAATCATCTTCCATCATCTCACTGCATGTTGCAGTGGTTGTTGTGGTTCTGCACTAGTACAGTATGTGTCCAATCATCTTCCATCTTCGCAGCTTCACTTCTTCACTCAGTGGCTTCATCTCAGCTCTTTCTATAGCAGGTCTTCAGTTCTGACGTGATCTTGCCATTGTGTACGGAGTATTCTTCATGGGCATCTATAATGGAACACACATCAACTGCTTTGTCGTCTCCTTTGTTCATTTTCCATGTTTCATATCCGTATAGCAATACTGCAACCACTAGTGACTTGTACAGTCTTAGCTTAGAATAAAGCGCTATATGAATGCATCTCACTTATCTCTGTCCCCTGGTTATGACACTTGGGGTGTGCTTGACCATTGGGCCCTTATTGACGCTGGACACACCTATAGTTTGAAAACCCACTAATATTAATTTGTTTGGTGCAGTTTTGTTGCTTATAACTAGTCTAGTCAGCCATGTTTTTAATCTGCTGTAGTTTCTTAACCTGAACTGGAAAACAAACTTCAAAACCAGCCTGGGGTGTCATGCCTTTTTTTGTTACGCTTTACTATAGAGACTGTATTGATGTCTGACAATAATACACGTTTATTTTGTTTCTTGTTTTTATGAAGAACAAAAGAGTCTTAGTGCTCTAAATCAAACCATTCTGTGCTGTGGCAGAGTTGTGTGAACCAGTACTTCCCTACAAAGCCAGAGTGCAGTATAGAAACACTTATTTGACTGATAAATGGGTTTAAAAGTGTTTCAACTGGTCAGCCAAATGAGATATAGGCATATAAGTGATATTACACTGATTGTATATCTGTTCTTGAGGTAAATGTCTTCCCCAATATAATGAAGACTATAATTCACCCGGTAGGGCAGAGTAGTTCTCACACTTTATTCCAAGGACCCCCAGTTTGGTGAGCATTAAGGCCTATAACTACTATGGTTCTATTTGCATACACTCAGAGATTGTATTTTATTGTGTACTGCATATACTGGTCCAGCATTGGTTATGTACTTGATAGATTTACTACACACAATCCCTTCAGAAAAATATCTTATCAGATCTACAAGCTCTGTTTTGGCTAATGTCCCCCCAGAATATGTATGCTGGGGTCTAATGGCATCCTTGTTACGTTAAATCTTCACCACTTTAACCATTATTTCTTATTATCATTATTATTTTTAAATAGCATATGTTGCAAGCTTGTAGTTCTGCTATTTTTTTTTCTAAATTGTGAAACTTCGTGCAAATCCTATTTTTTCAGGCCTAAATGGGTTAAGCATACTTTTGATTATGGTGATAATATTGTTAATCACGGTAGGCTAATTTTGGCCACAATAATGGTGACATTAATGTTTCATATATTGTACCATTTCCTAGCTGCTGGATGTGTTGCTGGAAAGACTGTTTACCCTCAGCCTGGAGCCCGGGCGCCCTCTGTAGTTCTGCTGTAGGTACTACACGTTAATGATGTTCCTTATTTATATTCACTTTTAGACCTTTTCAAACGTGATGCTTTGTATGGTCCTGTTAATGTGAATCTCTCAGTCATATGCTTTAAAAGATGCATCATTATTAAGGGATTATTAAAGGGCCATTCCCACTGGGCCAGATAAACAGATAAAAAAAGATCTTTCTCCATTCAAGTGGATGGTAAGATAAGATAAAAATATCTGTCAGATATTTTTATCTTATCTTACCATCCACTTGAATGGAGAAAGTGTGTAATCATCATGTCAGTCGCCTTTTACTGACAAAAATTAGTACAATTATTATATTATTATTATTAAATTAGTAAAATTAGGCTACTAATGTTTACAAGCTCACAACGCGCCACGATGCGACAAGTTGTGAGCTTGTATTAAAGTCGTCTATTTTCAAATAGCCTACGGGCTAAAGTGATTAATGTATGTTTTAATTATAATCATTTATATCTGCAGTAACCAAAGTTTTCAAATTACTGTATAGTGGAGTAAAAGAAGTAGGCTACAATATTTATCTCTGATTATGTAGGCTAGGCTACGGAGCCCCTTATCGGCCTGAGAGAAGAAAAAAAGGGGGGAATGCTATTTCTTAGGCCCTATAGTGAAGTAGAAGTAAAAGTAGGCAAAAAAAAAAGTAAAATATTTCAAATGTAAAATATTTCAGTATTAGGCTAAGTCACCCTGGGCAAGATATGCCTTCCGCTTGGTTCCAAGATTTCTAGCGGAAGTGCTGCGTTTAACGGACGTTACGTCATGCGGTGCGGGTCTGTTTACATTCCCAAGCGAAAAAACTAAAATTGATTGTAAACTCACTATTAATAGGTGTAATCGCCTGAATCAATGTTTTTGTTTGTATATTGTTTATTGCGAGCGCAAACGACGGAGCAGGAGACGTAGACCAGATTTTCTTCGTGCGGGGAATACATTTGGAGGAACACTGCACTGTGAAAAATATACAACTTCCGGGAAAATTCAGCCCCACCTCCTAGAACGGTCTCTGCCTCATATCTTGACCAGGCTTTTCTCTTCGCAGATGAGTAAGCCTGGCTATGCGAGGCTAAGGCTAAGTAGGCCTAAAAGATTCCTCATATTTGTACTTAAGTTAAGTATAGTACTTGAGTAAATAGTTAGGACTCACTCTTAGTTCACAGCACTACAACAAAGTGCAAACACAGCAGCAACAGTTTGAAGTGTTGTGATAGGAGGAGGATGTTTAGTATAACTGTCTCGGTGGTGCCAGACTGCCAGTGGCTCAGTAGGGAGGTAGAGGGAACCTGTTAGATTCCCGGTTCCAGTTAGTGCCGAAGTGTCCTTGAGCAAGACTCTGAACCCCTAGTTGCTCCCGGTGAGCAGGTTGGTGCCTTGCATGGTTTCCTCCGCCATCGGTGTATGAATGTGTGTGTGAATGCAATGCACAATCATTGTAAAGAACCTTGGATAAAGGTGCTAATACCCTATACATAAGCCATTTACTGTCTCAATACATGAAAATACCAAACAGAGTGCAGATCAAAACAAAACAAATTCAAAATGTAAAAGAAATTCCCTAAATTAGAAAACACACGTATGAAAAATATTGTGAAAATAGAAGATCTGCAAGCTTGCAACACAGCACGAAGACACACATTGTGGTTATAGATTTTCACAACGCTTCTAGCTATTTCCCAGGCAAAAGTCTCATGTCTCTTTTGGGTCTTGAGCTAAAACTAAACGTTTGGGAACCACTGATCTACACAGATATATGATATGAGGCTTCCAGTCGACATACAGTACAGTATATTAGTCATAAGCCTGCTCTGTAATTACACTTCTGCTTAACTGTACTCTTTGTGACTGTAAACGTTGCCCGGGCAACACCAAAATGAAATGATTTCTTATCGTATAAGAAGTAAGTAAATAGGCTACACCCTGGCAAAGTTTGGGAAGTGGAAACAGAGTGACTCACTGTGATTGGCCGGCCACATGGAATCCTGCACGCACCGTCCAATCAGAAGCTTCCCCCAGGGCTTGAGTTTTTTTTAAAGGCCTGATTTATTACTTCATCGTATGATGGTGTTGCACGCTGGAAATAGAAGATCTAGATACCAATACTTTTGTACTTTTACTACTCACTTAAGTGAATGTTACATTCCAGACTTTCTACTTGTAACAGAGTATTTCTATATTGCACTATACTTTTACTTAAATAAAACATTCAAACCTCCAAACCTTTTCCACCACTGGCAATGTATGGAATGCATGTGCTGATTTAAAAAAAATAACATGAAAACTAGAGACGTGTGTTGCTAAAATGTTTCAAAAAATATTCAAGTTCAATAATTCAATAATTCAAATTATGTACTGTATATAGAGGGATCAAAGTGGTCAAACTGATTGTGATGCCAAGACATTTTGCTCAAGGACCCCTGGGGGTCCCCAGACCCCACTCTGAGAACTACTGCTGATCAGCCAAGTACACATAAGAAAAGATAAGATACGATAAGAAAAGATAAGATAGCATAAGACATAACTCTAGGAGGAATTAATCTTAGTACAGCATGATGCTGTTATTGTAAACAACCTACAAACAACACAATGAAATAAAACTCATAGATTTACAAATCTTTTTTTCTTCTTTCTTTTTTCTTTTTTTAAATACTGTATTTATCCAGTGTCGAACGCTTCAGTTTGTAGATCGGCTATTCTCACTACTTTGTATTATAAAAGATCATCAATTTTAGGGGGTAAATTCCATGTTTTCCACTTCAGTGTATTTTTATTTATTTCAATAACAACTATGTTTAATGTAGATATATATTGTTTTATTAAAATGCATACATTTCTTAATGACACAACTAATGCTAATAATAATAACTTGCAATATTTTCAAAGTATAATAAAGAATACATCATGGATTATAGTAACACTGTCAAATAAATTCCAACATGAAGAAGAAAATAAATGTAACTGCTATACAAACGATTCTATACAAAAAGTGGTTTTCATCAGGAATAATAAAAAAGACTGTACTCTGCTAAGTAACATTTGATCAGAAACCAGCTTGTAAATTACCAATCATATTCATAACCATAGATTAAGAATCCATGTAAAACCAATAGCAGTCTGTCTTGGTTTATGTCAGTGGACAGTAAGTTACTGCAGTCTGGCCTTAGTTTTGAGTCAGGTTTTGTCGTAAACTGCAATTTTGAACTCTTTGAATTTTGATAAAACACTGACACTTTGTGACAAGATAAAACATCAAGAAGTAAATGTATAACTACATTTTGACCAAAAATGCAGTTACTGCACTCTGGCTTTGTAGAGAATACTTGTCATACAAAAATATCTTGCATAATATTATGTCTTCAATTATTATTTGTTATATTAAAATTATATTATAAAATGAGATGCTGCATCTCAATGGGGCTTTCCCTTCAATAAAATCTTACACATCTGACAAAATTGTATTTACAAAAAACAAAACACAGAGGTGTCATTTCAGAAAGAAGGGGTGGCAAAACATACGTTACCACAGACCCTTTTCTAAAATAGCAAAGATAATAGATCTACAAGCTCTCAACGGGTCACCACTGTTTTCGCGGTTTGTTTGCAAAAGGAGAAAATGTGCGAAAATGTCAGCCAATAATGTGACATTCCAAAAGACACCCCGTTGAAAGAGGTTAATAAATGAATGGTTGCATTAAACAATAAAAGGCTAGTCTAAATTATAACACATGTCACATGTAGATGGACGGGCGTCAGATTAATCTACTAAAACAGTTCAGAGTAGGGGACAATAAGTCAATATGCATAAAATAACTGTACGTGAGGTATGTGATCAATAGGGGTGACAGTTTCCATCCCCTGATGACCCAAATGACAGCCATGATTATATGTCATGGAGGCATAGACAAGTGCCAGAATACAGTAGCTAATTAATGTGCGTCTTTTATACAATTATCTATATATAATCTATATAATCATCTAAAGTCTTGATGGTAAGGATTTCTTAAAAAAAAAAAAAAACAATCGCGATCGGGGACGGAAGAACGCCACTCTGTTTGGTTCCATGATTGGTCACGATCAAGGAATCGGCGCTCGACCGCATGGGCTTTTCAAGGGATACGTGAACGAGCTTTTAGCCAGCTTCAATGATCCTGGCTCGCTAAATCTGCTGCTTCTCAGCCTGGCTTGGCGTTAGTGGAACGGAATAAACCTGGATAAACGGAGGAGGCTTTGGCAAACCTGGATTAGGCTTAAATCCTGGATTAACTAAACCTCTGTTAGTGAAACAGGCCCCTGCTGGTCTGTGTTAAACCACATTAATAACTACAAATGTGACTAGCACAACTGTTAGGATACTGAATAAAAATCAAACCCAAGTTTGAAGTGAGCGGTTGTGTGTGTGTGTGTGTGTGTGTGTGTGTGTGTGTGTGTGTGTGTGTGTGTGTGTGTGTGTGTGTGTGTGTGTGTGTGTGTGTGTGTGTGTGCATGCAGTTGATGCTCAGGGCAAGCTAGACTCAACAACACCTCTCTGGTCACCCAGGGGTACTCAGGCTACATACACCTCAGGCTACATACAGACAGACAGACACACACACATACATGGACGCTATGGAGACGGTGTGACCACCGCTCAAAAAGTCATGCTTATTGCAACCGTCAGGTCGCATTTACTATCAAAACCTCCACCGGCTGTCCGTCCGTCCGTCAGTCAGTCAGTCAGTCAGTCAGTCAGTCAGTCAGTCAGTCACACGTCACACATTTGCCCTGCTCATATCTCCGCAACCGTTGCCCCGATACATGCCTAATTTTGCACACACACTCCTTGCCTGCCAAACTCAATTCTCACATGGCCCTCTTCTAGCGCCACCATGAGGCCGATTCTTGCAAAACACATTTTTGGGCACAGCTCCTACAGTTTTTGCCCTAAAATCACGCAAATCGCTACACAGCATGTCTACACTCATCTCATCAACACGGATATGTCCCATTTAGCGCCACCTTCAGGCCGATTTTTTAAAACACATTTTTGGACACTGCTCCTACAGATTTTCCCCTAAAATCACGCAAATCGCTACACAGTATGTCTACACTCATGTCATCAACATGGATCTGTCCCATATAGCGCCACCATCAGGCCGATTTTTTCAAACACATTTTTGGACACTGCTCCTACACATTTTCGCCTAAAATCACGCTGCGACCTGACGGTCGCTTATCTCCCGATTAGGGAGTCTTACTGGTTTGCCACTGTGATGTGTTTGAAAGATAATGGCAGCAGAACTGGACTTTTGATGTCAGTTTCTTCTAAAGGCTGAGTGAGAGAAAATACAAAAATACAAAAATACAACCATAAAAGATTAAGGCCAATAATATGAATGTGCCTATGCCTGTAATCACATGGTGGTACCAGGGGTCTCCACTGTCTCCAGGTTGGGCATCATCTTGGTCCTCAGCTGTGATGTCAGGGTTGGTGTCCACGTCATCATACACCTGCTGTGGATCCTCTACCTCATAGATCACTGCATCTGTACACACACACACACACACACACACACACACACACACACACACACACACACACACACACACACACACACACACACACACACACAATTATTGTTGTTGTTGTTGTTGTTGTTATTTAAGAATTTACACAATATTTTACTTCAGTATTTTTTCCTGGTGTATTATTTTCTAATGAAAAAAATCTGTATAACAGGCATTTTGTACATTAAAGTAGATAAACACCTCTAGATAAACACCTCTATAATGTAGGGTTAGGGTATTTTTAGGATTTTATATCAATTGAATCCATGATCTTATTTCCTCTAAGTTTCCAGGCATAATAGTGTGGTACGATGCGTCCAAAAAACAGCTCCCGTAGGATTTTTGTGCTAAAATTGATTTTTTTGCAGATCCTGGTTCTTTAGAGTCCAAACTATGAGAAAATGATGGGTGTCAACTTTTCCGGACCCCGACCCCCTTTCTGGGGGTCATCTAGTTTGGGACCTCCCAGAACAGTATGTCAGCTAGTTAATGTCCAATTTTCTTAATATTAGGGTTGTTTTGTAGGTTTTAAAACATTCTGAGTTCATTTATTACACTTTTGAAGCAGCCAGAATAAGCTTTCTGACTTTTGGTTGGGGTCTTTCCTCACCTGGGACCCCCCAGACGGACCCCTGAGCCCTATCTCAGTACTCGCTCTGCTCCTGCTCCAGAACAATGTCATATTAGATCATAATTGAAGCATAAAAGTTTTTTTCTGAAAACAAAAATGAGAAGTAACAAAGTCTTCCACATGGGCTTCGGGACCCCTGGGGGTCCTCGGAGTTACTACCTAGTGTGATACGAAGTGTACTTCTAAGGATTTCTTTGCTAAAATGTATTTTTTACTGCTTTGGCTTTTATAGGGACCAAACTGTCAGAAAATGATGGGTGTCAGATTTTCCGGACCCCCGCCCCCTTTCTGGGGGGTCATCTATTTTAGGACCTCGCAGAACAGTATGCCAGCCAGTTAATGTCCAATTTTCATAATATTAGAGTTGTTTTGAAGGTTTTAAAACATTCTAAGTTCATATATTGCACTTTTGAAGCAGCCAGAATAACCTTTATGACTTTTGGTGGGGGTCTCTCCTCACCTGGGACCCCCGGAATGACCCCTGAGCCTATCTCAGTACAGTCCTTGCTCTGCTCCTGCTCCAGAATAGTGTCAAATTAGATGATAATTGAAGCATAAAAGCTTTTGTACCTGTACCTAGGCTCTGTACCTGACAACAATGAGTAGCTAATACCAGGGGTCTTCCACAGGGTCCGGGACCCCCGGGTGTCCTCAGAGTTACTACAGGGGGCCAGCCAAACGGCTGTTTCAGTTTTGGCCCTATTCTTCCAACCAGTTCTGCAATTTGCTATCTATTTTTGAATAATATTAGAAACTGTTCGTTTTATGTATCCTGGGTTTATGTAGTGTACTTGATGGTTTATTAGTATTCTCAGTATCTACTAGTAAGATGCCTCAGGGCGCCAATTCTTTGCCATCTGGCCAGTGATGTTTATCGGACCAGTTACCCATATATGGAGACCCCTGGTACCCATATATGGAGATCCATGTACTGTATATGGAGATATGCTGTGAGAGCCCAAACATGCTTACTCAGTTATTTGTTATGTGAAAGTCCTATGATGTCTATGACAACTGACATCATACCCTTTTATGCCCATACATGGAGATCCCTGTCTGTAGAACCAGCCACACCGATATGGGCTGTCTTGGCCATCTGTCTTGGCCATATATGGATTCTGTTAGTGTGGTATGTGCCGATGTGGCCTCCATATATGGGCATTCCCATATGAAGTCCTGTTAGATATGGGCTTAATATTGAAGACATCAGGGAACTCAATATATGGACCTTGTCATACATCTTGAATGTATGACCTCAGCATCAAAGGCTGGATTGGGGTATGTCCCTGTGATAAACTGTTATCATGTCCACTGTCCAGGGGTACTTGTACACCAAGCTGCCTCACAGAAACAGGACATAGACTCCTGCCCTATGAGCCTCAGGGTTGGGCAAAGCGTACTTATTTCCATCCACATTGGAGTCATTGGAACACTTTGGTCCAACAACCCAGCATCTGTGATAATGCAGGGTAATGGGATGGGATTTCAGTCAAAGAACTTGTAGCTGCACTGCTCTATACCAACAACCTGAGGGGCTCGGACAGTGCGAGCATGGCTGTGAAGTTTGCGGACGATACTGTTCTGGTGGACACCTCAAACTGCCCTGCTCACGTTGAAGAGGAAGCAGAGAAGCTCCACCAGTCGTGTGAGGAGCACTACCTCCAGCTGAATGTGAAGAAGACCAAAGAGCTTCTCATAAGCCCCCGGAGGAGGGATGATGACCTCGACCCTGTTCTCAGCTGACACTAGGTGGAGAGCTGGTGGAGAGGGTCAGCAGCTACAAATATCTTGGGACCACTATTGACAGTGGGTTGACTTTTAATGACAACACACAGGCCATCTTTTCAAAGTGTCAGCAGCGGACCTACCTCCTACGGAGGCTGAGATATATGGATGTTGCCCCCCATATCCTTTGCAGCTTTTACATCTGCCATATAGAGAGCCTCCTTACCTTCTCCTTCCTGGCTTGGTAAGGGGCTCTCTCAGAGGCCAACAAGGCTAAGTTACGGAGGATGACCTTAGTGGGGTCTAAGCTCTGTGGGATGCAGTGCTCTGCCCTTCAGCATCTCTACGACCAGAGGGGAGGTTGGGGTGACCAGAGATTTGGCTGGCCCCCTTTAGTAACTCTGAGGACACCTGGGTCCCAGACCCCCTGGTATTAGCTACTAATTTTTGTTGTCAGAGCCCAGCTACAAAAAAAGCTTTTATGCTTCAATTATGATCTAATTTGACACTGTTCTGGAGCAGGAGCAGAGCAAGGACTGTAATGAGTACTGAGATAGGCTCAGGGGTCATTCCAGGGGGCCCATGTGAGGAAATATTATTCTGGCTGCTTCAAAAGTGCAATATATGGACTTTTAAAATGAAAACTCTAATATTAAGAAAATTGGACATTAACTGGCTGACATACTGTTCTAAGGTCTAAGGTCCTAAAATAGATGACCCCCCCAGAAAAGGGGCAGGGGTCAGAAAAATCTGACACCTATCATTTTCTGACAGTTTGGTCCCTATAAAAGCCAAAGCAGTAAAGAATAAAAAAAATAAAAATAAGTTCAGCAAAACAAATCATTACACTATGTAGTAACTCTGAGGACCCTCTAGGGGTCCCGAAGCCCCTGTGGAAGACCCCTGGTATTTGCTACTACTCATTTTTGTTTTCAGAGCCCAGTTACAAAAACATTTATTCAATTATGATCTAATATGACATTTTCTGGAGCAGGAGCAGAGCGATTACTGAGATAGGCACAGGGGACCGTCTGGGGGGTCCCATGTGAAGAAAGACCCCAACCAAAAGTCAGAAAGTCTGGCTGCTTCAAAAGTGCAATAAATTAACTCAGAATGCTTTAAAACCTACAAAACAACCCTAATATTAAGAAAATTGGACATTAACTGGCTGGCGTACTGTTCTGGGAGGTCCCAAACTAGATGACCCCCAGAAAGGGGGTGGGGGTCCGGAAAAGTTGACACCCATCATTTTCTCATAGTTTGGACTCTAAAGAACCAGGATCTGCAAAAAAATCAATTTTAGCACAAAAATCCTACGGAAGTACACATCGTACCACACTATAAGGGCCAATGGTGTGCTTTCATAAAGACAACAGTAACAGAGGCTCCAACTTTCCTGCATGTTGAGTGTTGGTGTGCAGAGGTTGTGGGCTGTGGACCACGGTCACTTCCTCCTCATGGATGACATCATCAGACAAGGAGGAAGTACTTCCTGCAGTGACCTCTGCCGTCTCTGACCTCCATCCTGCTTTCAACACAAGAACATAGAAGAACAAGAACTCTAAACAACATGACAAGAACATACAGTAGAACTAGAACTCTAAACAACATGACAAGAACATACAGTAGAACTAGAACTCTAAACAACATGACAAGAACATACAGTAGAACTAGAACTCTAAACAACATGACAAGAACATACAGTAGAACTAGGACTCTAAACAACATGACAAGAACATACAGTAGCGCAACTACAGTAGAACTCTAATCAACATGAGAAGAAAATAGAAGAACAAGAAATCCAAAAAACATGCAGAGAGCTCACTTGTGTATAGGTTATAGGTAATTGTGACCGTCACCTGGGGAGAGCCCCAAACTGAGCTCATGCTTCCTTCTATGCATGAGGAGTGAGCAAGCCACTTCTTGATGTCTGATGAAAATGTAAACATCACTCACCAAGTTGATGCAAGACTTTCATTTCATTAGCAGTGATGCCAATCTCCTCATATTCATGGCCTGGGACAACCGGGCTCTCTGGTTCTGCAGGCGTGCTCTCTAATGATTCAGCTATGACCGCTGCATACGTACAGAATGGGATTCAGACAGATGCTAGCTTCATTGTAAATGGTGCATTTATATAGCGTTTTATCCAAAGCACTTTACAATGATTGTGAATTAAATTCACCCATGCACACACAGATTCATACACCAATGGCAGAAACCAAACCTGCTCGTCTGGAGCAACTAGGGGTTCAGAGTCTTGCTCAAGGACTCTTCTACACTAACTCTGCCAGCCGCTCTACCGGCAACTCTACCCCTGAGCCACTGCAGCCCCATTGTTTACCTGCTATCCTATAGTTTCAAATTAACAGAATGTTATTTAGATAGCACGTTGTTCAGACAGATGCTAGGTTCATTGATTACCTGCTATCCTAGTTTCTTTAAGGCACTACATTGTTCTCTCAACACTATTTATGTGACCATTTACCCTGTCGTTGACTAGTGTTGATGCTGTTTACTCTGTAAGTACTCTGGATAAGAGTGTCTGCTAAATGTCTATTCTGTAAGCTGTCAACATGTACATGAAAGAGGACTAGGGTTAGTTCAACAAGTAAACTGTACATGAAAGAGGACTAGGGTTAGTTCTGAGGTTGGAGCATAATGTGTCGACAAGATAATGAGACAACACAGTGTCACAACCTCCAGTGAAACATTTCAATACTATAAGCAAGGAAATATGTTGTTGTTGTTTTTACTTGGGTCAATGTATTAATTTATTTTGTAAGTAACTGTACAATATTGATGTTGATATTCGCCACCTCCGCTCCGCATTGGTGGCGAATATCAACCTGTTGGGCTCCTATCACTCGATAATGACCGCTGAGCGAGATGTTATCCCTTACTTACTATACAGTACAGTGTTATACACTTCATCATAGAGAGACTGGGTTAGATAATGCATGTGTATCACTGTCTGATGAGAATGTAAACATCACTCACCAAGTTGATCCAAGACTTTCATTTCATTTGCCGTGATGCCAATCTCCTCATATTCAACACCTTCCTGTCCTTCGTCCTTTTGTGAAGATGGTTTTACTAGATGACAACACAAGTTAGAAAACTGCTGGTGAAAAATAAAATACTGTTTTACATGCAGCATTACTGTAATAATAATAATAATAATATCGTACACATGCACACACACACACACACACACACACACACACACACACACACACACACACACACACACACACACACACACACACACACACACACACAGTATCAATAATCTGTTTGACATAACAGATTATTGCAACCAACCACACTTGCAATTTCCCCGAATTGCACCTTTCTAGTTGACATGATGTTCAAGCCTCCTATTGACACAGTTCATATAAAAGAGAATAATTATCCTATGATACAACCACTTTAATAGAACACATGAATATAATATTACTCACGGTTAACAGTGGCATGTGTTCTTCTCATACACAGGCTGAGGAGAATCAGCAACAACACAATCACAATGACTGTGACAGTCCTGGCAATCTCAAAGAACACCATAGGAAATATATCACCTGAAATCATTTTGTGTAGTTAATAAAAAGAATGGTTGAATAGTCACCATCACTATCATCATAATATTCATAGCATCATCATCATCATCATCATCATCATCATCATCATCATCTAGGACAGGTAAAATCACAACAAATAGTAAGGGAAGTAATAGAAAGCAATAGAAAGGAAGAATACTATTTAGTTTAACAGCATGAGTTGTTACATGGTACCTTCACAATAGATTAGTGAACTGCTTATGAAAGTATAGGTACCTGGAGGATAACAATAGATTTCAGCTGGTTTGACATTCTTACAAGACTTCCGGTGGACACAGTCTCTGATGTTCAAATGATCTTCTGTGCAAACCAGAGTCATTTCCAGGTTCTAAAGTCAAAATAAAAACCTACTTTAGTGTTTGGTAGCCTTTTTCCACCTTGTTTCAGTCAGGAATGTCACAGAAAAACACCTTTCACACAAAATAATGTACAGAAAAATAACGTAGTTAAAAGACAAAGCAAACAAAACAGTTGTTTACCTCCTTTGTGGATTTCACAGCTCTCTTAATGTTCTCCCTGACTTCACCACAACCAAGCTCCTTGCACAGCTGGTTCTTAATGTCCTTTGTTACATTTAGAGGACACACATGCTGCTCCCACCCATCGTGGTATCGGACACTAAGTCTGCCTCCACACATCCGGACCTTTGTCTCTGTGGTTCTGAAGCTGGTGCCACCTGTAACAAGTGAAATGAAAAACTCTCTGCTTTATGTCCTGTCATGTGGAAACACTGCTGCATCCAAACTTTTGAAAGGATAAATACAGTATTAGTATAGCAAATACAGTTGAGTAGGTAATATGAACAAAAAAAGAAAAAAAAATCATAATTGACCTGAACAGTAGACAGACAGCAGTCCTCCAGCACACTGACCCAGGACCGTCTCACACTGCCCCAGACTGGACTCAGAGCCCAGGCAACGGACGTGGTGAACATCTGATGCAGTTCTTCCATGTTGTTTAAAGAGCAGAGCATGGCCACAGTACTTCTCTTGGCAAACTATTTGTGAATGTTGGTCATCCCAGTTGTCACTGCACACCCTGATGTTATCAATCTTCACCTCACCAGAGCAGTCCCGTGATAGGCTAATGCTAGGGTTATCTGGGAAAACAGAAGCAAAACAACAACAAATTAATAAAAACGAATAAAAATCCCAATCCCACAACCACACAGATGTGAAAGCTCTGAAAAAATGTTAATATGTTACGTGGTCAAGTAGAGATGTCATTCAAACCATTTATTGAAGGCGTACATCCACTGTGGCTGATGAAGCCTATACATATCCCTCATCCAATAATTACCAATAAAAACGTAACTGTCCTTTTCCCCACTTAAACATAAATCAGTCTTGATATTACATCACATTTTGAACACATTACCATCTTGTGTGTTAATTGGAGGTATATTAATAATAATTGTCATTACCTCGGCATTGGAGGTGGACCCCTTGGTTCCAGGAGGTTGTATTTTCGAGGTGGACCCCTTGGTTTCCAGAGGTTTTATTTTCGAGGTGGAACCCTTGGTTCCAGGAGGTTGTATTTTGGAGGTGGACCCCTTGGTTCTCTGAGGTTGTATTTTCGAGGTGGACCCCTTGGTTCTCGGAGGTTTCGAGGTGGACCCCTTGGTTCCAGGAGGTTGTATTTTGGAGGTGGACCCCTTGGTTCCCAGAGGTTGTATTTTCGCTCTCACAGTCCCAGATGGTCTTTGGGTTCTTCACATGGCTGCAGTTGAAGCTCTTCTCCCACAGATCAGAGGAACTATTTAATGCTGTATGGCTTTTATAACCACCACGGTTCAGATGACGGCACAGTTTGTCTCCCTCTTGTTCTGTCCAGCCATGGCTAGAAACCATTCTGGATCCATTCTGGCTGTGAACAATCACAGGTCCCTCAAAGTCGTTGTAGTGTTTTGGACCTTGTAATCTTATCTTCTGCCAGTCTAAGATGAGAAGAAACAGAGACAGCGAATAGTAGATGAAAACCAACGAATATGAATGATAGTCTCAGTTCAAAAGATTGTTATAAAATCACATCATACTATTACTGTAACGTGCACAGTATCTGTACAACACCTATTAGTTTATGTCAGTTGGAATCAGATGAAAGCATTTAAAACCTACCAGAACACTGGAGGCCACCCAGAGTGCATTGTCCTTTGTCCTGTAAAGTAATGTTACAGTCTGCCAGCTTGTTGCTGTTTGCAGGACAACTCAGTCCTGACACCACTTCAGGTGGACTTTGTGGTAAAGGTCCAAAGAATTCAACAGGCTCTCCGGTCTCTCCACATCGCAGCTCTCTGCAGATGGTGTTCTGGACATCAGTGTTGTTCAGGGTTTCTTTACAGACAGGGTGTCGTTGGCCTCGATAGAGAATCTTCACATTTCCAGAACAACGATCTCTGGAATCCTTGAAATCGGCCTTGACACTGGCTGCATGGAAATAGTATTGAAAAAAGAAAACTTCATGTGAAACTGTTTTCTATGCATGTACAGAGAGATTATGTCACAGGTGCAAAATTATACTTATACTATGTAGACAATGTACTGATTTTCACAAAATCCAATTATGATGTGGTCTAAAAATTGACAAAATGTGTGTCAATTTAGTGTGTACATGCAGTATAACCACAGTTTGCAGCTGCCTTATACTGAGATTTAATTGGTTATTATTATTACACTTTTATGCTCAGTATCTTCATGTCGTACTGTTTGATGTTTTGTGAAAAGCACTTTGAATATCTTTGTTGAAATGCTATACAAATAAACTTGTCAATAACAATCTACAAACTAATTTGTATTCTAATCTTTGTGTAGGTTTACCCTGGCAAACAACAAAGGCTGGCTTGTCATCACAGTTGGTCTGTGGGTCTGGTTTGACGATGATGCTCTCAGTCATGTTGGTGGTGTGATTGGTCGGGTACATTGCCAGGATGGTCACATTCCCCTTGATGTTCTGCTTGATACCGGTGAAGGCAGCTCCACAGCCCAGGTCTTTACACAGCATTTCAGAATTAGCTTCAGTCCAGGTGTGTGCACACACACCCCCACAGCCTGCATGGGTGCACACCTGCACTGTCCCCCAACACTGCTCTGACAGCGCTGCAGTAATAGTACCTGTTGAAATACATGTAAAAATCAAACAGAAAATAGTGAGGGCATCTTACCGAACTATGTTCTGTAGAATACTCATTGTGGGGAAGAGACCACAATAAATGGAAAATCAAACTAATCACACACAACAGCAACATTACAGCAACGTTACAAGGGCAAAACATTACCTGAACATTCCACCAAAGCAAGGCTCTGATTGGATGATGTTGTGTTGTCCTTTGGGCAGTGGAAGAGTGATGTCTCTGTGGAGGAGCAGTTGTAGGACTCACTCCAAGTTTCATTCTCCATTCCAGGATCGTGAGGGAACAGGGTGACATTAGTGGCGTTCCCACAATGCATTTGTAGACACGCTACATCAGCAGTGTGGTTCCATGTCTCATTGGCTCCTGAGAGCCAGTAATCCTTCCCAGCATGCTCTACTGTCACCTGGCCAGAGCAGTGTGTTCCATTCCTCATGAACACCACCTTGTGGCCTGAAAAGAGCATGAATTATTAGGGAAACTATAGTATAACAACTACATGTGCTTTACTACAGACTGCTTTCCTTTCTTTACAAATGCCCTAATAAGCCCTATTCACGGCCCGCCCACTCACCATCCCCCCGGTGCTGAAGTCACGTTTTGAAGGAGTAAAACCCTGCTAAGCCCATAGAGTTAACACAGAAATCTCAAATTTAATGCAATTTCCGAATAGTACAGTATAAAATACGGCTAGCATGAACAAGTAAAAGGCACAAAGGATTATAATTTACTTTACTTTACCGAAATAATGATTTCTTGGCTTTAAGTCCAGCAATTTCTGTGATATTTTACCCTTCTAAACTGACGTCAGCACCAGGAAGTTGCTGAGAAATTTGCTGAGTGGGCGGGCCGTGAATAGGGCTTATGGTGAGTAAAGGTAAATTACAAAGCAAACATCCCCCAACACCTGCAATAATAAACAAAACTACAATAATGAATCATCATTATCTTACTTTCACAGGTGACATGAGCCTTGGAAGTGCATGGGACAGAGCCAGTGTACTTGGCCTTGCAGTGCCACAGTGACTTCTCAGAGCCATTACAGTTGACATGGTCCAGTATTCCATGATTTCCAGTACTGGTGGTGCTGGTGGTGCTGGTGTAAATCACCTGCAAGAAGACATTCAAGGTATTATGAATAAAATGTATTTTATTGCTAGGTTTCTTGACAAAATCTGTAGGAATAGTAGCAAAAAGTGTGTTTCAAAGAAAACACAAACTTATTAAAGAATCAGAGCTCACCTTGCCACAGCCCAACTCTCTGCAAACCACTTCTCCATCATTCATGTCCCAGTCTGAACCACACACAGGCTGCAGAACCATAGAACTGTTGATGTAAACTGAACCAGAACAGTCACTGGGACTGTGGTTGGCCAGGAGGGTTATGTGGATCTTTTCTGTTTAAACATTAAGGGATTTTACATGATAAAATTAGGACATAAAGAAAATAGTAGTTAGTTCTGATTGACCAAAAGATAAGCATGTAGTCTAAACTGCTTAAATGTGCACTATTGTGTAACACAAATAAAATATACATTACATACATACAATGCTCGACAAGACTACCATAACAATGTAACATCTTTACCTGAGCAGTTCAGTGTCGGTGGAACAGATTGGCTCCTGTCACAGGTAAAGTTGTGTGTGACACTGACTCCACATCTCAGTTGTTTGCACATCATATCAGCTGTTATGTTGGTGTTTTCATTGCAGGTAATATTCCACATGTCACCCTCCTCCACCACCAAGGTTCCAGAACAGACGTTGTCCCCGTCTTGAAGGCGTAGCATGGGGTGATCTGTTAACATACATCTTTATGTGAAAATGTACCAGGACTTTGGCATTGAATATTTGAGCACAACATTCATTGAAGATGAACAGTGCTGTATGCCAAAACACATCAGAATACAGAAAATGGTTGACTGAATTCACTTCTTTCCACATAATTTATTGTCACTGTCTGGCCAAAACCTCTTAACTCCATTTCTGAGGGTTTAGATTTTTTGGCATAAATCAGGGCTATTGAACACCCTTTACAGCTGAGTGTTGGTTAAAATAATATTGAACCAATGGAAAGTAGTTAAAGTGCTTGGGACAAAACCTCTTAACTCCACACGTTCTGCCAAACCAGCTAACTCCACCCCACTGGCCCTCTCTTTTTTCATAAATATGTGCTATTGAACACCCTTCAAGTCTGTGTGTTGGTTAAAATAATATTGAATATTTTCCAGAAAATGAACATTTTTGAGTTAGGAGGTTTCGGCCGGACAGCAGAGATATGCATGCATGTCATGTCTGTATCTGTGGTTTGCAACCGACAGCTGTTGGAGATGAGAGCGCAGATAGAAACCACAGTGAGGTAAACAAACATACCTGAACATGTGACGAAAGCAGGTTTAGAGCAACTATGGGTGTGAGGGTCTTTAGGGTCACACTGCCACAGATGGTCTTCATTTCTGGTGCCGGTACAATTAATGATCTTCTTGCCTTTGGAGGTGAATCCCTCTGGTGATGTCATTTTGGTCGGGTCAGGAACATCTTTTGCGATGCCACATTTGAGGTTGTTGCACACAAGGTCAGCCTGTTCCTTTCCTTTATGTCAGAGGAATTGGAATTGTAATTGTATGAGAAATACTATCACTGCTGCTGCTTCTACCTCTACTACTAATAATAATAATAATAATAGAACAATAGCCCAGACTGGACAAAATTCTGAAAATAAAAGTGATGCTGTTCAATCAAGGTAGTGTAACTCTTACCCCAGTTGTCAGAACAAACATAGTGTTGTGAATTTTCCTCATTTGACGTTGTGTTGAACTGGACAGCTCCGGCACATTTAAAACCATCCAAACTTATTTCAACCTTATCTACAAGTTGGAAAGAAAGAAATAATGTGATGTCAATCACAAACCACAAATAAAAAAATAAAAAAATGTGTGTTACCTGAACATGTGATCCATTTAACTGCGTCCTGAGTGGATTCATTGAGCCCCCAGTCACTGAAGTTCTGGCAGTTCCACAGCTGATCCTCTGTCCCGTTGCAGTTCACACCATTGATCCAGACCTTATCGGGAATATTAGTTATATTGTGTTTCATTCTATACATGCCGGTACAGTTCCCATTATTGATCCTCACCTTGTCAGGTATATTAGTTATATTGTGTTTCATTATGAATGCAGATCCATTCCCAGCCTGTCCACAGCCAACGCTCCTACACACCACATCTTCATTGTTCTGGCTCCAGTTGTCATGACCAACGAGGCCCCATTCATAGTCATGATAGATTTCAATGTAACCCTGGCATGGGTTGGTGCCACCTTTAAGGATCAGCCTGGTCACACCTGCATGGTATATTATACACTTGGTATACCAACACATGATAGTCTACAAAGTGGGTCCGGTCACTCCGGTGACCCCCGGGGGCCTTTGAAATCAGTTTGAACTCACCTGTCACTTCCACCCTGCTCTGTGGTGACTCTCCAAGGCCAGAGATGAGACACTTGTAGAATCCTTCATCAGACTTGTTAGCATTGTGGATGGTCATCTGTCCTGTAGACTCAGCCCTGAGGAGGAATCCATCTTTATAGAAATCAGCTGGGAGCTTGGAGGATGTTTTCTTTGTTACCTGGTCTTTGTACTTGTAAGCAGTGGAGTGTGACATCACTTCCCTGCATCACAGGAAGTCCAGGACTCTGCAGGAACACATCTCCACCTAAAACCAACAGCAGTGAGTTATGAACATATATAGATGAATTATGACCATATGATTATTGGAGGCTCCACAACCTAGAAGACACAGTGACAGTGACAATAATATTGATTATATATACAGTATAGTAATTGTATTGATTGTACCAGAGATGGTAATGTTGATGGACTGGCTGAGTTGTCCTGACTGGGACTGACACCAATACACGCCACTGTCCCCACGATCTGGCCTCTTGATGGAACAGGACCTCCATCCTACACAGAATCACAATGAAAAGAAAGAGCATTTCACTTGAAATCAATCAGTCAATATGTCAGTCAGTCAGTCAGTCAGTCAGTCAGTCAGTCAGACAGACAGACAGAATATCCATCCATACCTTTCATTTGTCCCCATTCATTGCCGCAGGTTCCTTCCACCCCCTCACTGGTCAGTCTTCTCACAGACCATCTCCACATAGGCTTCCCTTTCTCCTCACAGGTCAGTGTGATGGAATCATGTTTAAAGAACAAAGATCCTTCAGGACTGGATCTCAGTGACACTGTAGGAGAGAGAGAGAGAGAGAGAGAGAGAGAGAGAGAGAGAGAGAGAGGTAGAGAGGTAGAGAGAGAGAGAGAGAGAGAGAGAGAGAGAGAGAGAGAGAGAGAGAGATGAGAGAGAGAGACAGAGATGAGAGAGACAGAGATGAGAGAGAGAGTGATGCCAGTGTTGACGCAACAGTATGCCATACATGGCCTACTGGCCACTTGTGCACAGGAGTAAGTTGGCACCTTGACAGAGTGCAGTTCTAGTTAACTAATCGATCCTTAAATGGTTTCATCTCACGCTCTTGAGTTACATTATTGTTAAATATCTACACTACTTAATTTCATGTCATACACAGTATCATCCTATCATATCATGTTCATATTCAGCACTGTGATGGCACAGCAGTGGACGGACAGACAGACAGACAGACAGACAGACAGACAGACAGACAGACAGACAGACATTTGGTGTTTTGGGGTTCTCTGTCCGACCGACTGAATTGCCACTTGCAGACACACACGCAGTTTGAGGTCAAACCACACAAGCACACGTATGCACACATACAGGCACGCACACATGCACACACGCGTGAATCTAGAGACTAAAATCTAGAATCCTTGCGGTAGGCTAGACATACCGGTATTTTCAAGAATCAGTTCTTTGTTGGCGAGGGTCTGTAACTCTCACTACAGATTGGATCTCTTATAATGAGAATACGCTATGTACCGGGCTAGCACCCCCCACCCATCCATCAGATGCAATGCATTGTGGGATGTGTGGTCTGAGAGGTGACAGAAGCCTTGCAAGGCCGTTTTCATAGAACTACAGTTTCCAAATTCAGAATAAATTACGGAAAACATTTTTCAAATACTTTTGTCCACCTTTGTCAGATTATACAGCTTTGTCTCAAAACATTTCAATATTGTGTAAAAAAGCACTGGAAGCAGCAGATGCCATCGCATCCCAAATCATCACTGACTGCGTAAACATCACACTGGACTTCAACAACTCTGACTTCAGAAGGTTGACATTTCTCTAATTGTTTTTAGTGATGTCTTGTAATATTGTAATAATTCAGATTTGAACTGTATGCCATAAAAATCCATATTAAAACAAAAAAGGTTTTGAAATTATCACTGCATGCACACTGTATCTGAAATGTATATATTTATATACAGTATATATATATATATATATATATATATATATATATATATATATATAATATTTCTTTACGGAATTTCAGAAAATAATGAACTTTTCCACAATAGTTTTTTTTTTAGACAAAGCATATGTGATACAGTATTATGTGATATTATTCCCGAAATGATGCATAGATATTTTTCTTTTCGGTCCCTGATCATTTCAAAATGCAACAACAGATCATGTACTGTATACACAGTATCATTGGTAAACGGAACATGTTGAAAGTTGACAGTAAAAGGTGTGACTTGCCTTCTGATCTCCCAGGGCTGCAGGCTGCTATGCAGAGCAGCAGCATCAGGAAGGAGCTCATCGTAGCTCCTCACTAGACTGACAGTCTGACACACACTGATCACTGAGCTTTATAATGCACTGCTGGAGGGAGGGACGGCTTCATCAACCACCTCATGGAAAGAGTGTGATATAATGTACGTCAGGGGTTTCCACACATGAGAACTATATCCTTTAAAAATTACCACAAAATCACACCCAGCGTGAAGTGAGCTGTGCTATTTATGTGTTTAGTTTAGTTTAGTTTATTAAGGATCCATTAGTCTACACCGTAGTGGAGACTATTCTTCCTGGGGTCCAGGCATAAAACAACATCACAATACAAGACATAAAGTGCATTACAGTATTATATTAAATCATGTACATTCTTTCCATGATGGACTCTGCATGGCAGGGGTGTCCTCCTCCCTGAGCCAGGCCTAAGCCTGACCGCATACCAAAACACATAATCAATGTTGCAAACAAACATAAACTTAGAAAATAAAAGTTAATTTCATTAAGCGTCCCACTATAGCCAATCACAGTGCGTCATGCAAAGCTTATCCAATGGGACCCTGGCATACAACACACTTTGAGCCCTGGACATTTTGTTGTACGCGTTTTTCCCCCCTCGTTTTCGACCGGACAACACACTTTGAGCTGTTTGTGCCTGGATGTAGGCCGGACATTATAAGCCGTGCTTCAGTTTACTTAAACCTGGACATTTTTAAACGCGCTCAAACATAAAGCCTACAGAGATGGATGAGAACAGCACATCTGTGGTGCTCCTCCTTGGCATAAATAAACCCATAAGCAGTCAGGGTAAAGATGGTGTGTTCTGAAAGCATTTAGATCAACTCAAAATGTGATGTGCACAGTCACACATGATGGGACTCGCTCTTTCCTTGGTGTTTCGCCAATTTAACTTCAGTAAAACTATGCCTAAATCTAACCCTAACTTCACAAACACTATGCCTAACCCTAACCTTAACCCTAACCATAATCTGTGAGATAATAACCATCTCACAGAAATGAGGCCTAAACCTAAGCTCAAAACCCTGTCTGCCTGGGCCAAACACCCGGGAAACACATCGTCCCATCCCATGCATAGTGGAGGCCAGGTATCAGGGAGGATACTGTTGATTATGAATATTAGTTATAGAAATAATGATTGTTTAAAAATAGGCCAACGATGAACAAAATCCTTGGAAGCTGAAATGATGCAACTGATATACTTTCTAATGGGAAACGATTAACGAACTGTAGAGGCTGAGTTGCTGATGGGTCTCTCGTGGGGCAAAGGCACAGCAAGCAGCCAAAGACCGTGATAGGTGGAGGAACATTATCCATGCCTTATGATAGGTGGAGGAACATTATCCATGCCTTATGATAGGTGGAGGAACATTATCCATGCCTTATGATAGGTGGAGGAACATTATCCATGCCTTATGATAGGTGGAGGAACATTATCCATGTCTTATGATAGGTGGAGGAACATTATCCATGCCTTATGCCCCATAGGGGGCAAAGAGCATAAGTAAGTAATACTTTCTAATCTATAGGATCAGTATCAGCTATAAAGAAAACAACGTCACTCAAATTCACAGCTTGGTGCTTCAAACGTACATTCAAATACTGTAAATTAAACAGAGTCATGGGAGAGTGGCTCAGTCTATTTAACCCATTTAGGCCTAGAATTATTGAACGCTTTAACCAGTGAGAAATAGCAGATATACAAGCTCACAGATCTGCTATTTTTGAAAAAGTCGTGAAAATGTGTGCAAATCTTTCACTATAGGTATTTTCAAAGCGAACGTTTGTAACTCAAACTTTGCTTCTGGGTGGTCCCTGGAACTAGATATTTTGAGATGGGGGTCCGTGGCCAAATAAATATCAGTTTGGGGGTCCTTCACATGAAAACGTTTGAGAACCACTGACACAGTGGTCTCTCGAGAACAGACTAACTGAGCTCCAGTTAAGTGAAAAGGACCTTTTCTTTGACGATGGCTGGCCAGATTGCTGACATAAAAACATAGGTTTTTCAAAAAACCTTAGAAGGATTCAAAAAAACACTTATAGAATCGGGTCAAAATTCAAATTTTCTCAATTTTTCAAAAATAGCAGATCCACAAGCTCGCAGCGCACTCGGTGTGAGCTTGTATATCTGCTATTTTTCAATAGTTAAAGCATAAAATAATGATACACAATAATGTGTACCCGTTCTAAAATTAAATACATATTGGAAATTAAGCGGAGTCGTGTGCGAGTACCTCGTCTATTTTTGGAGTGTTTATTTTCCTGTTAAGATAGCTGTGCACTGGTGCAGGTGTGTGTGGTCTGTGGTTAGCAGTAGCTTACGCCAGCGTTTCTCAAACTTCTTCAATTCAAGGACCCCTAGATTAATGTGCATTTGGCCACGGACCCCCATCTGAAAATATATGTTTGTGCCAGGGACCCCCTTACCAGATTTGTGATGTTACAAATGTCAAAAAATAAAAGATGAGTAAAAATATTTTTGAAAATAGCACATTTTGCTGGGGGTCCCCAGACCAGAACCCCATGCATTAGACCACAGACCTGAAACTGTGAGAGTGTACAAATAGAACCGACGGGTCCATTTGGTTCCATTTGAGCACTCTCAGAGTTCCTAACCATCAAACCATTTAGCATGGGGACCCCCTGGAACCCCCTCAAGGAACCCTGGGGGTCCCCGGACCTCACTTTGATTACCACCGTCTTACACCTCTCTGAGTTTTTATAGGCCTTTAGACCAGTGGAAAAGCTGCTTTAGATGAACACTAATAGGGTAGGCCTACTATAAATACAATTATTGGATTTAGTATTAATGTTGATCTAAAGTTCCATTCCCACCGGGCACACTAACTATAAAGTTTGCATCATATAACTATGATGCAAACAGTACAGCCTAAGAACAAAGGTCCGACTGTACAACAGTAATGTGAAATCAGTGCTAATGTATGGCTCGGAATGCTGGCGAGTGACAGTACTCGACATGAAAAGGATCAATGCCTTCCACAATGGATGCCTCCGCAAAATCTGCCGCATCTTTTGGCCTGAGAAGATCTCAAATAGAGAGCTCCACAGGATGACCAGGTGCTCTAGTATTGTGTCAGAGATCAAACGCCGCCGTCTACGATGGCTGGGACATGTATTACGAATGGCCCAGGATCGAATTCCAAAGGTTGCACTGAGATGGACCCCAGCAGGGAAAAGGAGTCAAGGTCGACCCAAAACCACCTGGCGGCGAACCGTGACAGCTGAGCTGAAGGAGATGAACCTTACGTGGGGCGAGGCACAACAAGCAGCACAAGACCGGTCCCGATGGAGGCAGATCGTCGAAGCCTTATGTCCCACTTGGGACGAAGAGGATTAAGTAAAGTAAGTAATGATGCAAACCACTTTAGCCCTATTTTATTCCGTGACTATTTTCATACTTTTTGTACTTTTCATTTTGTTACTTTAAGTACATTTTGATGCCAACACATTCATACTTTTACTCCTGGACTTTTACTTGTTACAGATTATTTCTATATTGCAGTATTGATACTTTTACTTAAGTAAAACATGCGAGTACTTTTCCCACCGCTGACAACGTGTGACCTGACGTGACAGTGTACCACCACTACCCTCCACCCCCCATGCAACAGCAGATTCTTTCCAGCGCTTACCGCCGTTGACGTCGGTGCGGTGGAGAGCTGCCTTAAAGGTTATAAAAAAAAAAGGTTTACCTGAAAACTAATAAACCACAGGGTGTCATCTCTGCTGAGTTACCTTTTTTTCCTTCCTTCAGTTAAAGCAGAAAACAGTTTCCAGAATCAGAAGGATTTATCTTGTGATCTTCACACCTTCGAGAGGCGTGTTGGTCTAAACAAGCGTCATCCATCTTCGTCATGGTGTCTGGCTGCAGGGTGGCTGTTTTATTTAGGTCATTCGAAATGTGCAGGTTGGGGACACAGCAATGAAGTGACACTCATGGGCAGCAGTGGCTCAAGGGTAGAGTGCCCGCGTTGTGTGGAGAACCGCAAGGTTCACAGTTCGATCCCAGGCTCCCCCAGAGTTAGTGTCAAAGAGTCCTTGAGCAAGACTCTGAAACCCTAGTTGCTCCTGATGAGCAGGTTGGTGCCTTGCATGGTTTCCTCCACCACCAGTGTGTGTGTGTGAATGGGTGAATGCAGACATCCCAACTTGGAAAGTTTCATTTCCGGGCATTTGTGTGAGAGGTCGGGATTTCCGGGAGGTTTAGTGCCACTCGAGGGTGTGCTGGAGGAGACGCTGATTTCCGGGAGACTCCAGCAACATCCGGGAGACCTGGGATGGCTGTGAATGTAAAGCACAATCTATGAAAAGCGCTTTGGAATAAACTGTTACCAGTACACTTTGTGCCTTGTGCAGGGCCGCTGCAACCCTTTTTGGTGCCTGACGCACAACTGGCCGTCGAGTACCCCTCTCCGACCCCCCCCCTCCCCTGTAACAGTAGGCCATAACATAGGCCTGTATAACACCAGCACATAACAGATATCTAACAGAACAGCACCATAACAGCACTGCCAAAGTTGATATTCGTTACCGAGTGCTCTCTGCAGTCTGCACTCGCAGAGGAGAGGAGAGGAGAGGAGAGGAGAGGAGAGGAGAGGGGAGTTGGTCCGCTTCAGCTCTGACTGGGCACAGTGACTGAGTGAGCAGGGCAGCCCGGCACCACATAAAGGATGATCAGGACAGGCATCACGCACACTCACATGCCGATGTCGATGATGCTGTGATTATTTAGGCGGAGCAAATACAAATTAGTTATTATGATGATGATTTATTTTTCTTTCTTTTTTTAAAACATTTTTAGGTGCCCTTCGACAGCGTGATGCACTTCCACTTCTCCCGGTCAGCTGCTGCAGTCCTCACTTCAGACCATGATGTCCATCCTGCTTCTTTTCTGTCTTTCTCCACAGTACGACTCCAGGTGGTCTTTGGGCTTCCTTTTCTTCTTTTCCCTCCTGGTGCCCATCATGTCACTGCATGTTGCAGTGGTTGTTGTGGTTCTCCACTAGTACAGTATGTGTCCAATCATCTTCCATCATGTCACTGCATGTTGCAGTGGTTGTTGTGGGTCTCCACTAGTACAGTATGTGTCCAATCATCTTCCATCATGTCACTGCATGTTGCAGGGGTTGTTGTGGTTCTCCACTAGTACAGTATGTGTCCAATCATCTTCCATCATGTCACTGCATGTTGCAGTGGTTGTTGTGGTTCTCCACTAGTACAGTATGTGTCCAATCATCTTCCATCATGTCACTGCATGTTGCAGTGGTTGTTGTGGTTCTCCACTAGTACAGTATGTGTCCAATCATCTTCCATCATGTCACTGCATGTTGCAGGGGTTGTTGTGGTTCTGCACTAGTACAGTATGTGTCCAATCATCTTCCATCATGTCACTGCATGTTGCAGTGGTTGTTGTGGTTCTCCACTAGTACAGTATGTGTCCAATCATCTTCCATCATGTCACTGCATGTTGCAGTGGTTGTTGTGGTTCTCCACTAGTACAGTGTGTCCAATCATCTTCCATCATGTCACTGCATGTTGCAGTGGTTGTTGTGGTTCTCCACTAGTACAGTATGTGTCCAATCATCTTCCATCATGTCACTGCATGTTGCAGTGGTTGTTGTGGTTCTGCACTAGTACAGTATGTGTCCAATCATCTTCCATCATGTCACTGCATGTTGCAGTGGTTGTTGTGGTTCTCCACTAGTACAGTATGTGTCCAATCATCTTCCATCATGTCACTGCATGTTGCAGTGGTTGTTGTGGTTCTCCACTAGTACAGTATGTGTCCAATCATCTTCCATCATGTCACTGCATGTTGCAGTGGTTGTTGTGGTTCTCCACTAGTACAGTATGTGTCCAATCATCTTCCATCATGTCACTGCATGTTTCAGTGGTTGTTGTGGTTCTCCACTAGTACAGTATGTGTCCAATCATCTTCCATCATGTCACTGCATGTTGCAGTGGTTGTTGTGGTTCTGCACTAGTACAGTATGTGTCCAATCATCTTCCATCATGTCACTGCATGTTGCAGTGGTTGTTGTGGTTCTGCACTAGTACAGTATGTGTCCAATCATCTTCCATCATCTCACTGCATGTTGCAGTGGTTGTTGTGGTTCTGCACTAGTACAGTATGTGTCCAATCATCTTCCATCTTCGCAGCTTCACTTCTTCACTCAGTGGCTTCATCTCAGCTCTTTCTATAGCAGGTCTTCAGTTCTGACGTGATCTTGCCATTGTGTACGGAGTATTCTTCATGGGCATCTATAATGGAACACACATCAACTGCTTTGTCGTCTCCTTTGTTCATTTTCCATGTTTCATATCCGTATAGCAATACTGCAACCACTAGTGACTTGTACAGTCTTAGCTTAGAATAAAGCGCTATATGAATGCATCTCACTTATCTCTGTCCCCTGGTTATGACACTTGGGGTGTGCTTGACCATTGGGCCCTTATTGACGCTGGACACACCTATAGTTTGAAAACCCACTAATATTAATTTGTTTGGTGCAGTTTTGTTGCTTATAACTAGTCTAGTCAGCCATGTTTTTAATCTGCTGTAGTTTCTTAACCTGAACTGGAAAACAAACTTCAAAACCAGCCTGGGGTGTCATGCCTTTTTTTGTTACGCTTTACTATAGAGACTGTATTGATGTCTGACAATAATACACGTTTATTTTGTTTCTTGTTTTTATGAAGAACAAAAGAGTCTTAGTGCTCTAAATCAAACCATTCTGTGCTGTGGCAGAGTTGTGTGAACCAGTACTTCCCTACAAAGCCAGAGTGCAGTATAGAAACACTTATTTGACTGATAAATGGGTTTAAAAGTGTTTCAACTGGTCAGCCAAATGAGATATAGGCATATAAGTGATATTACACTGATTGTATATCTGTTCTTGAGGTAAATGTCTTCCCCAATATAATGAAGACTATAATTCACCCGGTAGGGCAGAGTAGTTCTCACACTTTATTCCAAGGACCCCCAGTTTGGTGAGCATTAAGGCCTATAACTACTATGGTTCTATTTGCATACACTCAGAGATTGTATTTTATTGTGTACTGCATATACTGGTCCAGCATTGGTTATGTACTTGATAGATTTACTACACACAATCCCTTCAGAAAAATATCTTATCAGATCTACAAGCTCTGTTTTGGCTAATGTCCCCCCAGAATATGTATGCTGGGGTCTAATGGCATCCTTGTTACGTTAAATCTTCACCACTTTAACCATTATTTCTTATTATCATTATTATTTTTAAATAGCATATGTTGCAAGCTTGTAGTTCTGCTATTTTTTTTTCTAAATTGTGAAACTTCGTGCAAATCCTATTTTTTCAGGCCTAAATGGGTTAAGCATACTTTTGATTATGGTGATAATATTGTTAATCACGGTAGGCTAATTTTGGCCACAACAATGGTGACATTAATGTTTCATATATTGTACCATTTCCTAGCTGCTGGATGTGTTGCTGGAAAGACTGTTTACCCTCAGCCTGGAGCCCGGGCGCCCTCTGTAGTTCTGCTGTAGGTACTACACGTTAATGATGTTCCTTATTTATATTCACTTTTAGACCTTTTCAAACGTGATGCTTTGTATGGTCCTGTTAATGTGAATCTCTCAGTCATATGCTTTAAAAGATGCATCATTATTAAGGGATTATTAAAGGGCCATTCCCACTGGGCCAGATAAACAGATAAAAAAAGATCTTTCTCCATTCAAGTGGATGGTAAGATAAGATAAAAATATCTGTCAGATATTTTTATCTTATCTTACCATCCACTTGAATGGAGAAAGTGTGTAATCATCATGTCAGTCGCCTTTTACTGACAAAAATTAGTACAATTATTATATTATTATTATTAAATTAGTAAAATTAGGCTACTAATGTTTACAAGCTCACAACGCGCCACGATGCGACAAGTTGTGAGCTTGTATTAAAGTCGTCTATTTTCAAATAGCCTACGGGCTAAAGTGATTAATGTATGTTTTAATTATAATCATTTATATCTGCAGTAACCAAAGTTTTCAAATTACTGTATAGTGGAGTAAAAGAAGTAGGCTACAATATTTATCTCTGATTATGTAGGCTAGGCTACGGAGCCCCTTATCGGCCTGAGAGAAGAAAAAAAGGGGGGAATGCTATTTCTTAGGCCCTATAGTGAAGTAGAAGTAAAAGTAGGCAAAAAAAAAAGTAAAATATTTCAAATGTAAAATATTTCAGTATTAGGCTAAGTCACCCTGGGCAAGATATGCCTTCCGCTTGGTTCCAAGATTTCTAGCGGAAGTGCTGCGTTTAACGGACGTTACGTCATGCGGTGCGGGTCTGTTTACATTCCCAAGCGAAAAAACTAAAATTGATTGTAAACTCACTATTAATAGGTGTAATCGCCTGAATCAATGTTTTTGTTTGTATATTGTTTATTGCGAGCGCAAACGACGGAGCAGGAGACGTAGACCAGATTTTCTTCGTGCGGGGAATACATTTGGAGGAACACTGCACTGTGAAAAATATACAACTTCCGGGAAAATTCAGCCCCACCTCCTAGAACGGTCTCTGCCTCATATCTTGACCAGGCTTTTCTCTTCGCAGATGAGTAAGCCTGGCTATGCGAGGCTAAGGCTAAGTAGGCCTAAAAGATTCCTCATATTTGTACTTAAGTTAAGTATAGTACTTGAGTAAATAGTTAGGACTCACTCTTAGTTCACAGCACTACAACAAAGTGCAAACACAGCAGCAACAGTTTGAAGTGTTGTGATAGGAGGAGGATGTTTAGTATAACTGTCTCGGTGGTGCCAGACTGCCAGTGGCTCAGTAGGGAGGTAGAGGGAACCTGTTAGATTCCCGGTTCCAGTTAGTGCCGAAGTGTCCTTGAGCAAGACTCTGAACCCCTAGTTGCTCCCGGTGAGCAGGTTGGTGCCTTGCATGGTTTCCTCCGCCATCGGTGTATGAATGTGTGTGTGAATGCAATGCACAATCATTGTAAAGAACCTTGGATAAAGGTGCTAATACCCTATACATAAGCCATTTACTGTCTCAATACATGAAAATACCAAACAGAGTGCAGATCAAAACAAAACAAATTCAAAATGTAAAAGAAATTCCCTAAATTAGAAAACACACGTATGAAAAATATTGTGAAAATAGAAGATCTGCAAGCTTGCAACACAGCACGAAGACACACATTGTGGTTATAGATTTTCACAACGCTTCTAGCTATTTCCCAGGCAAAAGTCTCATGTCTCTTTTGGGTCTTGAGCTAAAACTAAACGTTTGGGAACCACTGATCTACACAGATATATGATATGAGGCTTCCAGTCGACATACAGTACAGTATATTAGTCATAAGCCTGCTCTGTAATTACACTTCTGCTTAACTGTACTCTTTGTGACTGTAAACGTTGCCCGGGCAACACCAAAATGAAATGATTTCTTATCGTATAAGAAGTAAGTAAATAGGCTACACCCTGGCAAAGTTTGGGAAGTGGAAACAGAGTGACTCACTGTGATTGGCCGGCCACATGGAATCCTGCACGCACCGTCCAATCAGAAGCTTCCCCCAGGGCTTGAGTTTTTTTTAAAGGCCTGATTTATTACTTCATCGTATGATGGTGTTGCACGCTGGAAATAGAAGATCTAGATACCAATACTTTTGTACTTTTACTACTCACTTAAGTGAATGTTACATTCCAGACTTTCTACTTGTAACAGAGTATTTCTATATTGCACTATACTTTTACTTAAATAAAACATTCAAACCTCCAAACCTTTTCCACCACTGGCAATGTATGGAATGCATGTGCTGATTTAAAAAAAATAACATGAAAACTAGAGACGTGTGTTGCTAAAATGTTTCAAAAAATATTCAAGTTCAATAATTCAATAATTCAAATTATGTACTGTATATAGAGGGATCAAAGTGGTCAAACTGATTGTGATGCCAAGACATTTTGCTCAAGGACCCCTGGGGGTCCCCAGACCCCACTCTGAGAACTACTGCTGATCAGCCAAGTACACATAAGAAAAGATAAGATACGATAAGAAAAGATAAGATAGCATAAGACATAACTCTAGGAGGAATTAATCTTAGTACAGCATGATGCTGTTATTGTAAACAACCTACAAACAACACAATGAAATAAAACTCATAGATTTACAAATCTTTTTTTCTTCTTTCTTTTTTCTTTTTTTAAATACTGTATTTATCCAGTGTCGAACGCTTCAGTTTGTAGATCGGCTATTCTCACTACTTTGTATTATAAAAGATCATCAATTTTAGGGGGTAAATTCCATGTTTTCCACTTCAGTGTATTTTTATTTATTTCAATAACAACTATGTTTAATGTAGATATATATTGTTTTATTAAAATGCATACATTTCTTAATGACACAACTAATGCTAATAATAATAACTTGCAATATTTTCAAAGTATAATAAAGAATACATCATGGATTATAGTAACACTGTCAAATAAATTCCAACATGAAGAAGAAAATAAATGTAACTGCTATACAAACGATTCTATACAAAAAGTGGTTTTCATCAGGAATAATAAAAAAGACTGCACTCTTACCAATCATATTCATAACCATAGATAACAAATCTAAAACCTGGCCAGTAAATTACTGCTGTCTGGCTTTAGTTTTGAGTCAGGTTTTGTCGTAAACTGCAATTTTGAACTCTGATAAAACACTGACACTTTGTGACAAGATAAAACATCAAGAAGTAAATGTATAACAAAAATATCTTGCATAATATCATGTCTTCAATTATTATTTGTTATATTAATATTATATTATAAAATGAGAAGCTGCATCTCAATGGGGCTTTCCCTTCAATAGAATCTTACAAATCTTACAAAATCTTATTTACAAAAAACAAAACACAGAGGTGTCATTTCAGAAAGAAGGGGTGGCAAAAAATACATTACCACAGACCCTTTTCTAAAATAGAAAAGACAATTGATCTACAAGCTCTCAACGGGTCACCACTATTTTCGCGGTTTGTTTGCAAAAGGACAAAATGTGTGAAAATGTCAGGCAATGATGAATGACATTCCAAAAGACACCACGTTGAAAGAGGTTAATAAATGAATGGTGAATGAATGCATTAAACAATAAAAGGCTAGTCTAAATTATAACACATGTCACATGTAGATGGATGGGCGTCAGATTAATCTACTAAAACAGTTCAGAGTAGGGGACAATAAGTCAATATGCATAAAATAACTGAACGTGAGGTTAAATGTGAACACTATAGGGGTGACAGTTGCCATCCCGATGACCCAAATGACAGTCCTGATTATATGTCATGGAGGCATAGGCTACCAGTACCGGTATATCTTCACAAGTGCCAGCATACAGTAGCTAATCAGGGTAGAGTATGGCCGTAGTTATGCTATGATGTTTAGTTATGATGGTCAAAATAAAGGTTTTGAGAACCACAGTCGCTCTGAATTAAGAACATCTGCTAAATGCCTAGATTACTGAACTCATAAAATCCCACAGTCTCGTAGTAAATCAGTATCATACATATCCTGAAACTGGAGACGTAGGCCTACCGATATTCAGTGATTGGGTCTAATGATCAAAACAAGAACATTTTAATGGTGTAAAAAATCTATAAAAAAACTTAAAATTTCCACGCTGTAAAGCCAGTAAGGAACAAGATGACCCCCGGCCACTTTCATTATCACTGAATACGCCGTTATTGTGCGTCTTATATACAATTATCTATATAATCTATATAATCATCTAAAGTCTTGATGGTAAGGATTTATTTTTTTAAGCAAACATACAGTAGGTGCTTCTCAATGGAACACATTGCATATACAGTACAAACATACAGTAGGTGCTTCTCAATGGAACACATTGCATATACAGTACAAACATACAGTAGGTGCTTCTCAATGGAACACATTGCATATACAGTACAAACATACAGTAGGTGCTTCTCAATGGAACACATTGCATATACAGTACAAACCTACAGTAGGTGCTTCTCAATGGAACACATTGCATATACAGTACAAACATACAGTAGGTGCTTCTCAATGGAACACATTGCATATACAGTACAAACATACAGTAGGTGCTTCTCAATGGAACACATTGCATATACAGTACAAACATACAGTAGGTGCTTCTCAATGGAACACATTGCATATGTACAAACATACAGTAGGTGCTTCTCAATGGAACACATTGCATATACAGTACAAACATACAGTAGGTGCTTCTCAATGGAACACATTGCATATACAGTACAAACATACAGTAGGTGCTTCTCAATGGAACACATTGCATATACAGTACAAACATACAGTAGGTGCTTCTCAATGGAACACATTGCATATACAGTACAAACATACAGTAGGTGCTTCTCAATGGAACACATTGCATATACAGTAGAAATACATTTTCAGATATCATAGTCTGGGCACCGCCGGGGGTCTGACATCGTTTTGCGCATGGACCTCAAATAGCTGGCAAGTTCTTTTAAATACCGGGGGTTCAAATCGATTTTGTGAATCAAAAGCCCTGTCATCTATGTGGAAAGATACGGTATGTTTATAAATAAAACATTTGTGTGAACCTGCTGGTCTGTGTTAAACCACATTAAATAACTACAAACGTGACTCGCACAACTGTTTAGGCTACTGAATAGAGAGTCATGCTTATTTGCCACTGTGATGTTTTGTTTCAAAGATAATGGCAGCAGAACTGGACTTTTGATGTCAGTTTCTTCTAAAGGCTGGGTAGAGGAGAAAATGCATAGCAAAAATACAACCATAAAAGATTAAGGCCAATAATATTAATATGCCTATGCCTGTAATCACATGGTGGTCCAGGGGGTCTCCACTGTCTCCAGGTTGGGCATCATCTTGGTCCTCAGCTGTGATGTCAGGGTTGGTGTCCACGTCATCATACACCTGCTGTGGATCCTCTACCTCATAGATCACTGCATCTGTACATACACAGTATCAACTAGTAAGACACCTGAGGGTGGAATGCGACCTCGCCCTAAAGGGCGAGGTCGCGCCAATTCTTGACCATCTGGCCAACCACAGCGTTTCTCTGCCGATTCTAGTTGTTGTCATTCTGGGGGGAGTTTGTTCATGTTTTTGTGAGGGTATCAACCCTAGGAGACACGGGGAGAACATGCAAACTCCACACAGAAAGGCCCTATCGCTCACACCCTAGGTTGGGTTGGCGATAGGGCCTTTCTGTGTGGAGTTTGCCTAAACATGGAGATGTGGTACAGAAGGACTCATATATGGGCATAAAAAGTATGTCATGTGACATCACTTCCTGTACAGACAGTCAGACAGACAGACAGCCATTGACTCCGACCTAACAATGGCTACTGTCTATGACGGTAGTTCCATATGACATATTGGACTAGACTATCTCCATATATAGTGTTATCCACATCTCCATGTTAGGACTCATATATGGGCATAAAAAGTGTCATGTCATGTGACATCACTTCCTGTACAGACAGTCAGCCATTGACTCCGGATTAACAATACTGTCTATGACGGTAGTCCCATATGACATATTGGACTAGACTATCTCCATATATAGCGTTATCCACATCTCCATGTTTAGGCCAAACAGATTCGCTCCATTTCTCCATGTATAGGTCCAAATGCCTAACGTTGAGCTTGACAACGAAACGTTCTTAACACAGCCGCCCCCATATTTACTTTAGAAAATATGTTAAATTCTAAGTACGTTTCGAGTACCGGTTTGATACATCGACTTAAAGTTGGATCCAGGCCTAATAACTTTATCTGGCCGCCCCGTTGCCACCTCCTTGTTACATTTTCTTTTCTCCAGGTGGATGGACATTCTTTCATGGACATCCTTTCATAGGTGATCTAAGTCCAGCCGCCCGTATCAGCCATTGACTCCGGCCTAACAATGGCTACTTTCTATGACGGTATTCCCATATGACATGATGGACTGGACTATCTCCATATATAGTGTTATCCACATTTCGTGTAGCCGCCCTGTACAGGAAGTGATGTCACAACTCGCTGACATCACACTGACATCACAGAGGTTACGGAAGGACACTCAAGCGACACGGTTCTTCAGAGTATATGCGACCTTCGGTCGCAACGACCTTCGGTCGCAATAATCTGTTTGACATAACAGATTATTGCAACCAACCACACTTGCAATTTCTCCAAATTGCACCTTTCTAATTGACATGATGTTCAAGCCTCCTATTGACACAGTTCATATAAAAGAGAATAATTGGATATGATACAACCACTTAAATAGAACACATGAATATAATATTACTCACGGTTAACAGTGGCATGTGTTCTTCTCATACACAGGCTGAGGAGAATCAGCAACAACACAATCACAATGACTGTGACAGTCCTGGCAATCTCAAAGAACACCATAGGAAATATATCACCTGAAATCATTTTGTGTAGTTAATAAAAATAATGGTTGAATAAAACAAATAAGTCACCATCATCATAATATTCATAGCATCATCATCATCATCATCATCATCATCATAAAAAATAATAATTCGAAATGGTTAACTCATCAGTGTCTAGGTAAAATCCCAACAAATAGTAAGGGAAGTAATAGAAAGCAATAGAAAGGAAGAATACTATTTAGTTTAACAGCATGAGTTGTTACATGGTACCTTCACAATAGATTAGTGAACTGCTTATGAAACTATGAAAGGTACCTGGATAACAATAGATTTCAGCTGGTTTGACATTCTTACAAGACCTCCGGTGGACACAGTCTCTGATGTTCAAATGATCTTCTGTGCAAACCAGAGTCATTTCCAGGTTCTAAAGTCAAAATCAAAACCTACTTTTTAGTGATTATTCTATCTTGTTTTCAGTCAGGAATGTCACAGAAAAACACCTTTCACACAAAATAATGTACAGAAAAATAACGTAGTTAAAAGACAAAGCAAACAAAACAGTTGTTTACCTCCTTTGTGGATTTCACAGCTCTCTTAATGTTCTCCCTGACTTCACCACAACCAAGCTCCTTGCACAGCTGGTTCTTAATGTCCTTTGTTACATTTAGAGGACACACGTGCTCCCACTCATCGTGGTATCGGACACTAAGTCTGCCTCCACACATCCGGACCTTTGTCTCTGTGGTTCTGAAGCTGGTGCCACCTGTAACAAGTGAAATTAAAAACTCTGCTTTATTTCCTGTCATGTGGAAACACCAAACTTTTGAATGGATAAATACAGTAGGCCTATTAGTATAGCATATACATTTGAGTAGGTAATATGAATTAACATAAGGAACAGTACAGGAAAACTAGGAAGATTATATATTAAAAAAAAATATATATATATTTCGTCTCAGCCATTGTGCCTTGTGTCTGGAAACTTGGAAATATGATCATGGTTCAATTGATATAAAATCCTAAATCCCTAACCCTACATTATAGGTTTTTATCCACTTTATCCAAAATGCCTGTTTTACAGAAATATTGAAATACATTGTTTATTTATATTTTTACTAGAAAATATCAGTAAAGAATACTGAAGTAAAATATAGTGTAAATTCTTAAATAAGCTGATATAGCCTGCAGTAGCTACATGCCGGTATAACTAAATGCTAAAATGGAGACTGCTGAAAGAATCATCTAGACAGAACCTTTTCTTTTTTCTGCTGACATTTACAAAAAAAAAAATAATAATAATAATAATAAATAAATCATAATTGACCTGAACAGTAGACAGACACCAGTCCTCCAGCACACTGACCCAGGACCGTCTCACACTGCCCCAGACTGGACTCAGAGCCCAGGCAGCGGACGTGGTGAACATCTGGTGCAGTTCTTCCATGTTGTTTAAAGAGCAGAGCATGGCCACAGCCCTTCTCTTGGCAAACTATGTGTGAATGTTGGTCATCCCAGTGGTCACTGCACACCCTGATGCCACCGATCTGCACCTCACCAGAGCAGTCTGATAGGCTAACGCTAGGGTTATCTGGGGAAACAGAAACAACAACAAATGAACAAAAAACCCAATACTACATCCACACAGATGTGACAGCATGTTTTAAACTGTTAATAAATCACTTTGTTTTGGACTTTTAAAACTGGTGTTGTTGTGGTTACGTGTTGGGACTGGGAAGGGAGTCCAATGGGTTTGTTGCAGCCTAATACTATATACAATCTTGTGTGTTAATATCGGTTATTGTGTAAAAATGGGCTGGTAAAATCCTGGTGTCAATTCATTTGATTAAGATTAACAGTTCAATTTAAATAATAACATTATTTTACTCTGGCATTGGTAATAATTATCATTACCCTGGCATTGGAGGTCGACCCCTTGGTTCCAGGAAGTTGTATTTTCGAGGTCCCCTTGGTTCCAGGAGGTTGTATTTTCACTCTCACAGTCCCAGATGGTCTTTGGGTTCTTCACATGGCTGCAGTTGAAGCTCTTCTCCCACAGATCAGAGGACATATTTAATGCTGAATGGCTTTTATAACCACCACGGTTCAGATGACGGCACAGTTTGTCTCCCTCTTGTTCTGTCCAGCCATGACTAGAAACCATTCTGGATCCATTCTGGCTGTGAACAATCACAAGTCCCTCAAAGTCGCTGTAGCGTTTTGGACCTTGTAATCTGATCTTCTGCCAGTCTAAGATGAGAAGAAACAGAGACAGCGAATAGTAGATGAAAACCAACGAATATGAATGATAGTCTCAGTTCAAAAGATTGTTATAAAATCACATCATACTGTTACTGTAACATGCACAGTATCTGTACAACACCTATTAGTTTAAGTCAGTTGGAATCAGATGAAAGCATTTAAAACCTACCAGAACACTGGAGACCACCCAGAGTGCATTGTCCTTTGTCCTGTAAAGTAACGTTACAGTCTCCCAGCTTGTTGCTGTTTGCAGGACAACTCAGTCCTGACACCACTTCAGGTGGACTTTGTGGTAAAGGTCCAAAGAATTCAACAGGCTCTCCGGTCTCTCCACATCGCAGCTCTCTGCAGATGGTGTTCTGGACATCAGTGTTGTTCAGGGTTTCTTTACAGACAGGGTGTTGTTGACCTCGATAGAGTATCTTCACATTTCCAGAACAACGATCTCTGGAATCCTTGAAATCGGCCTTGACACTGGCTGCATGGAAATAGTGTTGAAAAAGAAAATTCATGTGAAACTAGAAGCAGTGCTCTTCCGAGCACAGGTCTCCACCAGGCCACACAAATTGCACTGTTATAGCGTGACCATGAGGCTGATTTGAGAAATTTGAAGTGGCATTTCTTCCTCTACCTAGTGGGAACGTGCACGCCCAATTTCACCAAGATTGCACGCTGTGTTCATGATTTGAGGCATTTTGTTCAAAACGGAGCAATCCTGCAAACGTTGGAAGCCAATTGTAGCCAATCAGGATGGAATATGGAAAATCGGACGTATCCTTGATGATCGCAGGACTGTAGAGATACTGTCTACCGATTTGTAGGATTTTTGGACAAAATCTGTAGTAGTTGTTTACAGAAATGTGTTTTGCAAACATCGGCCTCATGGTGGCGCTAGAACAGGTCCATTTGAAAAATGTGGGACAGAGGTTCTGAATTGGCATCCAGGGAGTGGGTGTGCTCAGTTTGGCAGCGATCGGGCCAACAGCGCCGGAGATTAGCTGTACACAAACTCGGAGGACGGACGGACGGACGGACGGACGGACAGACAGGGGCGAAAACATACTCTCCCCCTACCTTCGGCTGGTGGAGACAACAATTTTCTATGCATGTACAGTATAACATGTCACAGGTGCAACTATAATTACATTAGTATTAGAACCACTGAAATTGCATCAGTATAAAGTCCAGGGCCGGACTGGGACATAAATTCGGCCCTGGTATCTTGGCCCAGACCAGCCCACCACAACCGGCATGAGCCGAACAAAGAAGATATACAAGCCCACAAGGTGTCAAAGCAGCGACACGCTGTGGGCTTGTATCAGCTGTTAAATGTTTGGGTGGGACTCCTGGGCCACAGTAGCATGTGATTGGGCTACTAGGCCAGTATTTAAATGATAGACAAGCCAGTGAGCCAATCATGTGATGTCTCTGCTATGTGGTCCAGTGCTACTGAAGGATTGGCCCGTTCCACTTTGTGGCCGCCCAGCCCAAAAAATGACTGTAACTATCCTAAAACGGGGGCAAAAATAATTTGGTTTACCCTGGCAAACAACAAAGGCCGGCTTGTCATCACAGTTGGTCTGTGGCTCTGGTTTGACGATGATGCTCTCAGTCAGGTTGGTGGTGTGATTGTTCGGGTACATTGCCAGGATGGTCACGTCCCCCTTGATGTTCTGCTCGATGCCGGTGAAGGCAGCTCCACAGCCCAGGTCTTTACACAGCATTTCAGAATTAGCTTCAGTCCAGGTGTGTGCACACACACCCCCACAGCCTGCATGGGTGCACACCTGCACTGTCCCCCAACACTGCTCTGACAGCGCTGCAGTAATAGTACCTGTTGAAATACATGTAAAAATCAAACAGAAAATAGTGAGGACATCTTACCGAACAATGTTCTCATTGTGTGGAAGATACCACAATAAATGGAAAATCAAACTCATCACACACAACAGCAACATTACAGCAACGTTACAAGGGTAAAACATTACCTGAACATTCCACCAAAGCAAGACTCTGATTGGATGATGTTGTGTTGTCCTTTGGGCAGTGGAAGAGTGATGTCTCTGTGGAGGAGCAGTTGTAGGACTCACTCCAAACATCATTCTCCATTCCAGGATCGTGAGGGAGCAGGGTGACATTAGTGGCGTTCCCACAATGCATCTGTTGACACAGCACATCAGCAGTGTGGTTCCACGTCTCATTGGCTCCTGAGAGCCAGTAGTTCTTCCCAGCATGCTCTACTGTCACCTGTCCTGAGCAGTGTGTTCCATTCCTCATGAACACCACCTTGTGGTCTGAAAAGAGCATGCATTATTAGGCAAACTAGAACATGTACAGTATGTGTGCTTTACTACAGACTGCTTTCCTTTCTTTCCAAATGCCCTAATAATGGATAGGCAAATTACAAACAAAACATCCCCTGCAATAATATACAATGTACTACAATAATCAATCCTCATTATCTTACTTTCACAGGTGACATGAACCTTGGAAGTGCATGGGACAGAGCCAGTGTACTTGGCCTTGCAGTGCCACAGTGACGTCTCAGAGCCATTACAGTTGACATGGTCCAGTATTCCATGCTGTCCAGTGCTGGTGGTGCTGGTGGTGCTTGTGTAGATCACCTGGAATAAGACATTCAAGGTATTATTAATAAAATGTCAGGTGGTTGGTGCTCCACCCTCCCCAAAATGTATCACAGCCCTGCTACACTCCTACCGAGCTACCAGGCCCTCCAGGTGACCTTGATCCTGAGGCATTTGACAATGTATTTGAGAAATTGAAATGCTCTAATAAAGTGACTTTTTAATTTGCATGCACCCAGCAATATATCATGACATTTTCACACAGAAATTGGGTTGCGTGGGCATGGCCACTTTTCTTGAGAATCATGATAAACACCTAGTTTGCCCCCTCATAAGCCACTTAAGGTAGAATTAAAGGTGGCAGGTATCCCAAGAAATATAAGTTCAACTTTTTGAAATGTGTTACTCGACAACTTGTGCAGAAATATACTGGAAATGCCAGTAAAAAAGGCAAGGTCTTTGTTTGTGTGCCACAGATAAGTTATTAATTCCACAGTAACCATAAAGAATCCGAGCTCACCTTGCCACAGCCCAACTCCCTGCAAACCACTTCTCCATCATTCATGTCCCAATCTGAACCACACACAGGCTGCAGACCCATAGAACTACTGACATGAACTGTACCAGAGCAATCACTGACACTTCCACTGTCCATGAGAGTTATGTTGATGCTTTCTGTACTCATTAAGGGATTGGGGGGAGAAATGCATTTCATTTAAATGATAAAATTAAGACATAAAGACAATAGTTCTGCTTAATATGTTTTGTATAATTTTTGAAGTCACAGAAATGATTGATCAAAAAAGATAAGCATGTAGTCTAAACTTCTTAACTGCACACTATTTATGTATCCCCTATAAAATTATACAAAATACAGGACTACCATAAAAATGTAACATCTTTACCTGAGCAGTTCAGTGTCGGTGGAACCGATTGGCTCCTGTCACAGGTAAAGTTGTGTGAGACACTGACTCCACATCTCAGTTGTTTGCACATCATATCAGCTGTTATGTTGGTGTTTTCATTGCAGGTAATATTCCACATGTCACCCTCCTCCACCACCAAGGTTCCAGAACAGACGTTGTCCCCGTCGTGAAGGCGTAGCATGGGGTGATCTGTTAACATACATCTTTATGTGAAAATGGACTTTGGCATTGAATATTGTGCCCATGTGTGCATGAATACTGTACATATGTGCATACACACATGTATTTATGTGCATCTGTATGCATGCAACTTGCTCTGATGAAGACTGTATGCTGAAAAGCATCAGAATAAAGAAAATGGTAGACTGAATTCAGTCTTGCAAACAGAGTGTCACTTCTTTTCACATTATCGTCACTGTCTGGCCAAAAAGATTTTTTGGCATAAATCAGGGTTATTGAACACCTTTTACAGCTGAGTGTTGGTTAAAATAATATTTAACTAATGGAAAGTAGTAAAAATCCCTTTGGTCAAAACCTCTTAACTCCACTTGAGCTAATTTTCCCGAAAATGACAATTTTGGAGTTAGGAGGTTTCGGCCCGACAGCAGAGATATGCATGCATGTCATGTCTGTATCTGTGGTTTGCAACCGACAGCTGTTGGAGATGAGAGCGCAGATAGAAACCACAGTGAGGTAAACAAACATACCTGAACATGTGACAAAAGCAGGTTTAGAGCAACTATGGGTGTGAGGGTCTTTAGGGTCACACTGCCACAGATGGTCTTCATGCCTGGTGCCGGTACAACTGATAATCTTCTTGCCTTTGGAGGTGAATCCCTCTGGTGATGTCATCTTGGTCGGGTCAGGAACATCTTTTGCGATGCCACATTTGAGGGTGTTGCACACAAGGTCAGCCTGTTCCTTTCCTTTAATATGTCAGAGGAATTGGAATTGGAATCTGCTGCTGCTTCTACCTCTAATACTCCCACTACTAATAATAATATAACAATAGCCCAGACTGGACAACATTCTGAAAATAAAAGTGATGCTGTTCAATCAAGGTAGTGTAACTCTTACCCCAGTTGTCAGAACAAACATAGTGTTGTGAATTTTCCTCATTTGACGTTGTGTTGAACTGGACAGCTCCGGCACATTTAAAACCATCCAAACTTATTTCAACCTTATCTACAAGTTGGAAATTAAGGAGGAAAGAATGTGATGTCAATCACAAACCACAAATTCATTCAAACTAAAAAAAAAGAATACAAAAAAATGTGTGTTACCTGAACATGTGATCCATTTAACTGCGTCCTGAGTGGATTCATTGAGCCCCCAGCCACTGAAGTTCTGGTTGGAGACATTGACCCTCCAGTCACTGAAGTTCTGGCAGTTCCACATCTGATCCTCTGTCCCGTTGCAGTTCACACCATTGATCCAGACCTTATCGGGAATATTAGTTATATTGTGTTTCTTTATATACTGTATGGTACGGTTCCCATTATTGACCCATACAGAACTTATCAAGAATATTAGTTATATTGTGTCTCATTCTATACATGCAGGTACAGTTCCCATTATTGATCCTCACCTTATCAGGTATGTTGGTTATATTGTGTTTCATTATGAATGCAGATCCATTCCCAGCCTGTCCACAGCCAACGCTCCTACACACCACATCTTCATTGTTCTGGCTCCAGTTGTCATGACCAACGAGGCCCCATTCATAGTCATGATAGATTTCAATGTAACCCTGGCATGGGTTGGTGCCACCTTTAAGGATCAGCCTGGTCACACCTGCATGGTTACACTTCATGTTAAATGTACAGTATACTATACACTTGGTATACCAACACATGATAGTCTACAAAGAGGGGTCCGGAGACCCCCGGGGGCCTTTGAAAGAAAGAAAGAAAGATGATCAGTTTGATCTCACCTGTCACTTCCATCCAGTTCTGTGGTGACTCTCCAAGGCCAGAGATGAGACACGTGTAGAATCCTTCATCAGACTTGTTAGCATTGTGGATGGTCATCTGTCCTGTAGACTCAGCCCTGAGGAGGGATCCATCTTTATAGAAATCAGCAGGGAGCTTGGAGGATGGTTTCTTTGTTATGTGGTCTTTGTACCAGCAGTGGAGTGTGACATCACTTCCCTGCATCACAGGACGTACCGGACTCTGCAGGAAGACATCTCCACCTAAAACCACCAGCAGTGAGTTATGAACATCTATTGATTAATTATGAACATGTGATTATTGGAGGCTCCACAACCTAGAAGACACAGTGACAGTGACAGTGACAGTGACAATAATATTGATTATATACAGTACTGTAAGTATATTGATTGTACCAGAGATGGTAATGTTGATGGTCTGGCTGACCAGTTGTCCTGACTGGGACTGACACCAATACACGCCACTGTCCCCACGATCCAGGCTCTTGATGTAACAGGACGGCCAGTAAGACCATCCTACACAGAATCAAAAGGAAAAGAAAGAGCATTTCACTTGAAATCAATCAGTCAATATGTCAGCCAGTCAGTCAGTCAGTCAGTCAGTCAGTCAGTCAGCCAGCCAGTCAGTCTGTCAGAATATCCATCCATACCTTCCATTTGTCCCCATTCATTGCCGCAGGTTCCTTTCACCCCATCACTGGTCAGTCTTCTCACAGACCATGTCCACATACGCTCCCCTTTCTCCTCACAGGTCAGTGTGATGGACTCATGTTTAAAGAACAAAGATCCTTCAGGTATGACTCTCACTGACACTGTAAGGAGAGAGAGAGAGAGAGAGAGAGAGAGAGAGAGAGAGAGAGAGAGAGAGAGAGGGATGAGAGAGAGAGAGATTAGATGGAAGAACAGCAGCAACACATCCTGGAATGTCATCAGAATCAGTGTTATTGTCACATCACAAGTTTACAGCTGTAGAAACAGTTTTTTCTATCCGGTGCAGTAAGTACCTGGAACCCATTTTAGGAGTAAAGCCACTTTGGCATTTGGTGTTGTGATTAATGAGGGCACAAAGGCCAAATGCCAGGGCAGGTCACAGAAGTGTGTATGTTTAAGCCCATAGCCCAATCAGGGACCAGCCTTTCTGACACCACTGATTTAAACCACTTATTAAATGTTATTATATAAATAATCATCTAAAGTGTTCCCTGATTAATTTATACTAGACACTGTCTAGACTGGTTACTTACCAGCCTTCTGAGGGACCACGCTAGTCAGGGGTGATGTATTGGGTGACTGAGTGAGCACAGAGTACTACATTTTCAGGTTTCACAGATACAAACGTACACACAAACATCAAGGAGGGGTTAGCCTCTCACTATACATACAGTGCCGTGATTCCACACACACACACACACACACACACACACACACACACACACACACACACACACACACACACACACACACACACACACACACACACACACACACACACACACACACACACACACACACACACACACGGTTCCTTAGGGTTTCAGTTGGGTGACTTGTGGCGCACCGCGGCTCCACTCCAAATAGTGTTTCATAAATTTGGCTCCACAGCATAAATGTGTCTACTTTATTACTGTTCTCTCAATACTCAGATAATATAATATAATATAATATAATATAACATAATATAATATAATATTTCATCAGTGATTTCCAATATTGAAGGGAGGCTGCTTCTTTGTTTTTACAGTTTTGCAGTAACAGTGTTTTTTATACTAAAGAAGAGAACATAAAGTGCCTGCCAGTTGGATGTCCGATTTCCTCTATATTTTGAAAGAGACAAATCATAGGTGTAAACACCACTGTACATTTGCAATTTATTAGTAAAATACATTTCAATATTCTCCCAAGTCTTTCTTACTTTATCACAATGCCAGAAGGCATGCAAGAGGGAGTCCTTTTATGTACAACATTTTAAACATCTGTCAGATGACATGGGATAACATTTCTTAATTGTGTCGCTAGTATAATAGCCTACATTCTTGTCATCAGTTTATTTTGGATTAGTCTTCGATTTTCATTCATGATAATTATATATATGTGCGTTGTAAACATCCCTTCCATTTGTGTTTAGTCTCATCTGTACCGAGATCGTTATTCCATTTATTATATATATATTTTTTGAAGCAGCTCTTCATTGTCCTCAGCATTGCTAAGGATATTATATACAGCACCTATAAGATCTCTTTTTATCCCTTTTTAAACCACATCACCATTTAGTTGGTCCACATTTTCTATTACCCAATTTTCCCAACTGCAACTTGAAAACTTCCCTGTCATTTAATTACAATGACAGGGAAAGGAAAGTAAGCATTTTTTGTCTATAATATCTGATAACGTCCCACAATCCCACAATTAATCCATGTCTCCGAATTAATGGCACACTTTGAACTGTTATTGATGGGTTATTCTAAGTGTGTATGTGTTTAGGAATTTCTGTCATATGCATGACCTAATAATTTGTTTCATATATTTTCCAAGCGTTTACTGTTAATGTTTGATGTCCTGATTATTTTCTTGGGGAAAAGGGATGAATTACATTGTTATTTTACAGTAGGCCTACCTCACATTTATGTCAAATATGTAAATATTTCCATCTAAGATTATAGTATGTCATTCAGACAACTTGGGAGATGTGTGTCTCCATTATTAGGAAAGATTTAAATGAACATTTATCTAAGTATTATTATTTATTTAACCACTTATTATTTATTTAGCCCAGTATCCCTTTTCTAGGGGGAACAACATTCACCACAAATAGCTGATCTATAAGCTAACAACGTGTCACGTGTTGTAAGTTTATAGATCAGCTATTTTTGGTGCAGAGACTTGGTGTAGACTGAAAAAGATCACACCAAGTACAGTACAACTAGGTAAACGGTCTAATCTGTCGGTTGTTGTCTTTGGCTTTGGCAGGCCAGAAAAAAAAAGTTTATCAAGCCGAGATAAAACATGACATGATATCATCCCATTGTCAGAGCACTCAGTCCTGCTACCACAGATATAAACAAGGAACTGCTCTACTTAAACTGGTACAATAATAAATGAATAAAAGTGCATTAGCACAAATGAGAAAATACATTGCAGAGCAATATAACCAGTAAGACTCCCTAATCGGGAGATAAGCGACCGTAGGTGGCTTATCTCCACAAATAGGGCAAAAATTTGTTTTTCCAAAATCTTCCTGATCCATGTTGATGACATGAGTGTAGACATGCTGTGTAGTGGTATTCGTGATTTTAGGGCAAAAACTGTAGGAGCAGTGTCCAAAAATGTGTTTTAAAAATCGGCCTGAAGGTGGCGCTAGAATAGGGCCATGTGAGAAATGAGGGGTGGGGTCTCCGCGTTGCCTTGGCGGACGAATAGGTACCGGCCCCGGCTCTCCCGGACGCTCCTAGCCCGAGTTATGGCATTTTATGTGCGCTGCAGTGGCAGGGGGTCCTCCACTGGGGGCGCCACCACTTTTGCATCCGTTCTGGAGCACCAGGAGTCGGTGGTCCCCGGGAATTCCCCGTGAGCAGCCCCGTTGGGGTGGTCATTTGGTCATTTTTGCACATTTGGTCATTTTTTACATCTGGGGGTCCCTGGGGCCCCGGGGGTCCTTGGAGGTTGTAGTTTGGCAGGCAAGGAGTGTGTGTGTAAAATCTGGCATGGATCGGGTCAACGGGTGCGGAGATATAAGCAGGGAAAAAGTGTGACGTGTGAGCACATTTGGTCATTTTTTACATCTGGGGCTCCGGGGGTCCTTTGAGGTTGTAGTTTGGCAGTCAAGGAGTGTGTGTTCAAAATTTGGCATGGATGGGGGCAACGGTTGTGGAGATATGAGCAGGGCAAAAGTGTGACGGACTCACTCACTGACAGACAGACAGACAGCCCGTGGAGGTTTTGGTAGTAAATGCGACCTACGGTCGCAATAAATACTGTCTGCAGGGGGGGGGGGGGGGGGGTCAGTGCATATTCAACACAGTGATGGCACAGCAGTGGACGGACAGACAGACAGACAGACAGACAGACAGACAGACAGACAGACAGACAGACATTTGGTGTTTTGGGGTTCTCTGTCCAACCGAATTGCCACTTGCAGACACACACGCAGTTTGAGGTCAAACCACACAAGCACACGCATGCGGCATGCACATGCGCAGGCTGGCACGCATGCACACTTGTGTGAATGTATAGGTAGATCGCAGAATCTAGAGACTAAAATCTAGAATCCTTGTGCTAGACACATTTTCAATAATCAATTCTTTGTGGCGAGGGTCACAGCAGCAGTAGTTGATGCACTGTAACTCTCACTACAGATTGGATCTTTGCATAATGAGAATACCGGTAACTATATATATATATATATAATCATATATCATCATGTATTATTATATTCTTTTACGGAATTTCAGAAAATAACAAACTTTTCCACAATATTCCTTTTTTTTAGACAAAGCTGTAGAGTACATGTGATATTATTCCCGAAATGATGCATATATATTATTATTTTGGGTCCCTGATAATTTCAAAATGCAACAACAGATCATGTACTGTACACAGTATCATTGGTAAACGGAACATGTTGAAAGTTGACAGTAAAAGGTGTGACTTGCCTTCTGATCTCCCAGGGCTGCAGGCTGCTATGCAGAGCAGCAGCATCAGGAAGGAGCTCATTGTAGCTCCTCACTAGACTGACAGTCTGACACACACTGATCACTGAGCTTTATAACGCACTGCTGGAGGGAGGGACGGCCTCCATCAACCACCTCATGGAAACAATCTGATATAACGTACGTCAGGGGTTTCCACACGAGAACTATACTTTAAAAATTACCACAAAATCTCACCCAGCGTGAAGTGAGCTGTGCTATTTATGTGTTTAGTTTAGTTTCGATTATTAAGGATCCATTAGTCTACTCTACACCGTAGTGGAGACTATTTTTCCTGGGGTCCAAGCATAAAACAACATCACAATACAAGACATAAAATGCATTACAGTATTATATTAAATCCTATACAGTCTTTCCATCATGTACTCTGCATGGCAGGGGCGTCCTCCTCTTCCCTGAGCCAGGCCTAAGCCTGACCGCATACCAAAAAACATCATCAATGTTACAAACAAACATAAACTTAGAAAATAAAAGTTAATTTCATTAAGCGTCCCACTATAGCCAATCAAAGTGCGTCCTGCAAAGCTTATCCAATGGGACCCTGGCGTACAACACACTTTGAGCCCTGGACATTGTTTTACACGTTTTCCTACGAAACAGTGTGGGCTCGCATGGAACACCATGTATGGGCATAAAGATCTGCCCAACGGGCGCTCCAACATTACTTGTGAGATTCAATCCCTCAGGGTCTCTCTTCCTCTCTCTCCAAAGGTACAAACTGACATACTGTACCATTTCTGTAGTGCAGTAACCCAAAATGTGATGCGCACACATGAGACTCGCTCTTTCCTTGGTGTTTCACCTTGATTGCCCTAACATTTAACTTCACTAAAACTATGCCTAAACTTAGCAGTAACTGGTGACACGGTGGCGCAGTGGTTAGCGCTTCGCCTCACAGCTAGAAGGTCCTGGGTTTGATTCCCGCCAGGGGATGCTGTGGGCGCTGGCGGCGTGTTCCTCCTCCGCGTCATCAGCGCCCACACCCTAGGTGGGGTTGGCGATAGGGCCCTTCTGTGTGGAGTTTGCATGTTCTCCCCGTGTCTCCTAGGGTTGATACCCTCACAAAAACATGCACGTAATCCTGGTCTCAATAATGCCTCCCCCTGGCCAGCCGGGGCGCCTGATGGAGGGGAAAGGAACTGGTTGGAATAACGTGTTCCTTCCACGCGCTACGTCCAAACCAGGGAAATCTCCACTGTCAGGTGAAAAGAAGCAACTTGGACTCCTCATGCATAGAAGGAAGCATGAGGTCAGTCCGTTGTCTCCCCAGGCGTGGCAGAGGGAGAGCAGAGCCCAGGATTACATAGGAAATTAGCACTGGGTGAAAAAATGGGTTACAAAATTGTGGGATAAAAATTATTAAATAAAAAAAATAAACTTAGCAGTAACCTCACAAACACTATGCCTAACCCTAACCTCACAGAAATAATGCCTAAACCTAAGCTCAAAACCATGTCCGCCTGGGCGAAACACCTGGGATCCTATGCATCTTACCGTGCACCTCTGTGGAGACCAGGTTTTAGGGAGGATACGGTTGGTTATGAATATTAGTTATAGAAATAATTATTGTTAACAATAGGCCAACGATGAATAAAATCCTTGAGCTGAAATGATGCAACTGATATACTTTCTAATGGGAAACGAGGCCGACCTAAGATCACCTGGTGCAGAACTGTAGAGGCTGAGTTTCTGGAGTTGGGTCTCTCGTGGGGCAAAGGCACAACAAGCTGCCGAAGATCGTGATAGGTGGAGGAACATTATCCATGCCTTGTGCCCCATCAGTGGCATCAGTTCAGCAAAAGCTAGGGTATGGCAAAAAAATCTGTTTTTGTCAGTTTTTTACCCCGGTTTCTACAGTTTCTTGGGTTGGATATGGCAGCCTGGAACGGTTATCAAGTGCAGCTAAACTAGGCATGTTAGTAAACGTGCCCCAATTAACAATAATATATTGCACCTGTGCAGATGACCTGTGGAATCTGGGAATATACCATGTTATCAAGATGGGGAGAATACAAGTGTGGAGAGAATATAATTATAATACCTTGTTAAAGTGACCATTTTGTTAAATTTTGCATTTGTAGTTATTTTACTGTAACAATAACCAGCACAGATAGACAAATAGACATTCATGGATTTATATTTAAAATATGGCAGCTGCATAACCCTGCCATACCCAATTGACGCTCCTGTGCCCCACAGGGGGCGAAGATCATAAATACTTTCTAATCTATAGAATCAGTATCAGCTAAGATTATAAAGATAACAACACTCAAATTCACAGTTTGGTGTAAATTAAACTGAGTCATGGGAGAGTACCTCAGTCTATTAAAATAAATACTGGAAATTAAGCAGAGTCGTGTGAGAGTACCTTGTCTATTTTTGGAGTGTTTATTTTCCTGTTAAGATAGCTGTGCACTGGTGCAGGTGTGTGTGGTCTGTGGTTAGCAGTAGCTTACGCCAGCGTTTCTCAAACTTCTTCAATTCAAGGACCCCTAAATTAATGTACATCTGGCCACGGACCCCCATCTGAAAATATGTTTGTGCCAGGGACCCCCATACCAGATTTGTGATGTTACAAATGTAAGAAATAAAATAAAAGATAAGTAAAAATATTTTTGAAAATAGCTAATTTTGCTGGGGAAACCCACTCAAGGACCCCTGGGGGTCCCCGGACCAGAACCCCTGCATTAGACCACAGACCAGAAACTGTGAGAGTGTACAAATATAGAACCAACGGGTCCATTTGGTTCCATTTGAGCACTCTCAGAGTTCCTAACCATCAAATCATTTAGCATGGGGAGTTGGGGACCCCCTGGAACCCACTCAAGGACACCTGAGTGTCCTCAGACCTCAATTTGTATACCACCGTCTTACACCTCTCTGGGTTTTTATAGGCCTTTTTTAGACCAGTGGGAATGGCACTTAGACAAACACTAATACTATAAATACAATTATTGGATTTAGTGTTAATGTTGGTCTAAAGTGCCATTCCCACCGGGCACACTAACTATAAAGATAACTATTAAGATAACTATAACTGATGCAAACCACTTTAGCCCTATTTTATACCGTGGCTATTTTCAAACATTTTGTACTTTTAATTTTGGTACTTTAAGCACATTTTGATTCCAACACTTTCATACTTTTTACTCAAAAACATTTTGAATTCTGGACTTTTACTTGTAACAGAGTATTTCTATATTGCAGTATTGATACTTTTACTTAAGTAAAACATGCGAGTACTTTTCCCACCATGGACAACGTGTGACCTGACGTGACAGTGTACCACCACTACCCTCCACCCCCCATGCAACAGCAGATTCTTTCCAGCGCTTACCGCTGTTGACGTCGGTGCGGTGGAGAGCTGCCTTAAAGGTAAAAAAAAAAAAAAAAAGTTTACCTGAAAACTCATAAACCACAGGGTGTTTTGACAGTCATCTCTGCTGAGTTACTTTTTTTTTTTATCTTTCCTTCAGTTAAAGCAGAAAACGGTTTCCACAACGAGGAGGATTTATCTTGTGATCTTCACACCTTCGAGAGGCGTGTTGGTCTAAACAACCGTCATCCATCGTCGTCATGGTGTTTGCTGGCTGCAGGGTTGCTGTTTTATTTAGGCCACGGTGCTTTCATGTCATTCAGAATGTGCAGGCTGGGGACACAGCAATGAAGTGACACTAATGGGCGGCAGTGGCTCAAGGGTAGAGTGGCCGGTAGAGCGGACATGTGGTGTTGAGACCCGCAAGGTTCCCAGTTCGATTCCGGGCTCCAACAGAGTTAAGGCCTGTCCATACTTTGAACGAAACCAAAGGTTTAGGTGGTAAGAATGTGGGGAACATATAACCTGGGGAACATAGGTACGGTCCCGAGTGAGCAGGACACCCCAGCACCGCATAAGGCTAGGGCTCCACCAAAATGACGGCGTCGTGCCGGCGCCGGACGGCGTCCAAAAATGAACCAGGGCGAATTTGAGCGTCCGACGCTGACGTTGACGTCGGCAGTGGAGCACCCTTCATTAATTAAAATGGGAGCGTTCCCAGCGTTGACGTTAACGTGGCGCTCGACGCGCCCGGTGGAGCCGGGGGGTTAGGGATGATCAGGGCAGGTTCTTTTTTTTTGTGCTCTTCGACAGCGTAATGCCCGACGCACAGTGTGTCATGCGCGTCATGGCAGCGGCAGCACTGGCCTGGTGGCACATAAGGCCTTCACAGAGCACTTCCACTTCTCCCGGTCAGCTGCTGGAGTCCTCACTTCAGACCATGATGTCCATCCTGCTTCTTTTATGTCTTTCTCCACAGTACGCCTCCAGGTGGTCTTTGGTCTTCCTTTTCTTCTTTTCCTTCTGGTGCCCATCATGTCACTGCTATGTTGCAGTCGTTGTTGTGGTCCTGCTGTAGGATGTGTCCAATCATCTACAATGGCAGAGGAAACCATGCAAGGCACCAACCTGCTCACCGGGAGCAACTCAGGAGGGGTTCAGAGTCTTGCTCTCCCACATTTTAACTCTGGGGGAGCCCGGGATCGAACTGGGAACGCTTCGGAAACCCTCTGGGCTCTATTTTGATTGTCTTAAGTACCAGCTCTTATGCCTTAACTTTAAGGCCTGTCCATACCGTCTCGAACCACCAAACCTTTCGTCGGAAACGTCTGGTTCAAATACAAATTGACGTCACCTATTAAAATCCTGGGCCGTATTTTCGAAACTATATGTGATGTCTGACAATAATAAACATGAGATCATCTTGATTTAGTTCCTTGGTTTTACTGCTTATAACTATGAAGAACAAAAGAGTCTTAATGCTCTAACCATTCTGTGCTGTGGCAGAGTTGTGTGAACCAGTAGTTCTCTCACTTTGTTCCAAGGAAGGACCCCAAGTTTGGTGAGCATTAAGGCCACGACCCCGGCCTATAACTCTGAGAGTGTACTAATGGAGCCAAATGGACCCATAGGGTTCTATTTGTACACTCAGAGATTGTATTTTATCATGTCCGTCTCATACACTGGTCCAGAATTGGTTATGTACTTGATAGATTTACTACACAAAATCCCTTCAGAAACATATCAGATCTACAAGCTCTGATAAGTTTTGGCTAATGTCCCCCCCAGAATATGCTGGGGTGCAAGTGGTTTTAAACATACTTTTGATTATGGTGATAATATATTGTTAATCACGATTATTTTGGCCATACTAATGTTGACATTAAAGTTTCATATGTGTGCCGTTTCCTAGCTGCAGGAGCTGGATGTGTTGCTGGAATGGCTGTTTACCATCAGCCTGGAGCCCAGGCGCCCCCTGTAGTTCTGCTGTAGGTACTACACGTTAATGATGTTCCTTATTTATATTCACTTTTATAAGCTACCTTTTCAAACGTGATGCTTTTTATGGTCCTGTTAATGTGACTCTATCAGTCATATGTTTTAAAAGATAAATCATTATCAGTCGACACAAGGTATTATTAAGGCTTGGCGATGTTAAACCTGATGGTGATTATTTATTAGCAGAAGACATTATTTCCCTCTATACTGGATCTTAATGGTCTAATATGGACTTTTTTGATTGATTGATTATTTTATTAGACAAGTAGGCCTACAAGTAAATACAATTGAAATGTAGTACAGTACAGGTACAGTTAAACACCCTGCCTAAAAGGAACATCTCAAATAAGACCTTTTACTGTCTTTTTTATGTTGGAAGCCCTCAGTATTTAATTCATGGACATAATAAATATCAAGCAAAGAAAACATTCAATAATCTCACAGTTATAAAAACACTATAAGTACAGGATCGGGGAAACAAGGGGGTGGGGCTAAGGTAAGGGGGGGGGGGCGTATATGGGATTAGTGATAACTACCTCCTTCTCTGGCCTCCTGAAAGGTGAGTTTTCAGGGCAGTTTTGAAGGATGCCAGCGAGCTACATGTTTTAAGGGAGGTAGTCAAGGAATTCCACACCTGGGTGGCAGTGTTGTAGAAGGAGAATTTACCCATATTTGTCTTATGGGTTTGTGTTGATCAGTTCATTGTGTGCACTGCCTCTGGTGTTGTGGCTGTGGGTGTCGCTGACTTTTTGGAGATGTTTGGTCAGATATGCTGGTACTGAGGGGATGGAGGGCAGATTTGCGTTGACTATTTTGAAAGTCAATCCCACTTTTTGTTGTTTAACTCTGTCTTCAACGCTGAGCCAATTTATCCAAGCAAAATGAGTGGGAGAAACATGGGTCATGGCATGGGCCCCAGGTCGAGAAGTAGCCGAATCAGTTTGTTTTGTGAGGTTTAGAGCTTAGTCTTTAGTGTTTTTTTTATGTTGGAGTACCATGACAATGGAAACAAAACTCTGCTTTTTTTGGTGACATCCATGTTGATTTTTGTGAAATATCCCTTTAACTGTGATGGTTCAATCTGTGAGTATATCTGTTGGTACCTTTTAGACTGAAATGCTGTCATCATCAGACATACAGCAGAGAGGCGGCCATGTCTTTAATGTGGTGTTGTGGCGCCCTCTGGTGGCTTTACTTCTCTTATTTTGTCATCTTTCTCATGCCACAACTTGTGTGTCTCTTACCCTAAATCTTCACTGAACAGTTTTCCCAATGAATTCCTATTGGAAATTAATCCTGTCTTACTATTTATATTACTGTATGTGATAAATAGTAGCAACACCACAAAGTTCTGTGTGAGCTCAATGGACGTTTCCCTGTAACTGTTTTTGTAAACCCCAAACCCTGAAAGGCCATTGAGTTCAATGGACTTTTCCCGTCACCTTTTCTATACTGCTGTGCTTACTCTCTCTTACTCTCTTGAGGAGGGATGTGTACATTTCTACAGTACACAATATATGTGTGTCCTGTCAGGGAGCCCACGCAGTTTCTGCAGGATAGATAGATAGTAGGGGTGTAACGATACATTTTAATAGCGATTCGATACATATCACGATACATGGTTGACGATACGATACATGGACGATATTGGTTCATTCATGGCGATACGATACGATTCGATTCAATAATTTAAAATCGATATAGTAACTATTTAGCAAAGACAATAAATCTGTGTGAAAGGTGTGGATAGTGCCGTTTTTTAAGGGAAACATGTATTATTATGGATATAAATAAGTAAACACAGTGATTATCTGGACATTGTATATTGACAAACCTGCACCTTGACATGAACCCAGAGATTACAGACATTTATCGATAGACCAGAGTAGCTATATGGAAAGGAAAAGTAATTAAACCCCTCCTTTTATTTTTTTCTTCTTAACAATGCTAAATACAATTCACAAGTAGGTAGTATCGATACAATCGATTCTTTGCACTGCCGATTCGATACGATACAAAATAAAACTATACGATTCGATTTTAGCTGTTTTCATTTCGATATACTTCGATTTTTTTATATCGTTAAAAACGATATTTCGATACAGTTACTATATTGTTACACCCCTAATAGATAGATACCTTTATTATCCCAAGGGGGAAAATCAGTTGCCCAGAGGCAGCACAGCAGTATAAGGTTATTTACAAAGTTACAGAGAAGTAAGAAAAAAGATAAATAAAATAAAAAACAAGAACAGAGTACAGTAAAGAGCAAGGTACGTCAAGAAAGGGAACAAATAATATATATAGGCCTATACATAGTGTCCTTAGGCACAACTATCAATATAGTACAGTGCCCCCAAATCAAAGTGACCATAACAGTCAATGCTAGTTAGTGCAACACGTATCTCACCATCATGTCAAAGGAACTAAGGAACTACATTCCTAGTTTCCTTAAAGGAGTAGTTCACCTACAAAATGACTTGTTTTCTTCTAATGATTACTCATGGAGCCTTGAATTCATGGATATTCTTTTGGTATTGGTCACATTCCTAAGACAACATCTGATTGTAGAAAATGTACCCCAATTGATTCCGGATGGGGACCCAAATGCATTTGAGTCCCCATCCGGAATCAATGGGGGTACATTTATTGTAATAAAAATGTTATCTTAGGAATGCAACATAAAACAACAAAATATACATCATTTAATTCAAGTCTCCACCCATATGGCTTGAGTAATCAATAGAAAACATGTAATTTTGGGGGTGAACTACTCCTTTAAGCGTCCCGTGAAGCTTTGGCCAACGCCAACGTGACCCGGCCTGTCCTCACGTACAGACAGACGCAGGACAAACGGACAAAGCCAGATGTCGGAATGTAAGTGAACTTGAGCCATGTGAGGCCCAAGACTTGCGAAGTTCGTTTGAGACTTTAAAACGGCACTGGAAAGCCACTTACAGGTGGCTGCTGCTCGAAACTGGTAAAATAAAGCAAAGCCTATCCAGTCCCATCCTATTTTACAGTACACTTAAAGACATTATAAGACAGAATAAGACAGAATAAAGCCATAATAAGAAATAATGTGTTGGTAATTAGAACTAATATTATTTTATTAGATAAAAACAAAGACAGAATAGCAGAAAGAGCGAATACATTATCTGGCACCGGCACCTGCCGCAGAACTGCCGCGGCAGCCACCACCGCACGGACGGGCAGTTTACCGCTACGGGACCTGCCGGTCCGTGCGGCGGCCGCCGGTCCTACTGGCGGGACTGCCGGTCCTAACGCCGGCGATGCAGTGCGACTGCTGGTCGAACTGCCGGTCGTGCGGCAGTGTCTGCCGCTGCAGTTCCGCTGTTCCGTGCAGGTGCAGGTGCAGGTGCCAGAGAATGTATTCGCTCTTTCTACTATTCTGTCTTTGTTTCTGTCTATTAAAATATATTAGCTCTAATTACCAACAAATTATTTCTTATCATGGCTTTATTCTGTCTTATTATGTCTTAAAGTGTACTGTAAAATAGGATGGGACCGCCTATCCTGACCTCACCCAGACCTTTCTATTGTAAATACCTTTTACTATGCATTATGTTTTACAACATTTCTTTTCTTCTTTTTTCATATTTTCTGCATAGTACTGTGTTCTATTTGTCTGTCATTCTATGTTAAATGAGTAAAAAAGGACCCCAATTGAAACAAGACCAAAAGCTTTTTGAGCTGTTCATCCTTTTAGTTGACCTTGTACCAGTTGAACTGTACTGTCATGAAGCCGTACCTTTTCCTATGCAAACTTCAATCAAAATCAATCAATCAATCTATCAATCCAAAAACTATACTATTTGCTGTATTTGGACACGCTCGCACAAACCGGCGTTGCTAGGCGAGGGTTTGTGTTGAGAGTGATGTCAGAGCGGAGGCTCTACCAGGCCTTAAATAAGTGTTTTCATGCTCAGCGTTCCTCGTCAATCCATATACCCCTCGAAGGAAGTGATATTCAGAGACGCTTAGATATACAAACACATCCGGTGCCAGCTATCAGTGTTTCAGTTAAAGGGCATCTCGTTTTTTCGGGGGGGAAGGATTGATTGTAAGCCTGACCTTTTTTCAAGTTTGAGAGAATCTAAATCCTTTTTCCCGCTTGCTAAAAAGGAGATAGTTTTTAATAGACCTCCCGGGAGGCTGACTCTTTCAAGCTACGCAGCGTCAACATGGGAGACAGTTACCACGTCACCATCACGCCGGAGGACAGCACCGGCCCCTCCCCCAAGATGAGTAAGCAGAAGAGGGGGGCCAAGAAGGACATGGAGGAGCTGAAGAAGGAGGTCCCCATCACGGAGCACAAGATGTCCGTGCAGGAGGTGTGCGCCAAGTTCGACACCGACGCCTCCGACGGCCTGACCAACGCCAGGGCGGCGGAGCTCCTCATCCGGGACGGCCCCAACGCCCTCACCCCGCCCCCCACCACCCCCGAGTGGGTCAAGTTCTGCCGCCAGCTATTCGGCGGCTTCGCGCTGCTGCTGTGGACCGGCGCCGTTCTCTGCTTCGTGGCGTACGCCTTCCAGGCCTACAGCGAGGACGAGCCCGCCAAGGACAACCTGTACCTGGGCGTGGTGCTCACGGTCGTCGTGGTCATCACCGGCATCTTCTCGTACTACCAGGAGGCCAAGAGCTCCAAGATCATGGACTCCTTCAAGAACATGGTGCCGCAGCAGGCGCTGGTGATCCGCGAGGGCCGCAAGGTGACCATCAACGCCGAGGAGGTGGTGCTCGGGGACCTGGTGGAGGTGAAGGGTGGCGACAGCATCCCCGCCGACATCAGGGTGGTGTCGGCACACGGCTGCAAGGTGGACAACTCCTCGCTGACGGGCGAGTCGGAGCCGCAGAGCCGCTCGCCGGAGAGCGACCAGGAGAACCCCCTGGAGGCCCGCAACATTGCCTTCTTCTCCACCAACTGCGTGGAGGGCTCGGCGCGCGGCATCGTCATCTGCACCGGCGACCGCACGGTGATGGGTCGCATCGCCACGCTGACGTCGGGCCTGGAGATGGGCAAGACGCCCATCGCCCGCGAGATCGAGCACTTCATCCACATCATCACGGCCGTGGCCGTGTTCCTGGGCGTCACCTTCTTCGCCGTGGCCAAGGCTCTGGGCTACTCCTGGCTGGAGGCCGTCATCTTCCTCATCGGCATCATCGTGGCCAACGTGCCCGAGGGCCTGCTGGCCACCGTCACCGTGTGCCTGACGCTGACCGCCAAGCGCATGGCCAAGAAGAACTGCCTGGTGAAGAACCTGGAGGCCGTGGAGACCCTGGGCTCCACCTCCACCATCTGCTCCGACAAGACGGGCACGCTGACCCAGAACAAGATGACTGTGGCCCACATGTGGTTTGACGGCCGGATCCACCAGGCCGACACCACCGAGGACCAGTCTGGCGCCGCCTTCGACAAGAGCTCCGAGACATGGGTGTCCCTGGCCCGCATCGCCGCGCTGTGCAACCGCGCCGAGTTCAAGCAGGGCCAGGACCAGCTCCCCGTGCTGAAGAGGGACGTGGCCGGGGACGCCTCCGAGTCGGCCCTGCTCAAGTGCATCGAGCTGCTGTGCGGCTCAGTGCGGGAGATGAGGGAGCGCAACAGGTTGGTCGCCGAGATCCCCTTCAACTCCACCAACAAGTACCAGCTCTCGGTGCACGAGACAGAAGAGCAAGGGGGCCACCTGCTGGTGATGAAGGGAGCGCCGGAGAGGATCCTGGACCGCTGCTCCACCATCCTGCTGCAGGGCAAAGAGCAGCCCATCGACGAGGCCATCAGGGAGGCCTTCCAGAAGGCCTACATGGAGCTGGGAGGAATGGGAGAGAGAGTGCTGGGTTTCTGCCACCTGCTGATGCCAGAGGACCAGCACCCCCGGGGCTTTGCCTTCGACGCAGAGAACCTCAACTTCCAGACGGAGAACCTTTGCTTCGTGGGCCTCATGTCCATGATCGACCCGCCCCGCGCCGCCGTGCCGGATGCCGTGGGCAAGTGCCGGTCGGCGGGCATCAAGGTGATCATGGTCACCGGCGACCACCCCATCACTGCCAAGGCCATCGCCAGGGGCGTGGGCATCATCTCGGAGGGCAGCGAGACGGTGGAGGACATCGCCGAGCGCCGCGGTGTGCGTGTGGACGAGGTGGACCAGAGGGACGCCCGGGCGTGCGTGGTCCACGGCTCGGAGCTGAAGGACATGTCGCCGGAGCGTCTCGATGACATCCTGCGGCACTACGGCGAGATCGTGTTCGCCCGCACGTCGCCGCAGCAGAAGCTCATCATCGTGGAGGGCTGCCAGCGGCAGGGCGCCATCGTGGCGGTGACGGGCGACGGCGTGAACGACGCGCCCGCCCTGAAGAAGGCCGACATCGGCGTGGCCATGGGCATCTCGGGCTCCGACGTGTCCAAGCAGGCGGCCGACATGATCCTGCTCGACGACAACTTCGCCTCCATCGTCACCGGCGTGGAGGAGGGCCGCCTGATCTTCGACAACCTGAAGAAGTCCATCGCCTACACGCTGACCAGCAACATCCCCGAGATCACGCCCTTCCTCATGTTCATCCTGTTCAGCATCCCGCTGCCGCTGGGCACCATCACCATCCTCTGCATCGACCTGGGCACCGACATGGTGCCCGCCATCTCGCTGGCGTACGAGCAGGCCGAGAGCGACATCATGAAGCGTGAGCCGCGCAACCCCAAGCGGGACAACTTGGTGAACCAGCGGCTGATCAGCACGGCCTACGGGCAGATCGGCATGATCCAGGCGCTGGCGGGCTTCTTCTCCTACTGCGTGATCCTGGCGGAGAATGGCTTCCTGCCGGGCATGCTGATGGGCCTCCGGCTGCTCTGGGACAACCGCACCGTCCACGACCTGGAGGACAGCTACGGGCAGCAGTGGACGTACGACCAGCGCAAGATCCTGGAGTTCACCACGCACACCGCCTTCTTCGTCAGCATCGTGGTGGTGCAGTGGGCCGACCTCATCATCTGCAAGACCCGCCGCAACTCGGTCTTCCAGCAGGGCATGAGGAACAAGGTCCTGATCTTCGGGCTGTTCGTGGAGACGGCGCTGGCCGTCTTCCTGTCCTACACGCCGGGCATGGATGTGGCGCTGCGCATGTACCCGCTGAAGTACACGTGGTGGTTCTGCGCGCTGCCCTACAGCCTGCTCATCTTCGTCTACGACGAGCTCCGGAAGCTGCTCATACGCCACTACCCCGGAGGCTGGGTGGAGAAGGAGACCTTCTACTGATCTACTGAAGGGGTTGGGAGGGTTTGTTTAGTCTCAGACTATCTATCTATCTAACATCTTCCACTCATTTCACCCTCCCACTAGCCTGCCCTAACGCAGGCTGAATTTGGGCGGATTCAATTCACCGCTGAAAACAGCCGGTGGATCCTATTGGTTCACCAATCTGGCACACAGCTCAGAGCCCTGACGTCACTCACAACATTTGGAGCGACGCCCCCTGCACTCTGGTTGGTTGGGGAAAAGGAAGGTTGACTCCCACTTCCTATGCCAGACATTTCAGCAGGTTAGCCCAGGCTTTTCTTTGAATGAAAGTAAAAGCCTGGGTACCAAGGGTTCCCTCCCACTAAACACCGATGACAACTGTTCCCTGCACAGTTTTCATCCAGCGCTTTAATAAACGCCTCGCTAGGAGCCACGGCGTTACTATATGGGTGAGGTTTCAGACCCAACCGTGCACCAGTGACTCCCATAATAAAATGCAATTTATAAAATAAAAATCACACCCAATGTAAAGTGAGCGGTGGTCGTGCTTGCATAACGTCTTCATCAATTGGTAATTGGTGATGTAATATGGCTACACACACGTACATTGCTATGGCAAAACGCTGAGGAAGACACATTGCTATGGCAAAGCGCTGAGGAAAAATCAAACCTCGGTTCGAAGTGAAGCGGTGAGCTTTTATTCTATGTGTTCTAGAGTTATGAACATACAGGACAGCTAAAACCTGTTCATTCTGAACTGAAATGGCCATATATGGACATGGGACACACATTTTGCTTTTTGAAAAAGCTATTCATTCTGGACTGATTCTGGACGTACGGGACAGAAAAAACCTGTTCATTCTGTACTGGAGTGACCATATATGGACATGAGGTGACATACATTTTGTTTTCGAAAAAACCTGTTCATTCTGGACTGAAATGAGCATATATGGGCGTGGGACACACAAAGCCACTCATTGGAAGCGGTTTTCACCGCTTCAAAAAGACTAGGATATAAGTCTAGGATGTAATTGGTGATGTAATATGGCTACACACACATATTGCTATGGCAAAACGCTGAGGAAAACACATTGCTATGGCAAAACGCTGAGGAAAAGCGTCTACAGACACACGCACAGCCACTCTTAGGAGCGGTTTACCACCGCTCAAAAACAAACATAAAGCATAAAAAAAGGTGTGGAGCTTACATCTTTGCCCTACTGGCAAGTGTGCACAAGATATGTGGCACTGATTGGTCCAGTGGTTTTCAAGATTAACTAGGCATGCATGTAACTTTACAGCAGAAAGTTTAAAAACAAAAATTTGAGAGAGAAAACATTTCTTTATTTTATTTTATTTTTTGGAAAAGGCATACCTTTCCTTTCTTGTCTTTTTTTCACAAGTCCACTTGCACTTCGTTGCTGCTAGGTAGAAAGCGCATATTTTAACTTTTTCTCCCATTTCCCTGAAGAGTAACGGTTTTGGACATACAAGGTTTACACCCGAATTATACAACATGGTAGGCAGCTTTCTCTCCCCCCAGGGGGCCATAGTGACTTTGATAAAGTGAGTGAATTGGACTGTTGGACCCACGAGAGGGTGAGGTTGTGCATTACCGTGGTTATTGGTTTCGTAGGCAGGGCTGCAGTCAGTGACGATAACCACGGTAAAGCAACAAACAGCCCTAGAGTGTAATATTGCAATTATGCAACGGTTACCCTTAAGAAAATGTGTCAACTTTGTTTCATTGTAATTAAGATAGTCGATTGACTAAGCTATAGTTTTGCCACTATGTCCTTGACGTTCCCATGAAAACTGCTTGCGTTGCCACACAGCATAAATGCTGGGACACGACCCAGCACAGCTGATGTTTACATTTGATTAGACCTGTGTGGTAATGCTCATTATTCGCATGGGTTGATAGCTATTTCAACCAATTAGATTGCTTTGTCGGAACTAACTGTTGTATTATGAAACTTGAAACTCATAGTGCTGAATTATGTTAAAGAGGTGGTGCCATGTGCCATATAGTTTTGTACTTTTTCTGTTTTGTATGTGTCTATGGTGGTAATATTACTCTAATAGACCCCCAGGTGTGGTTATGATATACAAATATGTCTTCCCTGTGTATACTGTATTTGCTTTCTTCATGAAAGCTGAAAGCCTCTGAGTCAAAAGGCCTAATTTATTGAAATACACCGCTTTAATGACATCATAAAACTAGAAAGATGCATTTGGAAATTGCAAGTGTGGTTGAAAAGGTCTTCCTCCTAGTATAATCATAATACCTGATCATCATGTTTTAAAGGTTCTACACCAAGTACACCATGCATTTAAAAGATAATTTATATAACATTGTGTCCCAAAAACGTTTTTCAAAAGGTTTGAGGCTAAATTACCACTCCTGAATACAATACAGAGCCCCTGTAATCTCTGCCTGGCTTTCAGAGCATTTTCAGCTGCAGTACCACCTTGTCCTGAGTGGGAGGACTGTGCTTTGAGACAGTTTTGGCCCGCATTCCTCCCCACCTCCTGCTCAGCAGGCCTGCCCACCCCTCCTCAACCCTTTCCCAGCTCCTCCTGCCTCCTTCTCAGGCCTGCCCACCCCTCCTCAACCCTCTCCCAGCTCCTCCTGCCTCCTTCTCAGGCCTGCCCACCCCTCCCCAACCCTCACTCAGCACAGCAGTAGCAGTAGGTCCCGATTGTGATGTCACAATCAGACCGAAAAACAGGCAGCCCGTTCTGAGACCTGCTTACATAGATCTGCCCATAAACTGAGAAAGACACAATGGTCAGAAATAGGACTTTGTGAGGATAGAACGTGCTGGTGGGACACCAAAAAAATACATAAAAATTGGAAAAATGAAAATTCATGGTGTAGTCCCTTTAAGGGAGAAAAAACATCATGGCACCCCATCTTTAAATATCATTGGCCAAGCTCTGCGGGACGGACATACAGTGTGGACGGACATACATACACACAAAGCCAGATGTAGGAGCGGTTAGCACCGCTCAAGAAGGAATGACACATACCGTTTTAAATGTGTCCGTGACCATAAATGGGTCCCGACCCAGTGTTTGGGAAACAGTGTCATAGATGACTGACGTCATAGAGCAGCCTACAAGTACTCTAGTACAAACAATGTGCAAATGCACTTTGTTATTTGTTAGGCAACGTGTTTGCGTTTGCGTGTTACGTCACATCCGCCAGAGATCGTTCCGTCTATATAAGCCGAGGCTGTAGGGCGACGTCTAAGACACAGAGACAGCCAGGTTCACGCTAACAGACCAGAGGAAGATCGAGGGGCATTCTTTCATTGCAGATTTTTCTAAAATGCTGATCAAAGTGAAGACGCTGACGGGCAAGGAGATCGAGATCGACATCGAGGCCACGGACAAGGTGGAGCGCATCAAGGAGCGGGTGGAGGAGAAGGAGGGCATCCCACCCCAGCAGCAGAGGCTCATCTACAGCGGCAAGCAGATGAACGACGACAAGACGGCCGCAGACTACAAGATAGAGGGAGGGTCTGTGCTGCACCTGGTGCTGGCTCTACGAGGTGGAGGATCCCTATGATTCACCTGGTGCTGGCTCTACGAGGAGGAGGACCCCTATGATTCACCTGGTGCTGGCTCTACGAGGAGGAGGAACTGCCATGTAAACTAGGGCCACAAACCCCCTTGGAACTCTGACAGTGTACGGATGTTACATTCCATTTGTTACATGTTATACTCTCTGAGTGGGACTCTTACTGGAAGCGACGAGGGAAGGCTCGTCTGAGGACGACCGAGAGAGAGGCGCATCCCCTCATTCCGACACTAACCCTAATACCCTAACCTCTATGGAAGTGCCACCAATCAGATAATTAGAAGTCAATGTCGGAATGGAGAGCGGCCCCCTCTCTGGGTTACAGACCTGTAAGGGTCAATTTGGTTCAATTTGGGACATTCTCTGAGTTACAGACCTGTAACTCTGAGAGTGTACAAATGGTGTACAAATGGATGGTGTACAAATGACAAATTTGAACTATCAGTCGATTAGCTGGGGACCCCCCCACTTTGAGAGCCACTGTTTCTGTTAAGGAGCGTGTTTCTTCAAGATCTTTTGAAAATGACACATGGTGGTTAAAGTTGGTGACCAGATTTTGTAGCCATGTTAACTGATTTGCTAGGGATCCCCATGGACCCCACTTTGAGAACCACTCCTCTACAGCATGTCATACGTCTCCATGCAACAATATCCACCAGTTGTCTATTAACAGCCGAGTGATTCTCAAGCTTTTTAAGGGTTAGACCCACAGACAGACATGGTGAAATCTCCACCTGCCTTGGTAGAGATACAGTAACATAGACAGACTATGTGGGTCTAATATTGATCCTCATATCTGAGCGATCTTTCGGTCCTGAGCTGACTGCCGTGGCTCATCGTACATTGATTGATGACATAATCATCTCTATATTTGAGCACAGTTTCCGCCCTATCCGACCCACATCGACTTCCGGTTATTAGTGTGGTTGCCCTGCTATAGTTCTTGTCTGGTTTTCTCATCATAACCCTTCACCCAATCAGACATCACAATACCTTGATATTCTGATGTCACCCTTTTCCCCCTATCTGATTGGCCGTGGTTTGCCAATCAGAGAGTGAGATCGTAATATCAAGCTCCCCAACGGCAACCACACTTGCAATTGCATCTTTCTAGTTGTACTTGGTTATTGTGGTAAGTCAGACAGACTCAACATGTTTGGGAACCCGACAAAGCCAGATGTTGAAGGAGCACCGCTCAAAAACATACACAAAGCATGAGGAGGATTGGATTGGCTGTCAGGAATATGGGAATATGGGATTCTGTGGGACAGATTTTTTTCTTCTTTTTTTGAGCGGTGCAAACAGCTCCTACATTTCACTTTGTGTGTATTATCTCCATGCATGGAGATCCATTCTGCTCATACACAAAGTAACTGACGTCACGCACAGAACAGCCCATACAAGGAGATACTGTATGAACGTGTGTCGTGTTTGCACCGCTCACTTCGCACAGGTGCCGTTTTTCTTCTCCCTTTTTTTTTTTATTGTTGTCCAGGACCAGCTATAGCTGACTGGACCCCACAGACTGCACAGAGCAGTGCAATGGTTCTCAAACTTTCTCATGTCAAGGACCCCCAAATTGACACTTATTAACCCGCGGACCCCCATTTGAAAGGATATGCCAGGGACCCCCATAAGAGATTTTATGGCTCTAGCAGTGATTCCCAACCATTTTCATTTCAAGGACCCCCAGTAAGACATGCATCACGCCAGTGGTTCTCAAAGTGGGTGCCGTGGCACCCTTGGGTGCCGTGACACAAGTCCACAGGTGCCTCAGAATACTTTGATAATATTTGGCATTGATCAAGATCACTTCAGTTTAACCACTTAAAGGAGTAGTTCACCCCAACATGACTTTGTATCCTATTGATTACTCAAGCCATGGAGACGTGAGTTCAATAATAAGTCACATTCCTAATACAATAACTTCATTACACAAAAAATCAAACCTCGGTTCGAAGTGAAGCGGTGAATCTTAGTTGTTTGTCAACTGCATCCCTCTATAATTATTTCAGTTTCTGTTATTTTTGTGGCCTACTACATTTTTCAACTTCTGCTAGATTTTTAATGTATTTACTCTTGTCTGCCTTAATGCTCCTTTTTACCATTCTGTTAGCATCTGTATATTCTTATTGTGCCTTTGCTTTTGCTCTTATGCGGCTATTTGTCATTGCTGCAATAGGTGAGACCTATTGAATGTACAAGACAGATAAAACCTGAAGGCCAAATTATCATGTGAAGCTTGACCAATCCTCAAAGTATCCATTCATCTGACCGGGAGGGACACCGCACACATATTCTGGACGTACAGGACAGATAAAGCCTATTCATTCTGAACTGAAATGACCATATATGGACATGGGACACACATTTTGCTTTTTGAAAAAGCCTATTCATTCTGGACTGATATTTTGCACGTACGGGACAGGAAAAACCTGTTCATTCTGGCCTGGAGTGACCATATATGGACATGAGGTAACATACATTGTGTTTTTGAAAAACCCTGTTCATTCTGGACTGAGATCACCATATATGGTAATTAAACGGACATTCTGTTTTTGAAAAAGCCTGTTCATTCTGCACTAAAATCACCATATATGGGCGTGATACACACAAAGCCACTCATTGGAAGCGGTTTTCACCGCTTCAAAAAAAGAATATATATATATATATATATATATATATATATATATATGTATATATGTATATATATATGTGTGTGTGTGTGTGTGTGTGTGTGTGTGTGTGTGTGTGTGTGTGTGTGTGTGTGTGTGTATATATATATATATATATATATATATTACAATAATCAAATTTTTGTCTTACAAAAATATATATTATTGAACTCAAATCTCCATGGCATGACATTCAGGGGTTCCTTGGATGAAAAGTTTGAAAACCTCTGGTCCGTAGCCTAATGTACAGACCCCGATTTATGCATTTCTATCTCTGAGACCCCAATTGTTATTGTGTAATCAATATCAATTGTGGGCTCATCTGAAAGGCGAGACCAGTATGTTATCTTCATTATTTATTTATCTATCAAGTTCTCCCCGGCAGTACAAAGGCAGGGCCCTTAGCCAATGAGGTGCAATTGGAAATTGGTGGAAAAACATTTGGGAGTGGTGTTAGCTGGAGTATTGGTTGAGCTTCACATGACAGTTAGCACGCTGCAGAATATAGTCACGTCGGCAACACACTTTTAATTGAGGTGCCAATGAGGTGCAGCCAAAAGGTAGATCTTTGTGCCCATACATGGTGTTACATGTGAGCACACACTGTTTCGTAGGAACAGTATTTCTAGTTTAACTTTGAAGGTGTACAAATATATTATATATACTTTGCACCTGTGGAGACTGCAGATGTAAACTAGCATATTTTCTAAATCCAGTATATTTATGCTATATGATTCATTAACTCATTGAGTGCCAGCGCCCTCTAGGGGCCAAAGAATGCCAGCGCATCTCTCATAGGCGAGCGCTTTAGCTTCCAGGACCTAACCTTCCAGGACCTCACGTGCTCACGTTCATGCACGTCATGGAAATGTCCCGGATGATAATGCTAACAGAATGGCTATTCCCATTTTGTCATCTAAAAGATCATTTTTGGGCGATTTCGCCGTAAATAAACCTCGCGCCGTTCCCTAAAGACACAATCCAGAGATACAAGCCTTCAAAGATGCGGTCTTTCATTGGATTAGGCGGAGATTGGCGATTTCGTTCGCAAATAACGTCCGGCCGGGACGTTGCTAGCTTTCGGCTAGTAGCTACAAAAATCAAGCCAGGCTTCAGAAGGCCTCTTATCATTTTTATTCATTTCATTAAATATCCCGAACTAGTTCGGGATAGGCACCCTGGAATACGTCGCGCCGCCTACAATGAACATTGGGTGAACATTGGGGGGGTCTAAACTTTATTTTAAACCATTTTCAATGGAATATATCGTCGGACAGAGTAGAATGGCTTGCTGGCTAGTGGCTAGCGAGCCGGGACCACCCACGTTGCTCCAAGCAGCTCGGGGTAAGTAAAATAGCAAATAAAAAATTGTTTTTGATCCCGAATATCCCGAACTAGTTCGGGATAGGCACTGTATGAGTTAATATGCAGTGTCCCGTCTAAACAAACAGACAAATAAATTAAAGTAATTATAGGACTTAACTTAATGTTGCTGTTTTGTTTTATTTTTTCATTTATTTAACTGTTATAATATAGCACATTTTAAACAACAGTGTTGAAAGTGCTGTACACTCAACACAAATAAACAAATGCCAATAGAAAAAGTACAAATAAAGAACTACAAATACAGAGTAAATTGTCAAACATCTAAGAGTTTCTAAACGTGATTTAAACACAGGGTTTGAGACACTAACATAGGGTGGAAGCTCATTCCAGTTTGGGCACAACAGCGGAAAACAATCTATCTCCGACTCCCCGGGTCTTCAGCTTTGTTGGTGGGACCTTAGGAAGGGGCTGGTAGACCTCAAGACCCTTGTAGAGTTATTGGGAGGCAGAAGTAAGCCATTTACCTTGAGAGGGAGTGGGTTGTTGGCTGATTTACCACTGTTTCAGGGTTGTGGCACGAGGCAAAGCGTTTTGGACTAACTGAAGACGTGACCGGCAGGCTTGGCTAACACCAACATCATATTCTTTTCCTTTCGGGTGTTCCCTTCACCACTGCATGTTTAAAATAAGTCGTAACCACATCTGAGGCAAGACTATAATTCATAATCAATTGGACATTAGGTCCAAAAATGTGTTTGATTATTGTCAAACTAAAGATTAATTTAATCTATGAAACATCTTCATGTATCAGAGTCACCACATCAGTGTCTGACTGGCTGGAAGCTTCAGTCACGGTGTCATGTCCTGAATCCTGGTTGCTCCTCTTAGTCTTCAGCAGCCAATCATAAACCTTGTCAAATGATATGAGTTTTTCTTCAGATGGTGTTCCACCACTCACTGCAACACAAAACCACACACGTGCAACTATTATTATTATTATTAGTAGTAGTAGTAATAGTATCAATAATAATATACCACCATTCACTGGAAAACAAGCCAACACAAGATATTTACAATAAAACAATGCAAGAATTATCAACAACAATGTGAGCATGCGTGCACGCGCATGCATGCACGCACACACACACACACACACACAATTATATTGATACTCACAGCTGGGACGAATCCAGTCGTAGCTATGCCGTCTCCTGACGGCTGGCAGGGTTGGTTCTTCTGGCTCCTTCACCACAAACTTCAACATCCTGTCTATCATCTCCTCCTCTCTCCTCCTCCATTCTTCCTCTCTTTTCTTTAATTCCTCCTCTCTTCTCCTCCATTCCCCGTCTCTCTTCTCCCATTCTTCTTCTCGTCTGTTCCATTTTTTTGCAGTATATGCTGGCTTTCCTCTCAGTCTTTCAAACAGTGTCATCTGTCTTGTCTCATGTCCCTCCCTGAGGTGTCCTGTGTCTCTGACAGACCCGTCTTCTCTGGAGTCTGAAGGTCCAAAGTGTCCTCTGTTCCTCGTCACCATGTCTTCTACTTTCTCCATCAGCTCTTTCACTTCTGAGATGTCCACCTTGGCACAGTCTAGAAGATGGTATCTGTAGCCACATTTCTCCAGGAGCCACTTCAGAGGATCTCCTTCAGACTCTATGTACTCCTCAACACATCTCTCTCCCAGCCACCTTCCAAATGTGAACAGAACCAGAGCGTGTCTCCAGACTCTGTCCCCCAACAGCTCCATGTGTTCCTCCACTGATCTCCTGTCAGCTTCAGAGAAACTGGACATGACAGGGACATTCACCAGGAAAGCATGGGGTCCAGGAGAACACAGAGACACACCGTGTAGAAGGACATCTTTGATCTTCTGTGATGGAGGTGTAGTCGACCAGTCTGGACAGATCACCACACTCACATTTCTGTCAGCAACTCGACTATGTTGTCTGACACATTCTGTCTGTTCAGTCTGGAATATGAAGTTTACTGCATGTTAGTTAGTGTCTAATAGCACCACAGTTAAACTATAATGAAGGATCATTAGACCAACTATATCTGCAGACAGACATGTGCAGGGAATATTAGAAGAGCACTTTTGGGGCGGAATTTTGTGTTCAATAAATCAATATTAATATGAATCAAACACGATGGACACAAGGACAATGACAGTTACCAACAGCAACATAAATAATAAAGACAAACTATAAACTGAACAAGATAAACCATCAGTTCAGAACTAAAAAAGACAAGTTAGTGAAGTCATCATTCAATTTGATTGTATTGTATTGTATTGAGGAAGACTTGTGCAAGAGTCGTGTGTGTAATTTAAAATGTTAACAGTCTACCAGAATACAGAAGACAAATGTCATGCAAATGTAATGGACAATACAGCATTCTTATCTAATGACTCTACATTCATTTTAGATAGAACATGTGTATGTAACACATTACTGAGTTCATCGTTCACATGATGGCTCATACATTCATGACTCATTATCAGGAAACATTTACATTCGAGGTCATTGATTAGAATATGAAAATAATACTCACCTTCCTTTCTGTGAACACTTTCTCCTGCAGTATGAGATCTCCAGCCCAGCTCCTCGTGAACTGGTTTCCATCAAACAACATCAGCCTCACATCTGGTAGACTCTGACGTTCTCCTGACACACACAAACTCTACATTAGTTCAATATAGCACTATGTAGGCCTTCAGAGATTAATTAGAACTAACAATTCTGGCTGAATTGACTTTGTATGTTGTCATGTGATCACCGATTACAGAAAGGTAGGTTGGGAGTGGTTAGACATTGGTTAGACATTATGGGTGGGCTGACACCCACCTGACAGAAGAGAGACTAGTAATAGTACCATGAAGAACTTGTACTGTATAGGGCCTATACAGTACAGGCTAAAATCATAGCCTATACTATAGGCTATGATTAGTCAACATAGTTTTTATATTGAGGTTCACCTACTGGGAATTCCATAACGCCTCAGGCTCTTTATTATTATTTTATCAGTTTAACTGACTGATTGATTGATTTTTTATAAATAATCACCTTCAAACAGAGCTTTCAGAACAGCTCTCTGTCTGTGTGTCTTGGTCATCAATGTCAGGACATGTTCCTCTATGTTCCTCTTCCTCTCTGACAACTTCTCTGCAACATCTCCATCAACTTCACAGTGTCCACCTCTGTTTCCTGCCACCATCTGGTCTAACTTCTCCAGCAGCTGTGTGACCTGAGTGTCATCTCTCTTCTCATTGTCGAAGACATGACACCTGCTCCCACATTTGTCAACAAGCCAGCGGAGGTCTTCTCCTCCAGCCTCAATGTACTGCTCAATGCTTCTGTCTCCCAGACGGTCTCCATAGGTGAACAGTACCATAGTGTGACTCCACACGCTCTGTGGCAGAAGCGACATGTGTTCCTCTACTACTACTCTCTGTTCTTTGGTGAAAGGTACTGAAAGAGGAACCATCAGAAGAGCAGCATGTGGTCCAGGAGGACAGAGACACACACTGTTCTGGATCTCCAGTTTGTCCATTGCTGAGGTGAGCAGTGATCTGTTATAGAACCAGCCTGGTGAGTCCACCACTGTCAGATGTCTCCCTGCTACTTCACCATCTCTTACCTCACAGTGAGCTGACCTCTGAAGTAAGTGATTAACTTTAAAACCACTTCCTCCCAGAATGGTGTTTCCTGCTGAACTCTTTCCAGACTTCCACCCTCCCAACAACACAAGCCTGAGGTAAGCCATTCCTGTCAGATAAAACATTGTTTAGTCACAATAAATACCGGTAATACCAATTATTATTATCTGCGCTTCTACATTTGATGTAACAAATGCACGTACAGGTGCATATGATCTCAATTAAAATTCTATAGATTTAAACATTTTCTGTTTTTATGATGTATATTTTTATAAATAATTATAATGTGTTTCCATCTCAACTTTAACAGTTGTTAGGATTTCGCTGTAGTGTGTTTTTAATGTGTGACTGTGTGTGTAGGTCTATGTTTGTATGTAACATGAGCTGCCATTCCCCTGGGTGACCAAGTGGCAGGCCTGGGTGACTAAGTGGTGCTGTTGAGTCTCTCACACACACACACACACACACACACACACACACACACACACACACACACACACACACACACACACACACACACACACACACACAAGGAGCGCGCGAGAATGCTCTTAGACAGACACAGTTGCAAACACCCTCATAATATGGGGTTGTGGTATACAGCAGTTTAAGAAGTTATCAGAACCCCTGGCTTCATGACATGAACTGCTAAACACACACACACACACACACACACACACACACACACACACACACACACACACACACACACACACACACACACACACACACACACACACACACACACACACACAGGGTATAGCTTAAAGAAATTAACTGCTCACATCCTGTGGGTTTGATTTTATTTTAAATCATACAGCCTCTTTTATTAGGCATCGGCCTGTATAGAGCTGAGCGGTCAGTTGTCAGTGGTCCAGAAATAACAGACCACTGATTTCAGCGATTGACAAATCAGAATCAAGCATTCAACCAAGCCGTTTAATAAAGTATTGCAAGATCAGTGCTTACTGCTTACCTTCTTAGTGTCTCCAGAGTTTGTCTTTGAAGAAACAAGTCCAGACTCTATAAGCTCCGTCCTCCAGTGTCAACATGTACGACTGACAAGTGACTCCTGTAAATGAAGAACATTATGTAATCTTTAACCTGTAAGGAATGCTTGCATGTGACTATAGTCTTTTATTGTTATTATAAACTTTGTTTTATGTGCTGGAGAGATGATGTGGAAAAAACATTACAGAACTTAAAAAATAAATAAAAATAAAGAGTGTAGAGCATTTATCCTGCATTTGGATTGAAAACTTTCTTTTTTACCTTTATCTATTCAGGGAAGACTAGTCTTTCAATGACGCCCCGGTGTGTGTGTGTGTGTGTGTGTGTCACCCACCTTTTGACCTGGGCACCATGTGACCGATGTTAGATGTCTCCTCTCTGAATGAAACACACTGAGTTCAGGTGGTGGTAACAGCTCAGCAGCAGGTGTTTAGTCTGTTTTCACAATAACAGGAGACAGGAGATAGTACAGTATGCCAGCACATGTGGACATCATAAACACTTTTCTGTATCTGAATCCTCCATTGCACTCAGGATGAACCAATATACTCTACATAGTATTCTTTTTTTTTTCTTTCTTTTTTTTTAAATTTTATCCCACGATTTTGCAACCCATTTTTTTCACCCAGTGCCAATTGCCTATGTAATCCTGGGCTCTGCTCTCCCTCTGCCGCGCCTGGGGAGACAACGGACTGACCTCATGCTTCCTTCAATGCATGAGTAGTCCAAGTTGTTTCTTTTCACCTGACAGGGGGGATTTCCCCGGGATGGACGTAGCGCGTGGAAGGAACACGTTATTCCAACCAGTTCCTTTCCCCTCCATCAGGCGCCCCGGCTGGCCAGGGGGAGGCATTATTGAGACCAGGATTACATACATAGTATTCTTATTGATCTAGTGATCCTATAGTGGATTTTATACAGTTTACACAAATGGAACTAAATACAACAAAACTGTTCTTTTGAAAAAAATACAGAAAATATAAAAATACATTTAAAAGGCAATATGTTTTTTACCATGAACTTACCGTTTTTATAATATTTTAGTTTATTTATCAAATCACATGAATTGTAGGCATACAGTACATTATAACGCTCCGTATAGGACTTTTATTTTGTAGACATTTTCACTCTAGCGAGCGTTTTAAAGACTAGAGGGGTAGGGCTGTTGGTCAGTACTAATGAACAAATGCAAAATATAAGGTGCTTACCGTTTTGCCTCAAGTGTAATCTATCCACGCAGGAAGCTCTACGGAATGTGTCAGTCCGCATTCTTCAATGAAGAAGTGTTTTACTCAAGCTTGTCTCGGAATCTCATTGCTTTACCTCGTTTCCTCAAATGAGCGCAACTGCGCAACAATGCCTGTGTGTGTGTGTGTGTGTGTGTGTGTGTGTGTGTGTGTGTCAAATATTTTTTTTTACATCCCTGCTGTAAAAGAGGAACATTAGGTAATCATTAACCTGCTGTAAGGAATGATTGTGGGCTAAAGTCAACAAACATCCTTTCTTGTTTCATATCAGAGCTGGAGAACAGCAAACAAAACCTTGCTGATCATAAAGAAGAGTGGTCACCGCCCAACCCTATGATGAACCCTATACCCTGATGCACTTGTGCTGCTGGCTATAAACGTTGTATCCCCTTCTCTTCTATTCTATCCAGAAAGAGTCATATGGCATTTATGGAAGCATGCAACTGCAGAAAACTCAACACTTGCCGGAACACTGAGGAAGACTGAATAAGCTGCCACAGTAAGGATTACAGTAAGAGGTATTCCCATGTACATTTACTTTTATTGATATGGTAAAATACTATTATATTATATTATAATCCATTCTATTCTATTCATCTGCTCGAAATATTGATGACTGCAAATAGGCTAAATTAATGTAGCCTACTTTTATATTAAGGACTATATATAATTTGCATATATGACTTGATAGAAAAATCTAAATCAAAAGAGTTTTGATGAATAAAACCATGGTTCACTCGTGTTTGACGAGTTATGCATCAATAACGAACCTTTTCTGCTATACATGTATGAGTTTCAAGCCAATTATTCACATCTGATCTAAAATCAGGATAGAATTTCAAATTCCCCATGTAGGATAACCTAGAAAAACACATTTAGTTCAAGTTTCTACCTTGTTTAGTCAAAAAGATTTGCACTTAAATAGATTTCAGCCTTGCAGTGGCGGCCATGTTGGATTTCTCAATTTTGAGCCATTTAGGAACATTTTTGAGCATTATATACAGCAAATTTGGATTCAGCATCCCTTAATACCCCTAGAACAGTTGTATATAATAAATATTCGCAAAATGCCTTCGGGGTTCTGATTTTCTGAAAATTGATCCTGTCTAGTAGCAGGGTTGAAAGCCCAAGCCAAATGTCCCTTGTGGACAATAACATTTATCTTTACCTTGAACTGAAGTAGGGATGGGAGAACATATTTAACATAAGCAGCTTTTACTTGACCTCTGTGGGGAATTGATCAAAGTAGGACTGCTCAATTTATCCAATTTCTTCTTCTTATTATATATGTTTTACTTTGTATATATGTTTTACTTTGTCATCTTACAATGATATGTAGGAGCCAAACAGGGGTCATATTTGTATTTGTGCACTGGATTGGATAAGTGATTGTTGATTGATGCAGGCACTGCATTGTCACCTTGATGTGGGTGTGTCTCTGTGTAGTTTCAACACTACATCTATCTATAATGTGAAGTTGAATTGCACCTTCTGTACATAAATGCACACTGTGAAGTTGAATATATTAATCTGTTGCACATAGAACACACTGTGAAGATGTTTACAAAAGTTAAGTACAGTACAGTAGCAACTACTGGAAAAATATGCTGTTGGCGTATAGAATATGCCAAACATTTTGCACATGTACGATGTAAAAATAAAGGAGTGCAAAAGGCAAAAGAACAACAGGAAAAGAAAATAATCTCTTCTTTTCCTGTTCTTTTGCCTTTTGCACTCCTTTTTTTCATCTTTTTTTTTTACGTCTTATTATTTACACCTTTTTAGATTATTATTATTATTTTTAGATGTGGTTTGCTGTTATTATATTGTTTTTTGATATACGACTGCATTGTCTGAAGGATGGCAAACAAAAACAAATGTTACTCTTATGTACCTGTACAAAAGACCTAACAATAAAGTACAACCTTGAACAGCTTTGAGTTTCCATCACTGCATATTGATGCTGCACAGGTCTGATCAGGGCCATATTAACCCTGTGTGGGCAACCTCAAATTGAAGCATTTACCAACATGGGGGCACAAACAACAAGGGCAACCTCAAATTGAAGCGTTTACCAACACGGGGGCACACACATCAACATGTAATCCAGCCTCTTTGAACAATCGGCCTGAAGGTGGCGCTAAATGGGACAGATCCATGTTGATGAGATGAGTGTAGACGTACTGTGTACCGATTTGCGTGATTTTAGGGCAAAATCTGGTAGGAGCAGTGTCCAAAAATGTGTTTTAAAAAATCGGCCTGATGGTGGCACTATATGGGACAGATCCATGTTGATGACATGAGTGTAGACATACTGTGTAGCGATTTGCGTGATTTTAGGGCAAAATTTGTAGGAGCAGTGTCCAAAAATGTGTTTTAAAAAATCGGCCTGAAGGTGGCGCTATATGGGACAGATCCATGTTGATGAGATGAGTGTAGACATACTGTGTAGCGATTTGCGTGATTTTAGGGCAAAAATTGTAGGAGCAGTGTCCAAAAATGTGTTTTAAAAAATCGGCCTGAAGGTGGCGCTATATGGGACAGATCCAAGTTGATGACATGAGTGTAGACATACTGTGTACCGATTTGCGTGATTTTAGGGCAAAAATTGTAGGAGCAGTGTCCAAGAATGTGTTTTGCAAGAATCGGCCTCATGGTGGCGCTAGAAGAGGGCCATGTGAGAAGTGGGGTCTCCGCGCCGCCGAAGCGGACGAATAGGTACCGGCCCCGGCTCTCCCGGTCGCTTCTAGCCCGAGTTACGGCATTTTATGTGCGCTGCAGTGGAGGGGGTCCTCCACTGGGGGCGCCACCACTTTTGCATCCGTTCTGGAGCACCAGGTGTCGGTGGTCCCCGGGAATTCCCCGTGTGCCCCGTTGGGGTGGTCATTTGGTCTTTTTTGCACATTTGGTAATTTTTTACACCTGGGGGTCCCCCAGGGACCTCCGGGGGTCCTTGGAGGTTGTAGTTTGGCAGGCAAGGAGTTTGTGTGGAAATTTTGGCATGGATCGGGCCAATGGTGGCGGAGATATGAGTAGGGGGAAAGTGTGACGTGTGACGAGTGACGTGACGGAGGGACAGACTGACTGACTGACTGACTGACTGACTGACGGACTGACGGCCTGTGGAGGTTTGGATAGTATAGAAGTAACTGCGACCTACGGTCGCAATCAGACTACAGCAATCAATATTTCAATAATAGGCTGATATCTCTATGATTAAATCAGACTGTGACAAAGAAGCAATTTCTTAGCGGAAAATATTTAATGAAGTCATGGAGAAGAGAATAATGGAATACAGTTTGGTTATTGTATCGTAAACAGGAACATAGTTCGGTAAGATAGATTGTAATGGATGAATTGCACTGGTTCAGGCTGACCTAAAATGGTGTAAGCTATTATGAAATATTATCATATTATTGTGTGCCAAGATGTAGGGTGACAAGAAGGTATAAAAACACACCCACAATCCTATTTAATCAGCCCTTAATCAGCAGGGGAATGCCTCAAAAAGACACGTCCTCCTAACGGAGGCTTATGTTGACAGGAGCAGTATGAAAATCCATAAAAGTATTGCTTTTCTATCCACCTCCCTGTCAATACAGGTGTTTAATGTGATCCTCCAAGTGAGCTGATTTGTAGTGAATGTTTAATCATTTCAATTGGCGTGAATAAACTGGTGACTTTTTAGACTCCTGAAATGTCCGAAACTCTCACACAATGTCACAACTCTGTCACAATGTTTACAATGGAAATGTTTTTCCTCCAGTGTGGACATGCTGGTGTAACCTGAGATGATATGAACGTATGAAACTCCTGTTACACAGTTTACACTGGAGACGTTTGTCTCCAGCGTGGACACCTACACTTGTCTCCTCCCAATCTTCACCGTCTTCAGTCACTTTACACTGGAAAGGTTTTTCTTAAGAGTGAACAAGCTGGTGTGTCTTCAGGTGAGCTGACCGACAGAAATTCTTGTCACAATGTTTACAAGGGAAAGGCTTTTTCTCCAGTGTGAACACCTCCACTTGTCTCCTCCCAATCATCACTGTCTTCAGTGACTTCAGTGTCACCTTCAGAGCAGTGTGAAGAGATGTCTTCATCATCAGCTTTACTTTTCACTGCTGGTAATATCAACATTGATCCACCAGGCCCCTCTGGTCTTTTTTGTCAGTGTGGACAAGCTGGTTTATCTTAGGGGGACCTGACTGACTGAAACTCTTGTCACAATGTTTACAACAGAAAGTTTTTTTCTCCCATGTGGATACGCTGGTGTGTCTTCAGATTAGATGACTGACGGAAACTTTTGTCGCAATGTTTACAAGTGAAAGGTTTTTCTCCAGTGTGGATAAGCTGGTGTGTCTTCAGGGTAGATGACCGACGGAAACTCTTGTTACACAGGTTACAATGGAATGGTTTTTCTCCAGTGTGGACACGCTGGTGTGTCTTCAGGTCAGATGACTGAATGAAACTCGTGTCACAAAGTTTACAAGTGAAAGGTTTTTCTCCAGTGTGGATAAGCTGGTGTATCTTCAGATTACTTGACTGGCGGAAACTCTTGTTACACAGTTTACAATGAAAAGGTTTTTCTCCAGTGTGAACACGCTGGTGTGTCTTCAGTTCAGATGACTGACAGAAACTCTTTTCACACTGTGTACAGTTGAAAGGTTTTTCTCCAGTATGAACACGATGGTGTCTGTTCAAGGCACCGGACTCACTGAAACCCTTGTCACAAAATTTACAGTGGAAAGGTCTTTCTCCAGTGTGGATACGCTGGTGTGTTTTCAGGTGAGCTGACTGACTGAAACTCTTGTCACAATGTTCACACTGGAAAGGTTTGTCTCCAGTGTGGACACCTCCACTTGTCTCCTCCCAATCATCACTGTCTTCAGTGACTTCAGTGTCAGATTCAAGCTCAACTTCAACTTCAGAGCAGTGAGAGGAGATGTCTTCACTTTTCACTGCTGGTAATGTCAACATTGATCCACCAGGCTCCTCTGGTCTTTGAAGCATCTCCTCCTGTTCCTCTTTAATGTGTGGAGGCTCTGGTTCCTCCTGGAGCAGACTGGAGCTCCTCTCCTGTTCAGGAGAAACCTCTTTACACACAACCATGTGCGGGATGTCTAGGAGCAGAACAATAACATGTTGTGAACACTGGATTCCTAAAGTGTAAATAAACATAATCCATCCACCATGTTCCATGTGTGAATATAATATTGATTCAGCAACTCCAAGTTCTATTTCATGACCAAAATATAGTCAATTACAATGCCCAGGGACCCAATATGTTTACTCAAATACTGTTTTGGGGACTTGTTTGCAGCTTCCAAATTACAACAGATATAACATGTACACAGAGACCCCTCCTGCATTAATTAGCTGGTGTTCATTTTAACTCCAAAGAGTACAAATTGAACCAAATGGACATGTAAGGGACCATTTGGTTCCATTTTGTACACTCTAGTGTGTTGTCTTTGCAGTGTTGCTGGCTTGGCCATTGGTGAAGTCATACAGCATAGAACAGAGTTTGTATTTGCATGTATGTACACTATGCATGCTGTACATACTGTACTGTACAAGTTGGGCCGAAGTTTAAAATGTGTGTAAATGATTTTTATGGCGTGGCTCTGTACATCTAGAAATATGTCGTCAGCATCTATCTGTACAATGTACAATGTGTAACAAACAAAAGACAAACAAGTCTAATGAGACAAAAACGTTTAACAATGAATTTTGATAAATATTTTAATGATAGCTACAGGTATGCATTATTGTCATTCTCAAGATATTTTTGCAATGGTTATTGTTCAGTGAAAATGAGATATTATGGCAGTTCTACAACATAACAATGACAGAAAGAAAGAGCAGGTGAAACTTACCGAGTGGATGGTCTTCAGGTTCCTCCTGCTTAATAGAAATGTCCCTGGCTGAGTCTGGAGAGTTCATCTTCTCCACCAGTCTGGACTGATCTGAAATGAAGCAAATGCATAACGACTTTAAAGGACTTTTAACTCCAGACTAAATAACATCTAGGCTTGTGTTTTTACTTATATTGATTGATCCTAAATGACTGACCATGGGGTTTATAGGCAGAAATGCTCTTGTTTCCCCAGCACCCCTCATATAAAGCCCATAAGCTTTTTATTAGTTGTCTGAGGAAGTAAAACTCTACACCGGGAACAGCAAAATTGGTGTGCAGACATTTTTTCTTATTTATTCTTTCTTATTTTTAGTTGTCATTACAAACACATCCATGCCGTCGTTGTCCTAGACGAGTCGCCACACTCTGCTAAACAGATGTTACGCTGTTTTTCCTGGAAAAGACGCGCTGTGATTGGCCAGTAGTCACTTTGATTGGCAGTTGTGCCCAACGCTCACCCCAAAACATGATTTATGAGACTATGGCGGCTTTTGAGGGACAACCAAGGCATTGATGTGTTTGTAATGACAACCAGGGCCGGTTTCTGCTATAAGCAATATAAGCGGTCGCTTAGGGCCACAGCTACTAGGGGGGCCACATCAGAGGATGGTTGTGCTGTGAGTGTTAAGTAAAACTGTGGCAAAATACAGTTTTCTATGCATTTTGGTGAGTTTGATATAGTATGGATACTGGATAGGTTTGCGCTCCTGGATGAAGTATTTCTGCTTTTATGTAGATAAGGGGTCTTCAATGATTTTACGGCCAAGGACCTAGAGAGATGAAGCAGGGACCCCGTACTGTATTCGTATTTCTTAGAATGCTTTCCATTCGGTCATACAGAAACGTGAATGGCGCTTGCATTGTAGCCTTGCATAGAACCTTAACATTCTGTGCAGCTCACAACCCAGACATCATCATTGAAATTGTCAGCCACCTCTGTGCAGTTAATTTGGAGAAGTAAAAACTCCTGACTAGACAATAACTTAAAAATGTGTGACAATGTGAAATCCATCAAGCCTCAGAATGGTGAAGTAGAGCAGTGTGTTCTTCACAGCTTCTTCACAGCTTTCATGACATCTGACAATTCAGCACTAATTTCATTGGCAGCGACTGACTTCCTAGTCCCTGTGTAGCATGCAGTTTAAACTGTGTAGGCCTACCAGGCATTGCCTCCATCAGGTGCACATATTGTAGAGGATTTAATGGATCCCCACTAGCTGATGTTGGAGCAACAGCTAATCTTCCTCTGGTCCATTTAGAAACATACAAATATACTATAAAACATGTGAATACAAAATTACAATGCATAATAAAAAACAACTAGAAGCAGTGCTCTTCCGAGCACAGGTCTCGACCAGGTATGGTAGTGGTAGTGGACAGTGAAGTGTCAAAAAACAGGCTCATGGTGGCGCTATAAAAGGCTGATGTGAAAAATGCAGGGAAAGGGTTTTTCCTTGGCCTCTAGGGAGTGCGCTTACAAAGTTTGAAACTGATCTGCGGAGTTATAGGTAAAACCACAAATCGGCCTGTAATAGCGTCACCATGAGGCTGATTTAAAAATATTTAAGTGGCATTTCTTCCTCTGCCTAGTGGGAATGTGTGTGTGCGATTTCATGATAATTGCACTTTGCGTTTGTGATTTGAGGCATTTTTTTCAAAACGGCTCAATCCTACAAACTTTGGAAGCCAATCTTAGCCAATCAGGATGGAATATGCAAAATCGGACAGATCCATGTCGATCACATGACTGTCGAGACACTGCCTACCGATTTGTAGGATTTTTGGACAAAATCTGTAAGAGTAGTACAGAAATGTGTTTTGCAAACATCGGCCTCATGGTGGCGCTAGAACAGGCCCATTTGAAAGATGTGGGTCAGAGGTTCTGAATTGGCATCCAGGGAGTGTGTGTGCTCATTTTGGCAGCGACCAGGCCGCTTAGGTTGCTTTGCTTTCTCATACTGATACGTCTGAAAACGTTTTAGTTGAGCATGGCAGTCTCCATGTTTCTTGTTAAAACCAGAGGGCATGAAAATAACAAAATTAAGTTTTCAGTTGGCTACTCGCAACACTTTTAAAAACACGCAGCAGAAGACGGAAATGTTAACGTTTCTCAGACATATTTGGGTGTGAAGTGTGGTTTACATAGGATATTATGCAAGTAACACTCAAAAGTGTGAACTTGCTACTGTAGGTTCTTTTGACAGTCTTTTTAACAGATTAAACTATCAAAATGATTAGGGCTTATCTGTGGATCACTATCATTCATTTTCATATTTCATGATTTTTATTCCGCCGCGGCCAAGAGGTGTCCCTGATTTTCATCTCCAGCAGTTCCGGCAAGAACTTCAAGCCACTTCATCCCTGGTTTTGGGGGCCACCAAAATAAATCTAGCTTAGGGCCACCAGAATCCTAGAACCGGCCCTGATGACAACTAGTAACACATTCATGAAAAGAAATAGTAGAAAAATGATCCTAGATGTTATTTAGTTGTCCTTTAATGACCCAGTGGTGTCAAGAATAACAGTAATATTTGCAGAAGGTAAAGGCAATATGGACTAAGGCCAACTCTCCTACATATGAATATTGGGTGCAAAGAATATAGGACTCATATATTAGGAAGATTAGGTATGAACAAAATGTAATGTGTCAAAAGATGGACTCCTGTAATGCAAATAATGGCCTATATAATGGAAAGGTGGAATGGCCTTTTCACCAAGTGCCAAATTGCCTAAGCTGTAATCCTGGGCGCTACCAACTCTGCCAACCTGGGGAGGCCAGAACTGAGCTCATGCTTCCTTCAGTACATGAGAAGTGAGCAGGCAGCTTCTTATCACCTGACAGGGGGGAGTTTCCCCGGTAGGACGCAGCGCGTGGAAGGAACAAGTTATTCCATCAAGTTCCTTCCCCCTCCATCAGTCAGTATAGAGACCAGGATTACTGCATGTTTTTGTGAGGGTACCGGTAACCTCACTAAAACTAATGCTGTGAGGTGGGGAACATAGAGAGGGGAACATAGAACCTGGGGAACATAGGTTGGACCCCGGAGAACTCCACTAATACTATGGACCAGAGCTAGGAGGACCCCTGCCTTTATACCATACAATAATACAATGACCCAAAACTACTGACCCAAATTACAGACAACAATCTGCTGGCATACATCATAGTATACAGTATTATACAACTATCTGGCTGATATAAACCGTAGTATACAGTAATTATACACGTGAGTTGAGCACACTGAAGTACAGACACAGCCTATCCATACGGGTCACCCTAACCCAACCACATTAGATAGATACCTTTATTATCCCAAGGCAGGCTCAGCACACACACACACACACACACGCACGCACGCACGCACACAGAGAGAGAGAGAGAGAGAGAGAGAGAGAGAGAGAGAGAGATAAAAGTGCTCCAAAGCAGGTTGAGGTGTAAACATGACAGTGGTGAGATACGACCGTCATGTTTCAGGGCTGTTCATTACCTGCTGTGTTTCAGTGGTTGAGCTGCTAACAAACGTCCTCCTGCTGCTTAACGACGACACTGTTTTGAAACGACACGTTTTAGTTTTCTTTGTAGTTTAAAGTATCAACAACACAACAGTCAGCCACCATGTTGTTTTCACTGCTGCATTGTGGGTAATGTAGTTCCTCTTCTGACCACTTTGTCTAGACGCCAGTTGGCGTGTTGCTGCCTGCCCCCCACTGTTGGTCTCGGGTAATGTCCATTGTTTATACAGTAACAGTACTACAGTATGTCAGAAGTGCCTACAGGTATAAAATAGAAGGCAATGTTTAGACTAGGGTATGCTGGGTAATAGTTAATCAGTTCTGCATAGCAGGGACCAGAAAGGGGACTACACCCCAATGAACTTGACTAATTGCTAATCAAGTAGGTCTGCTGTCAGCAGACAGAGCAATCAGTAGCCTACTGAATGGCCATCAGAAGTAGACCTACCATATATTCAGTTTACAAGGCTACACAATAATGAAAATAAACCCACATCTCAACTGACATAAAAAGTCAGTGTTACATACCTATTACAGTCATATAACAATAAAAATGATCAAAGTAGACAAAAAAATAAAAATCACAGTCAGATATCACAAAAAATGTAAACAGCATCAATACAGTCTTACTGGTTATCATTAGAATTTCTATGTTATTATGAATTGCAATTTAAATATTGTAGGCTAACCTAGTTTTGATATAATTTTACGATAGGCAGGGATAGAATACATTTAATTGTGTTCTGTGCAAACCTTTTGAAAAATGACAACAGCATTGTTGAAAATCTGCCACATATTTTACATTGATCTACAAGCTCTCAGTGTGGTTCTCTGTGTTGTACTATTTACTTCCTGCTCCTGATCCTCTTCCTGGTATGTTGCCCGCGCTGTCTAATACAATAAAGTATTCAGACAATCGAATTGCCCATGTTTGGAAGAGTTCTGGAAATATATAGTTACAACAACTTCAGAAATAGTGGAGTCTGATTTGGTACCCGATCCTAGGATTTGGATTTTGGGAGACGTGCAGGGACTCTCGCTAAGTCAACATAAGAAGTACTTCATTTTGCTAGCAGGTACAGCTGGCAAAAAGTGTATTCTCCAAAATTGGAAAGCTGAAAATCCTCCCTCCCGAAGACATTGGTTGAACGAATTAACATCCTATTGTACTCCTGAAAAGATCTTGTACAATGTCAGGAGGAAACCAGAAACATATAAGAAAATATGGGGACCTTTTATGTCTTTGTTACCATCATTGCACCCTTGTAACTAAATGGGATAATGTATTATACTGTTAACTATACAAACGTAGGGGGGAACCTATACTGTACCTGGGGTGTGTTTGGGTGGGTGGGTTATTTGTTTTTTGTTTTATTTTATTGTACTTGTTGTTCCTGTCTTGTCTTTGTTATGTTGTAAATTTGAAAAACTTGTGACGTGTCTAAATAAAAATATCTTTACAAAAAAAAAAGTATTCAGACAATCAATAAATGAAACACAAAAAAGGATTGAGAGCTTTCCATTGTGCACTGAAGGCTTAAAGCGATGTACTGTATTATCAATAATACCTGGACATTATTGTTTAAACCCTTAAAATGTTGTTGATGGGTCCAAAATATCAGGCAATTTTTGTTAGTTTTCGTGTTTGTTTATTTCCAATCTGACAAGCCATCGTCAAAGAAAAGGGACCGCCCACTTGTCCCTTTTCTTTGCCAGAGAGAATGGTTTATTTCAAATCAGCAGATATATTGTATGCATACATTGAATAGGCCTACATTTCAAATGCAAATCAACAGGTGCATGCATACAGTACATTGATTGAATACATTTCAAATCAACAGATATATTGTATGCATACATTTATAAATTACAATCAATTATCATTCCTTCTTCTTGCGGCAGAAGCAGCTTGCATTTGTACAAAAGAATGTGCAAAAGAAAACATTAATATCTGCTCATCTCTTACACGTTTCCAATGTTTCTTGTACCACTGAGCTCTGGCCACCACGTCGTTGGAGTAGTCCTGGCCTGTGGTGTTGTCATCCACTCCACTGTAGGAGTGGACGTTTTCATCTCCCTGGTTGTAGGCTGCCAGCCCTCCTATAAAAACACACATCACAATCATCCACAGTGTCATCTGAGTACAGTTGTACCAGTAAGACGCCGGTGTAGTGCGGTGTAGTCTTTTTGAGCGTTAACGTTGTAGTTTTATGACTCAAAAAGACTACACCGTACTACACCGCGGTGGATAGCTTACCACCGCGGTACCGACTCTGATAGAGGCTTAAGACGGCTAAGGGCGAGGTCGTGCCATATATCTGTCTTGGCCCTCTGTCGTGTCCATATATGGATTCTGTTAGTGTGGTTCCCCTAACAGGACATCATCTGGGAATGCCCATATATGGACTTTTATTTTAATTTATCCTTTATTAATAATAATATAGGACAATTAGAGTCTGTAGAAACAACCATGTGCTGTGAGACCCCAGATATGCCTACTCAGTTACTCCTATGGGTTACTCCTATGGACTCTGACATCAGTTTGATGTCAGGGGAACCACTCTAACAGAATGACATCACGCTCTGGCTTCACTGTGAGGTCACACTAAAGAAATCCTTTGTATGCCCATAATGGAGATCCCTGTCTGTAGAACCAGCCACGCTAGTTAGACTGACATTCACAGATATGGGCTTAATATTGATGACATCAGCGATCTCCATAGGCCTATATGGGCATAAAAGGGATTCTGTTAGCGTGGTTACCCTGACATCACAGTGATGTCAGAGCATAACAGTCAATCAACAGTATAAGATCAAACCAAGTGTTACAAACAGAAAAGATGTGACGTTCTCATACTAAACTGCGAACTACGGTTTCTTTCTTTTTACAATACAAAATTTCAGCATTTCTTCCATTAACCCATTCAGAATGGGTACACATTATTGTGTATTATTATTTTATGCTTTAACTATTGAAAAATCGCACCCGTGCAAAGTGAGCGGTGCAAACTATTTCCTGCGCAAATCAGTGTTGATAGGCATGCATGGCAATATTCTTTTTGTTGTGTATGATGTCAGTCTAGAGGTCTGCTCAGACTATATAAGTCTTTATTGTCATTTCTCATCAGTTAGTTGACCAAGGTACGGATTGTAGCTTGTAAGAGTGTCATAGTGTAATGATAAGTGACCTTATTTACCTCCAGAGAGGCCTCCAGAGAGGCGAGAAGAGGCCAGAAGATGAATATTTTAGTTTTTCAAAGTCTGTTCATTTGTATTTTAAACTTGTATTACCTGCCTATCATTTATAACCTGTAAGATTTTCCACAGTCTGTCTAAAAGTGTGGTTATTTTATCGCTTATAAGTGATATTCATCTAATATAATTTTGAAATTCAAGGTTAGCACCGCTCAATAATTTTTTATGACGTATTTTACGCGGCCTAAACGCGTTATGACGTATTTTACGCGGCCTAAACGCGTTCTAAATCAGGGTGAACCAATCGAGTGCCTCTGTGACTATGACATCATGGACAGATCAATAGAATCGAAGTGTTTCATTGGTCTAGCGAACTCATGTCATCATCATTTGTGACATCATAGTTTTGGTAAAAAAGCGGTCTATAGGAGCGGTTAGCACCGCTCATAAATAGCAGATATAGATCTGCCATTTTTGAAAAATCGTGAAAATTAAAAATGTTACCTGATTCTATAAGTGTCTTTTGAATCCTTATAAGATTTTTTGAAAAAAACCTATGTTTCTATGTCAGCAATCTGGCCAGCCATCGTCAAAGAAAAGGTCCTTTTCACTTAACATGGAGCTCAGTTAGTCTGTAGTAGTCTGAGACTACTATGTCAGTGTGGTTCTCAACCCTTTTCATGTGAAGAACCCCCAAAATGATTTTTATTTGGCCACGGACCACCATCTCAAATTATTTAGTTCCAGGGACCACCCAGAAGTAAAATTTGAGTTACAAACGTTCGCTTTGAAAATACATGTATTCAAAGATTTGCACACATTTTCAAGACTTTTTCAAAAATAGCAGATCTACAAGCTCGCAGCGCGGCACTCGGTGTGGTTGTCACAATGTGTCAAGGTGACTTTGATGGCTTATAACTTCCTGATGGAATAAGTTATGCGAACAACTTGTATACCCATTTCAAGCCAAGACCTTAGGCTTCCTTCTAATGTAGGAATGATTATCATCAGATGTGTTGTTGATGAGAAATTCACGTCAAGAGTAAAAAGTGTGACAACCATCCCCGCTTTCCCCTACAGCAGGTTAGCGAATTTGCCATATTTGTGTAGATGTAATTGCTTACTGAAGGCTCATGGATGTCACAATATGGTACGCTCAAGCAGAATTATACTCTAGTATCTTATGTATCGTTTAATAAGAAGCATTTTAACCCGATTGGTCGCCATTTTCTAAAAAGGTTTTAATGTGTCAGATTGCAGTACAACTCCCAACCGATGGGGTCGCGTAGTAAGAAAGATCTGAGTAAAATGACCGCTGATCTGATAAAAAAATCACACGGGTGTGAACTGAGCGGTGGAGGCTGCGTGCGTGTGTGTGTGTGTGTGTGAGCGCACGCGTGTGTGCCTGTCCTGAACAACAGCGCCCCTCCCTTAACATGTGTGGTCAGAAAAGGTACTGCAGGCTACATACAGACAGACAGACAGACAGACAGACACGGACGGACGCATACCCAAACACACGGCCACGTATAGGAGACGGTGTGACCACCGCTCAAAAAGCTTCTTATTAAACAATATGGAAGATACAGGTAATTCTGCTTGAGCGTAAAATATTGTGACATCCGTGAGCCTTCAATAAGCACTTTATTTTTGAAATCTGAACATTTGTGTAGACGTACGTAGCAAATTGGCTAAACTGCTCCACACCAGGTTGAGGTCGTTCCATGACGGTCGTGAGATACGACCGTCGTTAGCAAGAGGAGGTCCCCGGACCACTGCATTACTGGAACAGAAAGTGAACAGTCTTTGGTCATTCATGAAAACGTAGATTTTATAAACGATACCTTTGAGCTGCTCTTCCTTGTTCCACTCTGGGAATTTCTCTTGGATCTTTTTAATGAAGTCGATCAGGATGTCAGTGCCTTGCTCAAGGTGCGTCTCGCTGTCCCATGCACCTCTTTTTGTGTGGTTGCCCCCTTGTGGATTGACGTCAACCTACAGAAAGACACTCACATCACTCAATGGTGGAAAAAAAGTACTACTTAAAGGAGTAGTTCGCTCCCCAAATTTGATCGCTTTAATCCACAACAAAGACAACGACAACGTAGCGTCGGCAGGAATGATAGCGCCTCACGCCACGGAGGTTAGGGTTAGGCATAGTTTTACTGAGGTTAAGGTTAGGGTTAGGGTTAGAGTTAGGCATAGTAAGCTAATGGCTAAACACAGCCGAGCTAGGCTAGTAGATAAACAACGAAAGAGATGTCGCAAACGAGTGAAGTCAGCACCTACACTAGTGAATGGCTGTTGTCGCCATCTCATGGTGAATACGCAGAACTACACAGGTGTGCTGATAAGAGACTATCAAAGTGAATTGATCCAGGTGGTGGTAGGGGTGTGTGGTGAATGACAAAACGAGCGCTCTTACCCCGATCTCACTGAGTTACCCAAACTGACTGTAACATACAGTGGCGCAGGAAGGGCTGTAGCCCCCCCCCCCCCCTGGTGGCTGCAGCCCCCCCCCCTGGTGGCTGGTCAGCAATGTGATTTATAGTAAATGTACCCCCATTGATTCTGGATGGGGACACAAGCTCAGAGTCAAAATCAATGAGGGTTACATTTACTTGACCCTTGATCCTAATTTACCCCCATTGATTCTGACCCAAATGCATTTGGGTCCCACCCAGGGCCTTATTTGTGTCCCCTTCCAGAATCAATGGATCAAGTCTCCATGGCGTGACTTTAATCAATAGAAAAAAAGTCATTTTGGGGTTGAACTACTCCTTTAATTAAGTAAAAGTACTTAGTTACTTTACACCACTATTACTAGTGGTGTCTCCATATTTATTACCCTTATTATTATTATTATTATTTGTATTTAGCCTACCTGCATCAGTCCAAAGCCATTATATAATCCTTTCTTTCCTCTGGATGGATCCCAGTCTCCCCAGCCATCTTCCTCTCTATCCCCCTCTCTCCCTCTCCTCCTCTTGAGAGCTTTCCCAGCTCTGGACTCTCTGGAGATGATGCCAGCGATGATGGCTGGATCGATGTCCTTCCGACTCCCCACTCTTTCTATCATGGTCTGGTATTTGTTCATGGCTTCCAGATCATCTTCAGCCATTTTATGTGATGCACGAACACCTTTGAGAGGGATGGACACGCACGTTTACTGTAATACAGTAGTAGTCCTTCAAGAAGTGTTTCATTTATCTCCATATGACTGTTCCTGACAGTAATGCAATGTTTCTATTTGAGAAGTCATAGTTTTTCAAAAACATCAAACGTTCAAAACACACTGGATACTCACCACTGTAGCTCAGCCCCTCGCCGCCCTCTCCAGCTGTTCTATCTGACGCTCCATCAGTGTCAACCTCGTCGATGTTTCCATAAACACTCTCACTCTGTCCTATAATCACAACACAAGAAACCCCCCAGAGCACACACCGTCTAAAATGAAAATCGAACCTCTGTTCGAAGTGGAGCTGTGTGTGTGTGTGTGTGTGTGTGTGTGTGTGTGTGTGTGTGTGTGTGTGTATTGCAGTTGATGCTCAGGGCAGGCTAGACTCAACAGCACCTCTCTGGTCACCCAGGGTACTCGGGCTACACCAGAGGCTACATACAGACAGACAGACAGACAGACAGACAGACAGACAGACACACACCGCCACGTATAGGGAGCTTGTGTTCCACACAGCTCCAAAAACACTGGTCTAGAAATGAAAGTTTTTCAGACGTCTAAACTTAGACTAGACGTTGGTTCGACGTCTAATACAGGGGTTCCCAAACTTTTTTGTCTCAGGGCACCCCATAATTTGTTTTAATCCAAGGCACCCCTACATTATAATTTTCACTCCCAGCACCTTATATTTATAGCATATTGTCGTTGTCGGGTGGAAACCTTGTATGTCCAAAACTGTTTGTTTTGTATTTATCGTCTATAAAATGTACTAAACTAGCAGATCTACAAGCACACAACGTCTAGATCGGCTGTTTTCACTAGTTTTGTGCAACAGTCTTGTATGATGAAGCAGGGCTTTGCTTTACCAAAAGACGTACACATTTGAAACTTGGAGATACGAGGTTTCTGCCCGACAGTGACGATATTTTAGTGATTATGTTGCGAGGAAAACGTTAAGATAACAGCCATTTTGGTTAGAACTGACTGAAAATAACTTTGTACTTCAAGTTTAAAATTATACTAAATATTTTTTCAAGTGTCCAAATAAATTCCAAATATTAGCAATTATCTCACGGCACCCCTGGACTGCCGTCACGGCACCCCAGGGTGCCCCGTCACCCACTTTGAAAACCCCTGTTTTAGACGTCTAAACTTAGACTAGAGGTTGATTTTACGTCTAATAGACGCCTGTCTACATTTAGACGTCTATGATGGGTATAGGTACAAACATCTATTACCTGTAACTGCACTGATCTGCATGACACTTTGTATGCACAGTTGCACACTCCCTAGATGCCATGGAATAAATCTTTGCCCTGCATCTTTTCACAACCGCCTTTTATAGCGCCACCAGGAGGCCGACTTGTGTAAAATATTTTTGTTTTGTTAGATCAGTCATACTGTATGTCAGCCAGGGGTTCCCAACCAATTTTTGGCTCAGGGCACCCCTATAAATATTATTTTCCCTCCAAGGCACCCCTACATTATATTAATAATTCTCACTATTATTTTTCTGCCCAATTTTAATATTACCTTTAGCATAACAGTATGATCTAACTTTTTTCCTCAAAACTGTACATTTTTTGTAATTAATTATTATAAGATGAAGACAACATCTGAATGAATGTGTGTTTAACCCTCGCGGTCCCCCGGGGGGGTCGAAAAGACCCGGGTCCCGGCGCGCCTCCGAGGAGAGGCCCAGGCGCGGGGGAGCTCCGCAGCGGGGCCGAGCACGTCCGCGGGAGGCGGAAGAGGAGGCCGAGGAGGAAGAAGAGGAGGAGGAGGAGGAGGGAGAGGAGGACGAGACGGTCCTGCCGTCGAGGGACGGCACGACGAGGTGGTCCCTGGACCCGCGGACGAGGCTGCCGCCGGGCAGGAGCCGGCCGTCGGGGCCGCGGGGACCCACGGCCCTGGCCCGGCGGCTGGCCACGGACCCCACGTCCGCCGTGCGAGCGTTCCTCACGCCCGCCATCCTGTCGTCGGTGCTGGCCCACACCAACAGGGAGGGCCGCCTCAGGGCGCGAGGGGCGGCCGGCGGCGGGGAGGCAGAGGAGGAAGAGGAGGAAGGGGAGGAAGGGGAGGAAGAGGAGGACGACGGGGAAGGGGCCGAGGGCGAAGAGGAAAGGGAGGACGGGGACGAAGAGGACGACGAGGGCGAAGGAGAAGAGGACGAGGGAGGAGAAGACGAGGGAGAGGAAGAAGAAGAAGAAGAAGAAGAAGAAGAAGAAGAAGAAGAAGAAGGAGAAGAAGAAGAGAGCGAAGGCGAGGACGAGGACGACGGCTCCGGCTCCGGCTCCGGCTGGAGGGACGCCGACGAGACGGAGCTCCTGGGCTACGTGGGCCTCCTGCTGCTCTCGGGGGTGTACAGGTCCAGAGGGGAGGCCTGCCGCAGCCTGTGGGACCGCGACTGCGGCAGGCACGTGTTCAGGGCCGCCATGCCCCTGAAGAGGTTCTTCCGCCTGTCGGCGGCGCTGCGCTTCGACGACAGGGCCACCAGGAAGGCGAGGGCCGAGGCCGCCGGGGGAGACAAGCTGGCGGCCGTGAGGGAGCTGTGGGACGCGTGGACCGCCCGGCTGCCTCTGCTGTACGACCCGGGGCCCGACGTGACGGTGGACGAGCAGCTGGTGCCCTTCAGAGGTACGCGCCGCCGCCGCCGCCGCCGCCGCCGGCCTGTCCTCCCCTCTCCTCTCGTCCTCCGCTCCGCTCCGCTCCGCTCCGCTCCGCTCCGATCCTCTGTTCTGTTCTCCTCTGCTCCGCTCTCGTCCTCTTCTTCTTCTCTGCCCTGTCTCCGCTCCGCTCCGCTACGCTCCGATCTTCCGTTCTGTCGTTCGCTACTCTACGCTCGTCCTCTCCTCTCCTCTGCCCCGTCTCCGCTCCGCTCCGATCTTCCGTTCTGTCGTTCGCTACTCTGCGCTTGTCCTCTCCTCTGCCCTGTCTCCGCTCCGCTCTAGCCTCCGCTCCGCTCCGATCCCCTCTCCTCTCCGCTCTGATCCCCTCTCCTCTCCTCTCCTCTCCTCTGATCTCCTCTCCCTCTCCCTCTCCCTCTCCCTCTCCCTCTCCCTCTCCCTCTCCTCTCCCTCTCCCTCTCCCTCTCCCTCTCCTCTCCCTCTCCTCTCCCCTACGCAGGCGGCTGCTCCTTCAGGCAGTACATGCCCAGCAAACCCGCCCGGTACGGCCTGAAGACGTGGGTCGCCTGCGACGCCAGGTCCAGCTACGCGTGCGCCATGCAGCTGTACACGGGCAAGAGCGGGGAGGACCTCGTCCGTCCCGTCGTCGGGCCCGCCGGGCGCACCCTGGGCGAGCGCGTGGTGACGGAGCTGACGGAGGGCCTGCGGGGCCGCACGGTGACCTGCGACAACTTCTTCACCTCCCTCCCCCTGGCCCTGCGGCTGCTGCGCGAGCGGGACCTGAGGCTGGTGGGCACCGTGCGCAAGAACAGGCCCGAGCTGCCCGCCTCGGCCCTGGAGCTCAGGCTCAGGCGCTCCTTCGTCGCCGCCGCCGCCGCCCGCCGCCGCGGGGGAGAGGAGCCCCCCGCCGCCCGCCGCGGCAGGGGAAGGCCCCCCACCAAGGGCGGCCTGGAGCCCTTCGCCTCGGCCTTCGCCTTCACCCGCGACGCCACCCTGGTCTGCTACGCCGCCAAGAAGGACAAGAGCGTGCTCGTGCTCAGCACCGCGCACGTGCCCCCCGACGTCGACGAGGGAAGCCGTCGGCGCAAGCCGCTGGTCGTGCTCGCCTACAACCGCTGCAAGGGCGGCGTCGACAACCTGGACAAGCTGGTGGCCGCCTACAGCTGCAGGAGGGCCACGCGGCGCTGGCCCGTCGTCGTCTTCCACAACGTGCTGGACGTGTCCGCCTACAACGCCCTGGTGCTGTGGAGGGAGCTGCGCCCCGGCTGGGCCTCCGGCAGACGCGACTCGCGCAGGCTCTTCCTCGAGCGCGTCGGCCGCGACATGGTGGCCCCGCTGCTGTGCCGCAGGGCCCGGCTGCCCAGGGCCCCGGCGGCCGCCTTCATGGTGAGGCAGGCCAAGGGGGAGGCCAGGGCGCGGGCCGCGCTCCACGGGGGGCCCTCCGCCTCGGCCGCGCGCCCCCCCCGGCCCGCGGGGCAGGACCAGGTGCGGGGCCTGTCCGCCCGGCGCCGACAGGAAGACCACCTCGCGCTGCGTCGCCTGCGCCGTCGGCCTGTGCCGGTCCTGCTCCGTCCTGCGCTGCCCCGACTGCGACAGGGCCCTCCTTCGCGGAGCTCGCCCTGGGGGACCGCGAGGGTTAACGGGTTAATTAACACGACCGGGGGGGGGGCTTCCTCGCGGAGGGGGGGCTTTTTAAAAACGCCCTCCCCTTCCAAACAGGGCAGGGTGCCTGAACCCAGGGCAGGGCCCCTGAAAAATATATATACATATGCACTAAAAGAAAACTGTAAACCAAGCCACACAGCACTGTTCAAGATACCGTTTGGTTTGCAAAACTTAGGAGAAAAAGAACATGGCGAGCAACACTTGCATCTTCATGCCTGCCATCAGTACCTCCAGGGAGGATGAGTGTTACTGGATCCAATGCACCCAGCCCGGCCAGTACCAATGTAAGGTCACAGGGTTGGTGTTCGAAATGGCTGGTCCTGGAAATGTGTTTTACAGTATCCTTAACTGGTCCGATTACAACAACACCATACAGCAGATCAACGTCAACACAGCGGGGCCGCTGTTCAACATCAATTGCGAGGAGAAGACCTTGGCTCTCATTCACATACCGCACTGTGAAGTAACATACCGCATTGTGAAAACACTGCAGCAAGAGGAAACGGACTCAAAAGCTCTGAGTTGTGACACGATAAAAGTTCTGCCTGAGTCGGCGAACAAATCCGTTCTTCCTGACGATCCGGTTTACAGCATTGGAATTTGTGATCAAATTGATTGAAAATGCAGCAGTCAAACGTCTTGAAGTAGACCCCCCAAGTGCTCCCAATGACCAATCGAAAAGAATCTGTTGCATCATGTAAAGCGTGTTTCCTTCAAAAAAAAAAAAAGACTTTTGTTTACTGGCATAGCTTCCCGGCGGTTATCGATTTGATCAACTACGGGAGCGGTTTTCTCCTTGTGCAAGGGAAACAAAGACTGTGTCACCGTCTGTGTTGAAGACGCCAGTGAGTTGAACTGTGGTATCGTTCAAAAGCCTAGCTTCCCCAATGCTCCGTTCAAGGCTAAGGCGATACTGCTCTACGCAGCTCCTGTCACGGATACTGTCTCAAGCTCTATGTCTGTTTACATACAGCCGACCAATGCTGTAATCAGAGACATGATGAGAACGGTGAAAGAATACCGTCCGGATGATCATGAGATGTTTATCCCAACACAAGGAGAATTCTTGCTTTGAGATGATCACATGTACACACTTTCTCGTTCGACCGTGAGCATGTCAAGTGAAATTAGGGCTCAATTGGAATCTAAACCAACTCGGGTTGTGCCTAAAGACAATATGGTTCAAAATGTTTCTTCACAAGCCACCTCGAAATGTAACCCTGACCATACTTGACAGAAACGAGAACTTTGAACTTGTTTCGGAGGATTGCGGCGTCTCCATACCCAGAGTCGCTTTGTTGACCCTCGCTCATACAGCTCGACTAGCACCATCGACCTCGCTCATAGCACCATCGACAGACCTTCGGTCATGGTATGTGCCACTGCGACGGCACAAGGTGCGAGAAATCAAACAAATACATCACCGGCTGTGTTAAAAAGGCAGAGTGTTGGACTCGCACTGTCAAAGATCTTACTTTTTTCAAGTACCGTTTTATTCTACATACGAATAATGATTTGATGACGATTGTGATGATTTGAAGATGATATTATCGCTGGTGGAAATAACTAGTGAGCTTGCATAGGTCATTTGTAAGAAGAACATTTGCCTGCCTGTAATGTTACACAAGCTTGATCTTGACTCAAATATGATTTTACTGTACGCAGTGACACGTACATGCAATGATTAAAACAAGGTAGCTGCTGTCTCTCTGGACCCGCCTCCTCCCCGAGGGAATAAAACAAGTCTCGTCCTGCAACACGGGCTTATCACAACCACTGTGTTTTCCGGCACCATGTTGTGCTGGACAGCGAGTCGGCGGCAACAACCCCATTTTAGAGACTTATGTGCTTCTGTGGCTGTGGGTCAGGACTTGTACTGTTTCCAAGAGGACCGATATGGAATTCTCCCCATTGCTGTGCATGTCTTACGCGCAGATACTCTGAAGTGGGAAAGGCTCCCAGGGACAACCAGAGGAGGAGAAGGAAGTGCCCCCACCGGATCGGGCTTCACGCTTGTGTCGATAGACAGTACCATATACCTCTGGGGGGGTACACTGGAGAATGACGATTACCTCTGGGGGGGTACACTGGAGAATAACGAGCAAGAGAATACGTTTCGTGGGGTCCTTCGTGCATACGATGTCGAAACCGGCAGATGGTCCAAACCTCAGGTTTCTGGGGCTGTTCCGGAGAGGAGGTACTACCACTCCGCCTGTGTCTTGGGGAAGGTCATGTATATACACGGAGGACAGCTCTACAACACACTGGTGTACACCAGTGACGTCCACACGTTGAACACTGACACAATGGTCTGGTCTTTAGTTAACACCAGTGGCACTACAGTGCGTGCCACACTACGTCACTCTGCCACCATCATCGGGACAAAGATGTTTGTATTCGGGGGAATGAATTACAACTACACCGACCGCAATGGCATGGAGACCTATGGGGACAATGAAATGAGAGTGTTTGACACGCTTACCAACTGCTGGAGCAGTCGGTCTTCTGCACAGCCTCTTCCGAAAGACCGCTGGTGTCATTCAGCCTTTGCCTACAAGGGAGAGCTGTACATATTTGGTGGTATGAACTATGCACGGGATACTCACTTAGAAGTCCATGAGGACATGTGGAAATTCAATCCGAACACCTTCTCCTGGAAAAAGGTTTCCCCAAAGGGAATAAAGGGCCCATCTCCTAATGGTTGTTATGGGCTACAGTCGATGAGCTTTCACGTGGTGGGAGATCGTTGCTTTGCCACAGACGAACGTGGCTTGTACATCTTAGACTTTAATCCTCAACACGGTCTAGAGCAATCTGAACTCCCACAGAAGATCAGGGAGGATTTCGCTGACATGTATAAAGTCACTTAGACGGGAAAAGAAGATCCCCTTGGACACTGATATTAGACTGATATTTCTTTTTCCAAGTTAATTCTTTTCAGATTGTTTATCGAGTCACCCTTGGTGTGTTTCGAATAATCACAGACCTTAGCCTGGATTCTTCCTCTGATCCTGAACAGCGTATAAGTGTAAAAAACTGATAATAAAAGGATGGTTCTCTGTCTGGAATGTGCTTTATAACAAGTTGGAATTGTCATCATCATAAAAGTTATCATGTCGTTGAATTGTGTACCTGACAATAAAGATTCAATCAAAAACGTGTTGTGTATGTTTTTATTGTTGCACAATAATACAAATTTACAACATTGTAATGGTGAACATAATCACTTGAACACACCTTGTAGGATTACTCAATTTGAGGTCTACATAGCTACTATAGGCTCAAAATGATTATTTGCACACAGAAACACAGAGCTTTGACTGTTGTATATGGGAAAAGAATAGACAGTCAAACCGCATGGCGTCTTACCATATGCTTTCAAGATCAAACTAACTTCGTCAAAACTTAGCCATCTATTCGATGCGGACAGTCTGTCTTTCAGTTTGCTAATGTCTACTACACCCGCTGATTGTATGTACGCTGCAATTTCGGGGTCGAGCTTACGTTTTTCAACGTAACCCACAAATGTGTCAAGTATATCATCGCGAGACCGTTGGGTTGCACGATTGCCCAAGTCGCAAAGGTTAGATACGGTGTGAAATCCGCAATAGTGGTCGCTGGCTACCTTAATCAATTGCAAGTTGTTAAGTCTGAGATACGCTGCGATTTCCTTTCCGTGATAGCAGTTTGTCTGACTTTCTATGGGAATTTTGCATTTGAAAGCAGTGTTGGTATTGCGCGTTTTTACATACCACTTCTGTTTTTTTAACACAAGATCGTAGGGCGGCCGAGATGTGTACTTTGTGTTTGTGAAGACAAAGGTGTGCGTTTCAGTATACAGCCTCATACTCAGGTTGAACAGTCCCGTGCAGACTGCTATTACGCATGCGAAATCCTTCTCCTTCTCGCACGCACCACTTAAGTTGTCTATACTGTGACAGACAGGAAAATTCAGATCCAAAGCCTTAGCTGTCAAGTGTACCATTACAGCGAGAGCTTCTGCAGATGAAGGTTCAGGGCAGCTCGGGGCTCCGTTTATGATGTTGTGACCTACAAAGACGGTCCAAAGAGCAGGGAGTAGATTATCATACCCATTAGCCAAAGGGAATTTTTGCCATTGTGAATTCGATACTGGGTGTATTTTGAAACATTTCGTGTCTTCAAATGCAACCATGCATGGTTCACTCAACGCAGGAGAGTAGCTGACGGGTTTAGAAGTGTATTTCTCAGTAAAGTCTGCAGTCGTTATACAACTCAAATCCAAACGTTTGGATTTGCAACTTGTGCACACTGTCAAAGCCTTACACAGTCGCATCGAAGCCGTTGACTCGTCAGTGGTCTGCCCTGCAATTACAGCAGGGGATTCGACGGAAATCGGGTTAGGGTTCAAAACATAAGTGGCCGGCTGGTTGCCACATTCTGTGTGCAGAGAAACAGGACCGGGTTGCTGGTTGTTAAGTTTCGTCTCGGAACTGAGTTGCTGGCTGTTACATTCTCTATCGGAACCGGGTTGCTGGCTGTTATTTTCTGTAAGAACAGAACTGGAGTCCGTTTTCACAATGAGCACAGTCTGAGGCGACGTAGACCGTTCGACTGAACGAGGACTGGTCGCTGTGACCTGCACGGGCGGTCCTGAAGACAACGGGGTGCTTTCTGTGAGCTTTTCGTCTTCGACGTCGAGACTGACACAGCTGGCATTGCGACTCACTCGGATCAGCGTGTCATACCAAGGGTCAAAGTTTTGCTTGGGTCTGCTTAGTGAACACGAGCCCCTGTACGGAGCTATCCCGAGCATACCGTTTATGCTACTGTGCACCCTTCCCTCTATCCGACCCACGTATCGAAACGTCGGTGGGTCATCCGGCAGATCCTCTAATTTGGCAAGCCATGCGTCTCTGGCGTCCAGTGCGTTTGTCACAGTGCCCGGGACAATGTCGCGCTCTTTCGCGAAGGGAAGCTGTGCGATGGTAACAGGCACACATAAGCGAACCACGTAAGCCAGAGTGTCTTCATCCAGCAGATCTTTAAAAAATAAAGTCATCGCTTGGAATATCTGCGAGCTGTCCCGTGAAACATTGACGTTGAGATATCTACGATAAAGGTCTTTGTGAACGGTGTTCGCGTCTGTCACCGTCAACCCTGCACATATGCATTTATCGGCGACCGAACCCCTAAGCGTCAAGTAGCTCTTTAACGATGGCTGCAGTGCAATTGCAGGCATGTATACCAGAACGTACCACACCGCATAATACAGCAGCCCGGCCTCTGTGACTGTGACAGCTCCGGGCTTACCGGTTGCAGCGGTCTCTGTGAGCGAAATCCGTTTGCCGCATGCGGCAAAGGCCACCGACAGCGTCAAACTTGTGATACGATCAGGTATGCTTTGCTGGATGCCTGCAAACGCAGGCAAGGCGCCTTTTGTTAGAACCGTGATGATGTGTTTTCGCTCAGCTTCGTCGATGATCCCATGTCGCAGCAAGGTTTTCACAGGACTAAGAAGCTGCGAGTCAAAGTTACTCTTTGTCAAAGCGATGTTATCGCCAGCCGTCGTCGGCAACCAATGACAGATTGTCTCGTCGGGTACGAGTCTCCAGGCTTTAGCTAGAGTCTCTAGCAAGTACTGCGCGGTCGAAGATGCAGGAAAATTCAAGTTCTCAAACAGCGCGTAACACGCTCGTGTACCGTTTACAAACGCGGGCCAAAGTTTGCACATACACCTTGGGGACTCTGGAGCTTTCAGATTTAAGCACGCGAGGGCACACTCCGGCACACCGGGGAAACACGCAACTATCACTTCAGCAACAGAGCTGGCAACGTGAGGCGCTCGGTCGACATCGAATTGTGTTGCACTCTTCAAAACCTTTGCCACCGAAAACTCCGACATAGGCCTTGCGACACGACACGGACGCCAGGGTTGGCGACCCTCGCATGCATTGGTTAAAGCTGAAACGATGCGCTGTGGTACAGGGGGGTTGTTGATGCTGACACGATAAGTGCTTTCCGTGACATCGGAGTCGACCACGTGGTCGATCGCGTATACGGCGACGATTCTTTGAAGTTCTCCGATTGTATCGCATACAGAGACATAACTTAAACTGTGAGCCATCGCGGATCTTGCCCATGCGCGCAGCTGCTTGTTCTCTGTGGCCATGACAGATTTCAGGACACTCAACGTCCAGCACAATTGAATCACAGCTTCGTTTCGCACCAACCAATCGTGAGCTCTTGACGCTTCGACCGCTGCGCTTTCGGCCAGATAGGCGCACATGGATGCAATTTGAGTTTTGCATTCGGGGCAAGCTAGAGCAAGGAGCTTGTCTTCGAAACAGCGCAGAGCTTGCACTGCTGACCAAGGTGTGTAACCACACAGTCTCATTTTGTGCAAAACACCTTTCACGATCACATCGGGATCACCATGGGACGTTCTGGATACGTGAGAACTGTAACTGCTCGAGAAGACGCGTCTGTTACCGGTACCCAACGGTACGTTTGTACGATCATAAAACTCAGACGCCCAGCCGGGTTTGAGTCCGTTGACGGCATCGCGCTCACGTTTGAGGGAAGTGATCCACTGTGAGCGAAGTATTGTCCCCATGACAGGTGCGAATATAGCATCACACGCAAAGGGGCCGAACGACTGCAAGGCTTGCTTAACACAGCCGTCGTTCAGCACGCATTTATTCAGTGTCATCAGCAGCCCATCGTCGTTTTTCTGTTCAAGCACAATTCTGTTAAGCTCTGGGATACACAGACAGACCGTTCCCGCTTGTCTTAATCTGCAGTATGACTTCAAACAAGAGTCGAAATCTGTCAACCATGGTCCGTACGGAGGAACGTCCTTTGTGTGCACGTCTCCTTCAACCGCGCACAGTATATTATTGGTGACATAGTATAACGGGGTAGCCGCTGCAGATGTGCCGTAAGAATCTAACACTTGCACATACGGTACCATCGCACCAGTTAAGGCTTCGGTGAAGGGAATAGGTCGGGTTGCCTGGGTTTGAGTGACAATGTCATCTTGTATTTTTCCTGCATCTCGGCATAATGTACATGACTGCGGGTCCTCTTCTGCGTCGTTCTGAAACGTAAGCGCATGGCACGTACAATCCATTTGCAACCAGTTGAGCCAACCGGCCAAGCGATATATTGCCGCGGAAAGAAATATACAACGAGACTGCAGTCTCATGCTGTCGAGTCGTTCCGATTGTTAGTATTGTAGTGCCGACTCGACCAACGGTGCGAACAACGTGGTTCTTTTACATTTGGAAAGAAAAGGCACCCTGCCGTTGTCCTCGAAGTTGTAAAGTCTTTTCTCTAAGTTCAGTCTGAGTTGCGCTAAGCCGTGTCTGCAAAGTGGCTTCGTTCAGGGTCAATTGTTTCATTTTGGTAACTAGCATAGATCTTTCATACAGCAACGTCTTGGCTGACAACTCGCCGATGTCAACTAATGTTTCCAGCACAGCTAGATCACTGCGTATGTCAAGGTAAAGATCCGTCATAAAAGCGTCCCATTGCCGTCCGGATGTACCGTTATCGTCTAGCATAGTACGGATCTGAGCCACTTGTCTAGCGATTCGATCTTTGAACATGATGAAGTTTGTAGTGGGCACAACAGTCAGGTCGTTGCTCAACTCGATCATGGTATCACAACAGGTATTGGCAAAGGATCTAGGCAAAAGCGACTTTGCCTTATGGGTCATACGTGAAAGAAACATTTTTGCCATCAACCAAGGTTCTCCGTCCTTAGTTACTCCCGGACGTTCGCGCGTCAAATCCATAAACTCTGCGAGTGAGAGTTCTCGTGTTATTTTCGCGCACAGGCCTTGCCAGACTTGTACGTACCGCACAAAAAGCTCGCTGTATCGGCCAAGCAGAAGTCGTACAGCTTCGCTGTCGGAATAGCATTCTCTAAGAGCCTCTTGCATTTCCGTGATACCGCAACTTGACGCGGCAGCGTGGTGGTCCAACCCTTGACTCCGAGACTGTTCCTGCAAGTCGCGTCGTGTAATCTCCCTCTCCTTGGCATTGATTTTAATCATCTCCTGTATAAGGTTCTTTCTGCCAAGAGCCGCTTCAACTATATAATGCACACGCTCGTCCGAGCAATCCGTTTTTAGGTCCGGGTATCGAACCAAAACACTTCGAAATCCCACCATCAGCTCGGATACCGTCTTTGTGTACTTCCCTAATGCGCGACGGTAATTTTCGGCTGCTCTCTTGCAGTTAGCATCGTAAGCTTCGCATCTCACACACCGAGCACTCGAGAGTCGAGCGTTTTTCACACGACCGCCTGTGCTATCGTAGTTCACGGTCGCTCCAACAACACTTTCTCGTGTTCGGTGATGCATGTTACTCTGAGTGTTATTCTCTGCGAGCCACTCGGGTTCGTATGGACCGTGTACTGACATACCTTCATCTTCGTCACTGTCACCCGAGTCAAACTGTACGAATTCAACCGGACCCTTGCGGATGTGTACTGACGACACGGATTCCATATCCACGTTTCGGTGCGTTTGCTTCATTTCAACGGAGCCGGCGGAATCGCCAGTGTTTGTGTAGTCCACAACTGACGAGGCCGATGGAGGTTTCTGAGTCATTTGCATCGATTTGTGTTTGTTAAACAGACCCGCAACCACTGCTTGCATTTGAACATTCAAATCATGGCTCTGCACCGATGGCGTGTTCCTCCAAAGGGAGATTGGTTGAGTGTCAACGGACATGACGAAAGTAAAAATGTGCCGGCGTGTCACCCCGACAGGCTCGATGCGGGTTGCAGATACACTCCTGGAACCATGACCCGTATGTGTGATAAATACATGCTATATGTGTATAGCTGCATATCTTCAGGAAGACGACGGTTGACGGATAAAGAGCAGATCAGACTATTCGGTCCACAGGGTAAGACCTTGGCAGCGGAACTGGACCCATTTTGGTTTTCCGATTTTTTTACTCAAACACAATCCGCACACACGGCAATAGCGGACCGCGCAGCCAAAAATCTGATCCTGCCTTGCTCGAAGCGAGCGTTTGTGCGCGAGACATCACAGGGGGAGTATGTCACAATGAACGAAAACGGTCAAGTGATCCAACTCCAATACGCACACAAACCAAAAACAAACCATTCCGCCAGACATCCGTCTAACCACATTACGTTCTCAGAAATCGCTTTCACGCGACAGGACTTTGCACTGTCTTTGGTGTTGACACGGAACAAACGAGAGCCTCACGTTATTTTAGCTGATCTTCTGTCAGCGTGGTCCTTAAAGTACACAGTGAAGGAAAAGGACATACGAGGTGTACGGGTGGAATCGGACTGTATATACACAGTGGACGGAGCGGCGTTGTACAAGCTCATTTCAACCTGGAGGGTCAATTGTGTATTGCTGTTTCACGAAAACTGCAGAACCGACATTGTGCAAACACTATGCTCGATGGCACTCGGCGACCCAAATCTGGGCACACTGTACAGATTAAAGTGCATCTTGCCAGACTCGCTGCGAGTAGATCTGACAGAACTGGAGCCTCTGAAAGAAACCCCTGTTTGTTTAGACCACAGCGCTTTCACGCATATGCCCAAAACACCGCATCGACTATGCAACGCCGATCGAGTCGCTTCAGTCACTCTCGCAGATGTGAAGTTATTACCATGCGGGTTTGCTGTATTGGTTGATTGTAAGGACGTGGTCATCCTCAGACACGTGCTCAGAAAAAGTATTCTGGTGATACCAAAAAAAGCCTGTCGCTTCGAAACTACCAAAGATAACGTGTTACATCCTCAAGAGGCCTCGTCGGAAGGTCGGTTGACGGAATGGTTTCCTTGCGGCCATCAACTATTGGTTGTCTCGTCAAAAAGGCAAGACGTGCCTTCTCTTGAGATCGCAGCAACGACCCAAAATACCGCTGACACGACCTCGACAGACACAAGATGTGTTCAAATGATCAAACATGACGAATTGAGTGAAACGTTTGCAGTTGACGTTGAAGGCTCAGACTTGCTGTGTCGTTATTCTGCTGTGCTCATTCCTGAAAAGCAAAAAATATTCATTCCTTCGACCATTTGTTTCACGAGCGCAGTGGCTGTGTTCTATGCCTTCTCCGTAGCCTGCCAGCTTACTCGTAAGGAATTGAATCTTCTATTGCCAAGTTTGTCACTGCAAGAATCTCAAGAGCTCTTGCTGTGCTACATGTGTCTCGATGAGTTTCATGCACCAAATAGCACAATCACAGCTTGCGTTGAACGCAGCGATATTCTAAATAATTTGCGTAAGATTTTATCTAAACATCCTGTTGTGCACACGCCGTTTACAGGCATAACGGTGCACCAAGAGACCGCCATGACAGAAAAGCTAGAGAGTATGCTGCTACTGAGTGATCCAGCGTATGACGAGGACGAAGACGACGAGGACGAGGACGAGGACGAGGACGAAGATGATGAGGACGAGGATGACGACGATGAGGACAACTGGGAAGATATATCACAGGAAGATTGCGATGAAAATATCGAACAACATAGTCCCTTTGACATCTCCAAAGCATGCAACGCAGTGCACGAGTTCACCCCAGGCTTGTACAATACAAGTCACACAGTGCTATTCGGTCAAGGTGCAACTGAACACAGCAGAAAATACGTCTCACTTGGCATTCGAACGCTAGGTCTGGTGAATCTGAAAATCCTCAAGTGTTGCAATCTTTTTTCTTTGAGGCACTGTTCGGCAAGAGTAACGTTGAAACTTCCAAGCACACAAGGTGTTGTCCCCGAACCTAGATGGGTCTGGGGCGAAACGAAACTTGTGGATGACACGGACGTGTTTGCTTCTAACCGAAACAAAAGCGCTCAGTTAGACGATTTTCTGGAAGGATGTTTTTTCCAACTAAATTACTCTCGATCAATGCGAGACACGGACAGGTTGTCTCTTGAACACAGAGACACGACAGAAATGTCGGCTCTGGAGCAGGCGGTCTGCAGCGACCATGCGAAAGGGTACGAGGAGCGTAAGCTGATGCGTCTTTTTAAAGCTACCATGGAGAGGACCAGACGGTGTATGTACACAGTGTACACGGATGAACCGTCTGTGGCAGAGTTACAGAAAAGCATCGAGTCTCTGTATACAAAATCGTGGCTGGGGCCCGTGAAAAATGAAAACGACGTAAAAGTAGACACATCGATAGGAGACGGCGAATTCTTCCCTAAAGTGGCTGTTGCGGGTGACGGCGAACTGGAAGAAGACGAGGATTCCATGTTGTCGTGTCCACTTGCCGAATACAAACTTCATCTCACCGCAAAGTCCTCTCCGAATCCCATGTGCGTGTTCAGAGCGGATAGATCCCCCGGAGAATGTGGGTCGGTGTATGAAGCGTGTTTGGACGAGGCTGTGCTGCTGGGTCACTGTGCAAGGTTATGTGGCACGGGTGGCGCAAAGAAGAACTTTGACGTGAGTGCATGTCTGACGTGGTTTTACAAATCCGTTCATCCTTGCGTTTTAGACATCGAAGTAGGACAAATTGTTCTTGATTACGAATTCGACATACACGGCAGAGGCGAAATTTCACCCGTGTACGGGATCCTCAGCCATCTAGCCGAAAGCTGCAGGGTCAACAGTTTCTCCGATTACAAGCTTATAACTATAACCAGACACAGATCGGCCTCGGTGTGGACCAGAGGGACGGATCAGCCCTTTCACACTCGCCGGGTACGAGTGAACATTATAGGCGCGTTTCTGTGCGCACAGGATCATCGCCTCGCTCCGTTGCTCGCTCGCTGCTGTGACCCCAAACCTTTGGAGCCCTGCGAGTTACATTTAGGATCTCTGCTGTTACCTAGAGGCGACGAAGCCGAACTGCTACTGCTTGCGTATTCTAGAACGCTTGGTCCTGTGTACATATTTGAGAGAGTGCACAATAGCCCTCGCAAAGTAAAAACCAGTTTAGGAAATTGGTCTTTTATGAAATTGGAAACTAAAACAGACAAGGTATCTCGGCAGCCTGGTACGTCTGTGATAGACGGTCACACAGTGGCTTTTGCAGCCGAATCGCCTTTGTTCTACCTGAAAGGATGCGGGCCCCTGGTGCACAAGTTAGAATCGGTAGCAATCGTAGTAGAGAGCAGTTCATCTTACAGGACCGACGTTCAGAAAAACGAGAACCCGGAGTGGCCTGAACCTCATCCGATCGCAAAGGGAGATAGGATAAAATGTAGACCTAAAAGTGTGGTTCTGGATGAAATGTTTGTACGCAAAGGACCTCGGGATCCTCTGGAAGGTTACACTGCAACAGAAGGCGCGTCTTGGAAATTCTTAACGACTCTGATCTGGAGTTATCGGAAAGCTCCGCCGTCTCGAGATTGGGAATGGGATTGTCCGACGACTGCCAGTTTGACAACAATAGGACAGTCAACGGGGCCCGGTGTGACCAAGTGGATGTGCCTTGCTCCTCCTAAAAGATTGATGCTGACTTGCTCTCAAGACTCCAAGCGCACTTTGGAAATCAAAGGTCTGGAAAGTGATTACAGAACAGCCGTGAGACAAGATCCGGAAGCGTGGAAAGGATTCCTCGTAATATGCTCTCGTGTTCTTGTGTGCCCCACTGAAAAACTTTGGTCCAGAGGTCTGTGCAGAGTAAGCAACAAACCTCTAAGCGTCTTCTCCGCAAAAGCCATCGTGCCCATGGCCAATCTGATTGTGATTGTAAATCCTGGACAGTGGTGTGCCAGCCCCGCGTCAGTCGAGAATCAAGGAGAACTCCCCGAATGGCAGCCGAGTTATCCTCTTGACAGCGATAACTTCAACGTGACCTACGCTGAAGTGTGTTCGGCTACAGAGTTTGTGGCAGTTTTAGGTCAACGTATGCTCTCGGATCAGGCACACGAAGATTTGGAAATCAGATGTTTTCAGGCAGGCCTGTACGAGTACATACAACGAGCCCTAGTGTGGTTTGCGGGAGCCACAGGCCCATTCAGGTCTCGGTCTGTTACAGTTTTTACACCCGACATCGAGCACGGGTCTGTTGTACCTTGGGTATATTCGTTACCAGACAAACTTGACGTGCTAAAAACCGAGCGGTCTGTTTATCTTGTGTCTTGTTCGACCAGCAGACCCGATCTGATTGAAGCCATTTCGTCTTCTACGGATGTGGTCTTCGTATCGGCGCGAGGAAACCTCGTGCTTCACGATAGTCAAAAAAGCTACAATCTTGCTATGCTTAAAAAGGATCCCGGGTTTCACGCCGTGGCAAGCTTTGCGTCAGAGCATCTGAACGATCAGTCCGACTGCCCGGTGTTGTACATTAGATGCAAAGCCTCGGTGAAGGATTTCTGTAAAATACATGACCTACCCAAAGGTATCAGAGGACCAGAGATGTGGGAGAAAACACCGTGGGTTAAAAGGGATTCGGGTAGTTTTTGCCGAAACGTGGCTAGAATAAAGTACAGGTGGGAGACGGGGCGGTCGGCGGATCGATACGAAGCCATATGTTCAACATCTACGCCTGTGGAGATGGTCATCAGAAGCCCCGACGGTGAACTCTTCCGTTCTAAAGAGAGAGTGTGGAATGTGATCGATTCCACAAAGTCTCTTTTACAATCAGAAAGGACTCTGAGTCCTTCACGTAGTGCCATCGACTCCTTACAAATGTGGACTTTGGATGACTTTGACGACCCAGAGAGCCTCCATTCGTCAGATAGCCTCGACGGGGAGCTCGAAAGCGAGAGTCTTGCCGACGAGGGTGATTCTGATTCCCACACTGACGACGGTGACGTGAGCGACATTGAAACCGGCTGGACTGTGAACAGCGTGGTACTCGAAAGCACGTGGCATGAAAGCGGTCTATCTTGCTTTCTTACACTAAACTCGAGGTTGCAGATTGAATTCACGGCAGTGGAGCCGCTGGTAGAGGGTCATGTAGTTCTAGAATCCACAACTAACGATGCTTACAAAAATAAAGTTGAACTGTCTACGGACGGTCGAGTGGTAAAATACTACAAACATTGCAGCTTTTCCGAGCTCACAAAAGATCTGTGCACAGTTTTCACATTTGGCTGCGGGCTACAACCTCTGTTGTATCATGACAAAGAGGATATAATTGGGATAAGGTTTGTGTATCTCGCAATTGCTGCGGTGGCTGGAGCTAACAAGCTGCTGTCTAACATAAAGCCGGCACGGATGAAACTTACAGTTGTGGTTCGGGAAGGCAGGAATCGCATGGTAGAGATCGCACGGTCCATAACCAGGTACACCCTTGTTCCCAGAAAAAATCACATGCCCACATACACATTTGAACCTCTACCTGACACTGTTGGCGAAGCAGCCGGTGGAACCAACGGACTGTTTGACTGCCAGCCGTTTGCCTACCCTGACACATTTGCCAGCGAACATGGAGCAAAGCTGTTTGCAAAACTGTCATGTTTGTACCCGGCGCTTTTGAACAGAAAAGACGTTAAACATCCCGCGTGTTCAAAAGATCCACGGTGGATCGGACTCATGCTGTTTCTGAGCGAATGGCAGGAACATTATCCCGTAGCAGATCTGCTAGCAGCAGGGGCGTTGGAATCGACGGAGAAGACGGTTGCGAAGAAGCCACGGTGATAGCGCAATTGTACAATTCCGCATGTTTGAGTAGAGTCACAGGACAACTGACCGAAGAGCTCCGTTTTTTCATGGATACCTTTTCGGAACCTCGTGTAGCCACAGAGCTCCCGACTGAACCGTGTCTTGACTTTGTGAACAAATACGTACTCTGGCTCACGGCGTACGGCATAGCCAACGCCCATGTAATAGCTTGCAAACCCGATCAAGCAGTAACAATGGCTCAGACTATATTGTTGGTTTTCAAGTTGAACAGAGAGTTCGTAACCAGCTCTCGAGAAGATGTGCTTAACATGCTCGAAAACCTCCAGAATTTTTTTGCGCTCATGCTGAAGTATCCCATTGTACCAAAACTTGCGATGGACTCAAAGATATGCCCTGAATGCATGTTTGAAAGTGAAATCACTCTAGACACTTGGGAAGATGTGAAGAAAACCATAGCGTGTTTCCATTTCACATTACGACACGAAGCTTTTCAGCACACAGCCCAAATCTTGGACGATCAGACGTATCAATTCAAAACAGGACACGAGATGGTTCGAGCGGAACCGTCAGAGATTGCACGCGCAGTAGATGATGAGCGTGATAAATGCAGTCCGCTCACGTCAAAGTTCATGGACCAACTTCGGCTGTTGAAAATAAGAGACGAGATTGTAAAACAAAAAATGCTGAGTAAGGATATGTACAACAGAATGAAATGTCACCTGCACACTCTCACTGAACTCAAAGCTCCTAGATATTTGAGCACGTACCCTTTGCAATATCTCTGTCAGTTGTACGGATCTTTGAACAGAAGCAGGTTACGGTCACGTAAGCTTGAGTGGCGCCATCCTCGTCTGAGTGACGACCGAGCTGCGGCGCTGCACACAGTGGCAGAGCTCAGACGTAACCTTGCTTCTGCAGCCGCCACGGGCTCTAACGATAGGCTGGTTTCTTACATGTGTGACGCACTCATAACGCCGGCTCGAAGGTACAGCTCACGATACACCAGCCTTGCCCAGAGAGTGGTGTTATTTAAGCACCTGGTGGCATCAGGGTTTTCAACAGAAACCGCTTGGAATCTCATCAAGAGCATACTACGGTGCAATCGCACCTCTATGATATTACTTTCGCACGACGAAGGTGTCACGTTGCAACTGAAAAACATTTCCAGGCCCAGCAGCTACAACAGAAAAATCGCGTCTTTGGTTTGGCTGTTTTCACATATAACCGCTTATTGTGTCCTGCGGCAGCTGCATCATGATTATGTCCGAATGGGAGACTCGCCCCAGCCGCTTGATCTCGACGGTATCTACGTGTTCGACCAAGACCATGTGGGGTTCATGTGTTCAAGAGGAGGCCACGGAAGCTGCGCGTGGCAAACACCCTGCTGCTACTATGTGCCATTCGAAAGAGTTTTGGAACTGCTTGCAGTGCGAGACAGAGTTCAAGAAAGACTTCGCTGATAAGCTAACTAAAGCAAACTCTGACTGTTCATACGACGCTCTCGTGTACTATGGAACAGGACCTGTAACTACTATGGTGAATCTACAGTGGAAGAGGTCAGCTTTGAGTCAACACCGGTTGGATAGAGAACGCACTTTATCTGAAACAAAACTTTATTTGACTCAAAAGTATACTGAAAAATGTGAAAAGTCGAAACCGAGCTGTAGAGCAGAAAGACAGAAATCCTGGGATCTTCGACGACCAATGGTGACCAAGAACAGACCTCAGACTGTAATGTGGAAAAAACCATTGTGTATGAAGAAAAAAAAACGTGCGAGGAAAGAAGACCTTGAAAATGTATAACAATGTATTGTATGCCAGCAAGAATATTTGACTGTTGTATTGTATGGAATAAACAACAAAAACATATCAAAAATGTCTTATGTATCATTTTTTATTAAACCTTCTGTTTCAAGATGACATCATAGCCCCAAGTTTTTAAACATGCACATTAAAAACTATCCTCGTGAGTCCCAAGTTAGTGTAGTTACCACAACCTACGAGCCGTCAGTTTCAGGCCAATCAAGGAACTGTTGGAGTCTGAAATTGTCAATCTTTGAGTAGCAGCAGCGTTATAGAGAGATCGCTGAGCAGCCCACAGAGCCATCACATTGGCCCCAATGGCTTGACTATCATCTGAATACCAGCCCACCACTCCCTAGCTTCCTTGACTACTCTTAGAAGGTCTACATATAACGTCAGTAGACTCATCGGTTAGTATTCGGGGCCTTGTGACACTGGTATCTGCCACAAGGCTGGCATCTGGTTGGCCGCCAGCAACGAGAGCCTGTCCAACCCTTTATCCCGGACTGAATCGGGGAGCCATCCAGTCGCTGCTGCACCATAGTGCGTTCCTATCCATTCCAGCTCTGGAGAATCCTCAGATTCAGAATTCTCAGATAACACTTTCACTCGTTCAAGTCCATCGGGCACATGGTATGCTGAGTGTATATTTGCACAGCTGCTGCTCTTCTCCTTCTTGTTCTTCTTACTCATTTTCTTAGTTCTGCAATGCTTTTTGCTATTGGCACCTTTGAGGGCTTTGGTCAGATTAGCATCTTCTAAGAATTCCAAGGCTTCGGTCACAACTTTGCAGAGCATAGTCTCCATAGCTTCCCAGATGCTTTTCTGTTCCACACACAGAGATTCCCTTTTCACATGTTCCGTGGTTCTTTCGCCAAATGACAAAATTTCAAATTTGTTCACCATGTTCCACCATGCCAGTGTAAAAACCACCTCTTCGCTCGAGTTGGCTGCACCCAAGCCGGCTCTTTTGAGAGCTCTTCGCACTGCAGATGCAAATGCATGCAATCTCTTAAACAAGGGCCTTTGGCACTTTTCGTCTTTGAGTATGGTCTCCACAATTGTTTGGAGCCCCGGGAAATGGGAGTACCCTATGTACTGCTTTGTGGGTCCTTCAGCGATGTTCAGATGCCAATCTACCTGCAGATGAATACGCGGTATGGTCCCCCCGGTGGTAACAATTCTCCTAACCAAGGATGCCATGGCAGGTCTAACTGTTTTTCCAAATTGGTCCCATTCACATTCATCAGTGCTCCAGATGACATCCTTTGGCCATTCACGTTCATGACTGTCGCAGGTGCTATGCGTTGTGCATAGCAAAAGTTCAGAATAGAGAATACTTTTTGGCGTGTGGGCTAATGCAGATGAAAGATCACGGACTAAGCTTTCACTCTCCCTGCCATCCACATCAGCGCTCTCGTCGACGCGACTCAACAATTCCAGCATCATGTAGTATGTCAGAGAGGTCACATCAGCCCAGATCTGTTCAGCTTCGATCATGGCCAGGGTGTACTTTCGGATCTCTTGTGTTATGGCGTCGCCAAATGAAATGACCATGCGTCTCTCTTTTAACCCTAACAAATACATTCTGAAAATGATCTCCTGATTGTCCTCTCCTTCCTCCCAGCTGGAGTTTCGGGTACCAAGCAAGCTTGCTTGCTCCAGATCTCTGCGCAAGGCAGATGCGAAAACTCTGCAACTATTGGTCAAAGCTGAATGTAATGAAACTAATTCAGGAAATTCATCATATCTAAGAGATATGAAATCTCCCAGTCTCTCGCGTTCAACACCCGAGAGGCTCACATCCGTGGCTCTGTCTCCCGTGAAGATGTTTACTTTAACATGGTATTCCAGTGTCCAATCGGGGACCTCTGTCAAGGCTTTAGCTACAATGCCCAAAAGAGGTTTGAAATCATCAGTGGAAAGTTGCGCCTTCTGCTTTTCCATGATTGTGTATGAATTTCAAGGGTGAGTCAGAAAATAATATCCAGGAGATTGGGAATACGGATACTGCCAAAGTCACCAACAGGCGCAAGAATTACCAGTATCACTGTGAATTTTGCCATTTATATATGCACAACCCATCCGAAATTGTGGATGACCTTGAGGCAGCATCTGTGAAATCTATCTCTCTAAAAGATTGTGTAGAAAAGAGATCACCATCACAGCAGTTCTAAGAACTCCAACGGCGGTATTTCTGACAAAGCCATGCAGAAGAAACATGCATCTAAGAGAGACCAGAACAAGAGCCATGTGAAAGAAAAAAAAAGATTCTTGATGTACAACCCTCGGAAACAAATAATTTAATCGGCACTGTGTTTCTGACTCTTTTCTTTTTGTCTATGTTTCTCATTTGTAACAAAAAATAAAGTGAACCGTGTTTGATTTAAAGTTTGTTGTTTATTATTATTTTTTTTTACAGAACACACATACAACACACATTTCAAATTTCATTTTATTTCAGCCATCTACCAACCCTCAAAAATGCTGCAAATCTATCACCAGGTTTGATCACACTGCTATTTTCTCCTTTGCAAGCTCGAACCACTTGCCCTGTAGCAAACCCTTGCATACTTTCCCAAATGGGCGCAACGAGGCAAATCATGTCGCGTACGTATAGGCCCGTATCGCGATCTTGCACTATCATATTCACATCGTACACCCCGTCGTATTCTTCATTGATGACATTTGCAGCAGCTTGTCTGGCATGGATAGGTACTCTAGAGTAGAATCCTCCGGTTGCAATCATTCTCATAATGGAATTGACGGCCTGGGGCGCGTAAGGCGATATCAACTGGCTGCAATCGAACTCTTCGTCGTTTTTGATAACTTGTAAAAACTCTTCCACCGGACAACCTCCTAGCTCAGAGTTTACTTTTCTGATAGCAAGCAGACCTCCCCAAATCCCATTGTTCACATTTTGAAAGTCGACGGTGCGGCCAAACTCTTTCTGTGTAGCAACGTCTTCACCGTTCGGCAGCTGAACACAAAAACCGTCGCCTTGCCTGAGATCCTGAGAACCAGTGTTGATCAAGGTGACTTCGTGAGTGTGAGGTGAATCCAGAAATGTCTGATTAGACATCGAATTGGTGCCGCCGGAGAGAGACACTTCTTTCAAGTCCATAATGTACTTATCAGACAGTCCGTGTAATGTAGGGACATAGAACCCGTTTTTCACGAAATGAAACAGTCCTTCAGGCAGGTAGTTGTTGAAAGAGTCATACTGATAAGCACCGTACGGCATCGAGTCGCTCTGTGATCGGTGTTCTGTCAACTCGTGTGTGTATATTCTGATGGGCTCGTATATTCGCGTGCTGCTCATGGTCGCTCAGATTCGTCAGGTCTCAAATCTTGCCAAGTCCACTTCTTCTCAGTCTACCGGAGTTGTGTTTTTTAGCAGATACGATTCAGCCAACTCGCGGTGCTTGTACCAAACGCTAGCTTGTGTGCTGTTTGGTTGTCTTAGGATATGTACAGCGAAAGCAAACGCGGTCATCAAACCGAGAGGAATTGATTTTTGGTCCAAGAGCACCTGCCTGGTCAGCATGTTAATATGTCTTTCGGTCAAAGCTCCAAATGTGCCAATAAACCATGGGCACCATCGCAGCAATATATAATCGCTGAGATTGTCCGACTGCCTTGCTCGCGGAGGCTTCGGATTGTCGTTGCTCCGTCGAGGATCTTCTTCCGGATGGCGTTCAGGCGAACATGTTAACAGCTCTTGAAGCGTGAGAAGATGCCAGTGAGAATTCATGGTTCCTTTTTTTCCTTCTTCTTTTTCTTTAGGAGTAGTTCATTTCAACTCTCTTGCGATATGCTAGCAACTGGCTCGGATATAGCTGTACGGTTCCAACTGTTTCAGCAAAGTTGCAGTTTGTCATTTCCAGATTGTCTCTGGTCACCACTCTGGAAAGCACAACGTACACTGAAGGTTTTAAAGGAGAGCGATTGAAATTTGCGGGGGGGTGATACAGTACTCCGCCCTTTACTGTAGCACCTTGGCAATCATAGGTATTCATCGCTAAGAGGCAAGCTAAGGGGTGTGAACTCACAATCCAGTTTTGATGGAGCCACTCGGATATGCCAACGTTGTACAAGACGCCGCTGTCTCCCTTGACTGTGAACTCGTTGTAACCTTTAGTTGTGTTGTACTTTATCGCCGTGACCGTACCCTCGGCATCTGAGACTTTACTGCTCTGATCTTGGTCGAGCAGGTTGACAAAAGAGGATCTCTTGTCTTTGAGTATCTGTATCCCGTTAGTGTCCATATGCCATATGAGTTTGACTCTACAGCCAATCCACAGCTTGTTCACTTTCAGATAATCCTGCTGAGTTGCGTCTTTGTACACCTTTGGTACACTAAACAGCTTCGGGAATGCTTGTGTAGCCTGTTTCATGGCGTCATACCACGGTACCGAGGGTCCCGAACCCCTTCTGGGCAAACGGTCCGTCCTTATGTACTTGTCCCCTGTGAGTATTTTTTTCTGCTCAATCGATGTCAGATACGAGCCCGTGAAAGCGGCCACTTGGGAGTCTTGGTGAAATATCCTTAATTTTTCCGGCTCGTAGTCAGGTCTCATAACCTCCTGAAGTGAGACCTTCACCTGACTGTGGAATATACGCCGAGCGTCCTCTGTGACGGTGTTGAACTGCAGATAGGCGACTGCTTCAGAGTAGGCCGGGTCCACAAACATCCTTCTGTTGACAAAGAGCGAGGTCGAAAGAGCCAGCGAAGTCTCAAATGTGTCCGTCTGCCATATGCGAGGGTTGGTTCCCGGCGGCTGCAACTGGGACACGCTTCCTGCGAAGATTATCAGAGGTCCGTTGGGCGAGTCGTAGTACAAATCCAAACAGCATTGCATTTTTTCGAACGCGTCTGCTGTCATCAGTCCGTACTCGTCGATGATGAGCACGTTGGATCCCACGAACAGTGGCGTGTTTTCCAAACTAAGACCTTGGAAGTTATTCGTTCTCATGGGCGCCATCGCATTGCTGCACACGCCACAGGACTCTGGTCGAAAATGTGTACAACTGTGCACTCTGCTTTGTGTGTTGTCGCAAGGTTTGAGCCTCAGGTTTCTGAAATTAGCCATAGAGGGAAAGTATGTTTGGTAATACAATTGCTTGAACTCTTCTGTGGTGGATTTGTCGTTCAGCAGATGTCTTTTGTAACCCATCATTTTGTGAAAGGTGTACACGGTGCCCGCGCCACATGTCTCTGCCAGCGTTCCCGCTGCTTTGTTGGTCATCGCACTCAGGGTTACACTCACATTCAGTATTTTCAGCTTACGCTCAAGCATTGCTATGGCGTACGATTTCCCACAACCCGCATCGCCGCTCAGTAAGACCATCTTACGCTTTGTCCCTCGAGTCATGTGCAATCGGATGACTTTGTCCACCCATTGTTCTTGGCAGTAGTTCGACAGAGCCAACAGAGCTTGGACTTTGGCATCCTGGCAGTGTGTCTTTGTATGTTTTCCGTCATTTTCACGCCCTTGTTTTTGCTCCCGTGTGGTCTCACTTGCAACCCTGCGAGGTTTTTTAACACAAGGCTGCTCCATATATGACGGTACCCACACTGAAAGAAACCAACACAGTCAACTGCTCATGTGAGCTATTATATAGCCACGAGGTCCCCGCCTACAATGGTTGCATGGTCGCCAGAGAATGTTTGGGAAAAGTACGGGGGATTTGAAACGCACCAAACTCATTGACATTTCGCCCGTCGAAATCGAGTGTCTTGTCTGAAGCCAGCAAATGTTTACGTTTTATAAATGTTGCTACGGATTGACCCAATTTCAAAGGATCATTCGCCAAAGTGTCCTTATTTGAAATAGGAGCTTTTACTTGAGCAGTCGCTTTATGCAATCCTTCGAACACAGATATCAAAACCTGATTTTTATCCCCGTTTGGTCGGGGTTCTTCTGCTTGAGGGATTAGCCCAGCTGTAACAGGCATGTACAAAACACCTTGAGCTTCTCTGACAGCTTTTGCTTTTTTCATGACATTACGAAATGTCTTTGCGGCCTTTGCCGCAGCTGTCATGAACATGGTCAAATAGGCATTATACATAGCCTTGCTTGTTCCAATAGCAGACGCCGTAACTCCACCTTTAGTCGTGCCATTGCACATGTTCATGGTTGTCACTAAAATCATGACCAATACTGTTTGCGTGTCGTACTCGAACACCAACCAAGCAAAGTCCTCTGCAGGTAATCGCTCAGTGGACACTTTTTCTCCACATTTAGTTGGTTTGCAAAAACCAAAGTTTGCAGCATACCAATCTGGGTAACATTGCGCCAACATAGTGTTAAACGTGTCTAACAACACAGGAAACCGTCCTGAATCTTTACTCCCGGTGTGGGATTCGAATAACTTGTGTAGAACTTTTACAGGTGTTATAGACTCTCCTGCTCGAAACATTTGCGTTTCGAGAATTGTTGTCGCCAGATAGTGTTTGCCTAACCAGCTTAGGTCTTCTCGGAGTTCCTCAGTGGGTTTGTCTGTGCATAATAAGGGCTGCGGGTCACTGATGGTCTCCTGTAAACACTTGTTTCTGAGACGCTCCAACTCCTGAGAAGTCTCTTCCAGTGTCCTTTTTGTATATTCCAGTTCCTCTTTACAATACTCTAGCTCTTTAGTTACATGCCAACCGGCGTTGTTTGAAGGATCCGGTGTGTGTTTGAGATTGTAAGCTTTGCTTTCTTGACGATGTTGAGTTTCAAGACTAAGAGATTTACTCTTCTCGGTTTCAAGCAGTCGAGTCAGTTTGAAGATTTCTTCCTTCAGTTCAGAAATTGTAACTGAAGCCTGGGAACATAAGTGACAGGTTACTTTTGCTGTATCCGACTCATTATTGTCAGAACATAACGTACGTTTTGTAGCTCTGCTGCGTTTTCTTTTAGTCTCCATGTTGAAGACTTACGTTTTGTGATGGAAAATTGTGTAAATACTACGTGCAAATAGGACACTTTTTTTTAACAGAAAAGACAGCGTACAAAAACTGTGTAGATTGGACTGACTTTTTAAAACAGAGGGAGAGAAAGGGTGCAATTTCGACTGACTGTTTTTAGTAGAGGAAAAACAATGTGTAGATTGGACTGACTTTTTAAAACAGAGGGAGAGAAAGGGTGCAATTTCGACTGACTTTTTTAAGCAGAAGTTTTTTTAACGTAAAGAAAAAGCTCTCGGATTTTTTTAAGGGAAAACTCTCTGTTTTTTTTCTAAGAGAAAAACTCTCTGATTTTTTTCTAAGAAAAAAAAGATTTTTTTTAAAAGGAAAACTCTGTTTTTTTTTACGTAAAGAAAAAGCTCTCGGATTTTTTTAAGGGAAAACTCTCTGTTTTTTTTCTAAGGAAAACTCTCTGATTGTTTTTCTGAAAAAAAAAATCTCTGATTTTTTCTCAAGGAAAACTGATTATTTTGAAGAAATCTCTCTGATTATTTTTGAATAACATTATCAAATCGCCGAAGATGAAGCTGCTCCTTTGTCTGTTCATAACAATGCTGCTGTCTGCAGCGCAGACTGAGATTACGCTCGTGAGAGGAACAAGCGTATATTTTCCTCATGAGTCGATCGGCTTTCAATGCCCTTTGGGTGCAGAAGTGTACACCAGTGGATTATCCGGTTACCTGAAACCTTGCAGCAGATTTGGCAAATTCACCGTGGATTCGGACACTAACCAATGTTTGATCGAACGGTCCGTGCCTTGGGACAGCGGTGTGTATTGGTGCCAGTATCCTAATGGGGCCAGAAGCCGAGGCGTGACTGTGAACGTCTTCCCCTCCAAGGTGGTGTTACGAGCACCTCAGCCGATTCGACTAGGTGACAACATGACAATGACCTGCGATAGCAACGCAAACGGACCTCAGGCTGCACGGTTTTACAAAGACAGCGTTTTCATAGGAAGGAATACGTCTTTGACGCTGATGGACTTCTCAGAACAAGACGAAGGAGAATACAGCTGCCTTCTGAGAGGAGAGCTTTCGCCTACTGTTTCTGTCACTCGAGAAAGGGCAGACTGGTTCGTCGCTTCTACCAGCAATGTTTCTACTACCAGCATGGACACTGTTACAACAGTTAGCTACACCAGCTACATTCCAAATCCCACTGATGTGTCAGAGGATAGCACAAGTAAATCCTCAACATGGATGGTTTTATATGTCTTGACAGTCTTTGCGCCTTTAATGTTTTCTGGCTTTACATGTCTTATACTTCTTAACGTGTGCGACGATGAAGAAGAGAAAAAGAAATTCACTATGGTGGTAGCATGAACAGTTTTGAGACAACAATCTGAAAACAAATCAAAAATTCAATTTTAACCCAAGCTACACATAGTATTTCAATATGCACGAAATGTATTTAAACACAAGCACTGAACTTGTTGTGTGTATTACTTTATTCTGACCCAATTGAAAAGTTTATGGTACAACGTAACGTACTATGACTACGGCTTTGCTCGACTGTTCACCCATGTATTGTGTTTTACATAACCATCTTTGTAACATGAAATAAAACAACATAAGACAATTTGCGTTTCTCAGTGTTTTGTTTTTTATTCATAGTGTAATGAAATGAATGCGACCCATGAATGCGATCCATCTTCCAGTTAGATCTAGTTCAACTCAAGGCCTCACAGGACTTTGGTTGGCTGTTAACTTAGATACGAAAGGCAATTTGAACGGACCTTAGGTACCAGTGTCAGTCTTTTAGTGTCCTTGCGTTGCAGCAGAGCGGAGCGGGCCAGTTGTTCTTTAACACGTCTAACATCTCCTGTCTGCAATGAGTACCAAATCGCTTGGGGAAGACTTGAGCAGGATGGTTAGGCAGTTTATAACCGCTGCTCAGCCTACCCTGGAGTTCATTGAGTTTATAAACACAAGGACAGTACACATGGCCACATACAATGCAAGGAGCAGTTTTGAGCGTGGTGCTGGGACCTTTCTGTACAGCATGTACAGACTGGGTCCTTTCTGTACAGCATGTACAGACTGGGTCCTTTCTGTACAGCATGTACAGAATTAGTCCATCACAGATGGTCTAACGGAAACCCTTTTCTTCTTAGAAAGTGGAGACGAAGAAAAATGGTGTGTGTCAGCCTGCACCGTAAGCTCTTTGCTGAGAGGGGCACCCACCAGCTCACGAGGGATCATCTTCTTCATCGGATAGAGTGTACCGATGAAGCCGCAATCTACGAAAGAGTAGATTTGAACTTTTGACTCAACGTCAAAAAAGGAGACCTGACCTCCCTCATAGTCCACCCACACTCCCACTGCCTGATACTTTGACAATTGTTTTCTGGAGGATGTTTCTCCAGTTTCCGGTTCCCCAGTGCTCAGTCTTCCTTCTTCCATGGTTAAAGCCCAGCAACCGTTGCTCCTGCAAAACTCTCTCTTGTTCTTAAATTCCCCAGTGTCGAAGGACTCTTGAACAACTCCTACAGACCAGAACGTCATGTCTTTCACCCAAACTTCAAAGTAAAACATACCCGAGGACATGCTCTGTTTTCCTAGAGAATAGTTCCTTTTCCCAGGGTTGCCTTCCACTTCGTCTCGATCCGTAGTTACATTCACATGCATGCCTTTGACCCTCTTGAGGTTAGCCTGCTCATTAACCTGCATCATTCTGTTAAGAATAGAGCTCTTGCCTGCGATTTGATCGCTCTTGCTCAAATTCTGGACAAGTTTAACCATCTCATCCTCAGCAAACTGCGCAGTGCGTGCAAATAAAGAGAGATGGGAGTTGACTGTTTTTTTCCAACCATCCCCGTTTTCAGGCATTTCTGTGGTGAGTAGATTTACAGAGCTGACGTTTTCAAGCTCATCGATATCCTTTTGTAGCTGTCTAACATAGTGGCTCACCGGTTTCTCTCTTTCATCTGCCGTCTTAACAACCTCCTCTTTGAGTTTCATGAAGCATTCGTCGATATTCTTTTGCATGATACGGATAGATCTCAATCCATGATCCATCACGTATGCTGTGTGTTTCTTGCTGAGCTCTAGAGATCTCCTGATATCCTGGATTTTACGTTTTTTCTCTTCAATCATCTTGTCAATCTCACGCTTTTGTCTTGTTCCGTCGTCTTCATTTTCCTGCTTCCAGTGGTCCCTGAAGTGATTCACTCCCTGAATGCGATCCATCTTCCAGTTAGATCTAGTTCAACTCAAGGCCTCACAGGACTTTGGTTTCTGTACGGGCCTTTTTAACAGAGAAGTGAAAGAGAGAAACTGTGTAACTTGGAGAGACTTTTTAACGAGTAACTCGACGGACTATTAAACATCACAAATGAGAGTTGTGAGCTTGAGTGGGCACACAAGCAATGACTGTTAACTTAGATACGAAAGGCAAATTTGGACGGACCTTAGATATGAAGGCAGTTTCGAGGAGGGTTTTTTATTATTACCCTGGAGTGATTTTTTACGGACTTTCAGCTAAGGAGAAGTGATTTAGACTGACTTTTTTGTACGGAGAAGCATTTTGGACGGACAGGAAATAGGAGGGGTTGGTTCCTGAGAAGGGAGCGAGTGAAACGATATGCTGGTGAACTCAGAACTTCGTCTTCGAGGCCAAGTGCAAACTATAAAGCTTTACCGCTCCATCTCATCACCAAAAAGCAGTTTGAGCTCAGCTCCCGCACACTCAAGATTCATTCTGCTATCACCAAGTAGCTTTTTATGTTTGCAGACTTCTTTCTTGTCGTATCCTGATTTTCTACACTATCCTTTCCACCACTTTAAAACAAAAGCAGTTTGAGCTCAGCTTTGGACACCGAAGATTATTCTGCTTCACCAAGAAGCTTTTTATTTTGTGTTTTTAAGGAACCTTCCCCTTCTGGTTTCTTCTTCTGCACCATCTTAAGGCACAGACCATGGACTCTGCAAACAACACCGCGGTCTCGAGAGACACCATCACAGTCTTACCGGAGACCTTTCGTGTCCGTAGACTTTGTGCAGATGTCAATCTAACAATCATGCAAATTGCCATACCTACATTACACGTTCTGATTATGGTTGCGGGGCTGGTTGTGAACGTGTACATGCTTTTTGCTTTGAGAAGAAAGAAAAAGCAGGAGTTGGCCAGCGGGACTTCAAGAAAACAATCGGCTTCCAAGCACCGGACTGACGGAGTGTTTGCAGCACTGGCCGTGTGTGACATTGTCACTTTACTGGCAACTCCTCTCTGGCTGACACAAAATGTGGCATCAGTAGGATGGGTGTACGGCACAACGTGGTGTAAAATAATGAAAGGTGGTATTACGGTAAGAACAAAATCTATTTATTTCCTATAAAAAATAAATTAAAATATGTAGAGCTAGACAAAAACTAACTTGTTGTTTGCTTTCTTTGTCTGTTGTAACAGTTTTGCTTTCAGCACAGAATCTGTCTCCTGGTGTACATCAACTTGGACAGATGCGTCAAAGTCAAATGCAATAGACATCTGCTGCAGCCGGTCAATCAACGCTACAGATGGATCTTCAGGACGATCATCTGCTCTTGTGTACCGGTGATTTTTTCGGCTTTAGACGTGACACATCACAATGTGATCTTACACCCTGTGACCCGTACCTGTGTGTGTACAATATCTCAGGATTTTCAGGGAGTAACATTTTGGGCAAAAATTATTGTCAGTTACATGATACCTATGATAGCTGTCGCTATAAGCAACATAGTCCTTGTGATACATATAAAACACAGAGTTATGCAAAAGAATCGCCGCATCTTAAGAGCTCAGTTGTTTGCTAGACTGACAACTGTGATGTTTATGGCTTGCTGGCTTCCGTGGGTTACGGGCAGCATTTACTACAAGACCTCGAAAGATTTACATTGCCCCATCACTGTGTTCATAGTACAAAACGTTTGTTTGGCTGTTGGACATATGCACTGTATCACAAGTCCATGTTTGTACATATTCATGCGCCTAAGAAATCGCAGTTCACAAATTGAGAGAACTAGATGGGGCAGCAGCTGTCAAGACGTTGTGCACTCCCCGATTCCTGTGCGTAAATTGATAAAACCTGTACATTAGATGAACCTTGTAAATATCACTTCTGTTTTTGTGTACACGTTTCTTGGTACGGTTTAAGTACAGTAGTTGTTCATATTTTGTTTTTGTACACCTTAACTGTTATACGTAGCTCAAAACAGTGGTTGTTTTGCATTGTTTGTCAAAATGATGTGTAGTTTTTGTATGCACTTAAACTGTATTTGGTACGAGGGTTGTTAAACAAATGAAACAATAAAAGTCTTGCTGAGTCACTCATGGTTCTTTTTCTTTTGTTTTTATTTTTTTTTAGGCACATTTTTTTCACACATACACCTCCACCATTTTTAAAAACAACAGCCGGTGAAATCTGTGATGGTCTCATCAGCCGGGGCGTTCTCTTTACATGCAACAGACATGATAATTTTGCTCCAAAGAGGAGACTCTCCGATGAGCATTTGGATGGACTTTTTGAAGCCCATCAGATGGAGAAAGTCGTTTTCAGTGAGTGTTTCAGCCAAAGCCTGGAGCACATTCTGGGCAAGAACTTGATTTCCTCCTTTGAATCTTTGTACATAGAAGCTGTCCAGCCACTCTTTGATCGAAGCCACATTTTTTCTTTCCAGAATGCAAGCTAGGCCATCCACTACAGCCTGCACCACCTGGCTGTTGTCCATTGACTTGCCACAGTAATACTCAGGATGGTGCCGGTTGTGTTCATAATGGTGTTTGAACCCAAAGTTGGCCATCATGGTCTTGATGTCATCTTCCTTGTTACCATCAGTCAGGTCTTTCAGTAGCTTTTCCATATTTGGCTTTTTAGCCAGAGTCAGTTTGTCCATATGCAATGCCATAAGCCCAGAGTAGGAAGCAACTTCCACGACGCTGGTCTTGCTTGAGTCGTGGCAAATGATATCTCTGATGTAGTAGCGATCGCTCAACAGGTCGACAGGTTTAGGCACTGTTAGTTTTACACTCACCTCCTCGAGTGCCTTCGCGGCCAGAGTACCTACCATGGTCACAAATAAACTGTGAGACAGTAGGGCCTTATGGTGTTCTCTGACTGCGAGGTTGGCAATCATGAGTTGCTCACACTCATCATTCCAGGAGTCGGTGAGGGCTGCGTTGCACAGAGCGTGCACAAGCTTAGCTGTCTCGTAGGTTGTATCCGGAACAGGCGTGGTGTTCTTTTTCTTTTTACCGATGATTTCAACCACTCGATCTTTGGCGTTTCTGATGGCACTTGGTTTGTACATATACTTGACCCTGTCAGGGATGAGCGGCTTATTAACCGCTTTTGCAGACCTTGCCTTGGAAGCCATGGTCATGAGTGGTGAAATGAAACAATACAGAGAATGATGTAAAGCAATATTTTTAATAGTGCGAAAAATACTGTCAATGGAGTGGTGGGTAAACATTACTCTTGCCACCAATTCCGAGTGATGGGGTCCTGCTAGTTCTTGCTATCAAGGCCAGGAAAACAAGAAACGGACATGTCAGCATTGAACAAAGGATCGAGACTGTTGCCACATTCCTAATGCGAGCTAATGTCTTTTCACATTCCTGACACGTAATGCCTTTAGATCGAGGTTTGGGTTTGGTTTTGGTAATGTAACTTGCAGCCTCACTTTTCATTTGCTCCAAGTCTTTCAATATAGCCGCCCCTCTTGTCAACATGTCGGCCGCATCCGCAGACATAGATTTCATGCCGTCCAAGCTCACGTGTATGTCTTTATCAGACAAAGAAAGAACATTGGTGAGCACTCGAGGTTCGGGAGTGGTAATTATACTCTGGTCCATTTCTGATCCACCACTCGTCCCCGTGTGTACATGCGTTGAGGTTTTCATCTCAAAGACGTTAGTGTCTTTGCGATAACACGTGGGGCCAAAACAAGGTCCGTGGCACGAGATTGGACAGTCGATGTTCGCAACTCGCCCATCTACGACATCACATTTAGACAAAATATCATCATTGCGCACCAGAGGCTCACACAGGCCTCTGCAGTCACATTCCGGAGTGTCATAATTCACACCTTGCTCATCCATGACCATAGGTCTAGCCAGCCAACATGTACGATTACCCTTAGAAGAGTCGAGAAAGGGCATGTACCAGCGAGACAGCCTTGTTGGTCTCCACGTGTTACGTACTGTGAGTGTAACTAACTTTGAAGCTGACAGAGAACTGCTTGATATCGGCGTGTCTACGTAAAACGTATTCGTAAACTCGGGGTAACAGCCGCTCATGTCATTTCGTGCGACACCTTGGGTGCATCTAAGCAGATGTTCATTTGCGCCGTGAAAAGCAAATGTAGCAGAGTTTAACAATACAGCTAGCTTGAACGCCCCGCTCTTCCACGCGTCCGTGATCACTGTGAGAGGGTATGAACCGTTTGCGGAGGCTCCTGGCGATGGACTGTTTTTTACATAATCCGACACCACGGGATTTGAAAACATTTCGACTAGGCCTTGTAAAGCGTGCAGGATGAGGCTTCTGTGAGTGAACATGACGTCCACGATGCGAGGGCTTGTGATTGTGCCAGTTCCATGGAAAGTAGGCTGGTTGTAAGGAGCCGCGTTTGAATGATGTTTGATGATGCGAGTGTCCATAAGAGCTGCCAAGTCGTTGAACGTGGCGTCCAGCATGGTAATGGCTTGCGTGTAGTCATTCATAGCAGCCCTCAGCGTAGCCTGAGCATCTTTCATCGTTGGAGAGGAGCACATGTTTGAACAGCCTTGATTCACAGTAGATAATCCGGTGCATGCAACATGTTCACACTCGGGATAAGAGATTTCCACCTCCGTCCAATTGTAACCTATGAAAAACTGATATGCCACGTATGTAAGTTCTGAGGTCAAAATCTTCCACACTCCGGGCTGCAGCTGAACTCTGTAGTCAGCATCGCCAGGCGTAGCTGCGTACCGATTGCGGTCGTCGGTGTAATCTTCTTTACACTGACAAAGTCTGAGGTTACACAAACACGTTACAAGCAACAAACACTGACCCGAGAAGGAAATGGATCGCATCATTGTCACTGGTATCACTTCAGTTTGTAATAATCTCTGTTGGACCGTGCACTATGGCATTGGCAGCAGCATTTAAACAGTATTGAGAAAAGTCCTATGTAGATTAATACAGCGAGTAACACAGCACATCCAGCTAGCACAGATAACTGTTCTGCATCATCCTGTACACGCTGACGTATTTTCAAGTCCCACTCGGCCTCTTGGCTCAACAGTCTGCTTAAGTCGTCAAAGGTGGCTTTTGTTTCAATATACTTGTCGTATGTTGCTTCTAGACATCTACCAGTGGCAGGAGTGTTTTTGGAAACCGATGGCTCTTCCTCGTAGGCATCCATCAGAGCTGACTTGCAGTACAGCAAAGATAGGGAGCTTAAGATTTTTTCTACGAATAGCCCTACGCCTGCTATGTACTGTTGAGCTTCTTTGATCGGATCTGCGGTAGACGTATAATATTTGGGTAAGACGAGACTGGCGAGTGAGCCAAAGTGTAAGGGTTCGTATGAGCATGGCACAGTCGCACGATGTGCGCCGTGTGAGACCCGTATTATCATCTTGACGATGACATCGCTGTCTTCGATCTCGGCGAACACGGCGATCGGTGCTCCTGTGCCTCCTTGAGGCCAGCTGTTGTTGGCGCGGTTGGCAAGCCGCAGGCATGTGTCAGAACCTGTGATGCATTCAAAAAGATCAGCCGCCGTGGTTTTACTTTGTAACATGTCCTGAATCTGTTTGGCGTCTACCGGTGAAGCATAGGAAGACTCCGCCTCTGTGTCAGCGACCCATGACAGTTCAGAGTCGTCGAGCATCTGTTCTCCTTCTAAAGCTTCATTTATTATATGAAACATGTTCAAAGCGGCTTCTGTGAAGTTGCTCTGCATGGCTAAGCGTACAGACACAGCGGCGCGATGATTGTGTTTTTCTATGTTCCGATAACAGTATCCGTCCTCCGGGGGTCTCATGACATCTCGTTGTACGCCTTCACATTTGACCCTCATAGTTTGACTGTAACTCGCAGGCGGCACATGCATACAAATAATCTCTCTCTCTTGGTCGACGAATACCCTTTCTCCGTTTTCCAAGGTGATGATTTCAGCTCCGTAGGGTATAAATTTTACATTGTCGATCATCGATCGTCCGGTCGGTTCAAGGCCAGACGCCGGAGCTCCTACGTTCATATCGGAAGACATCCCAAGTCTCAGGTTCGGATACCCCGGGACCCGAACAAAACTTTTTAGCATGGGACTTGAAGGTTGTGTGAATTGAAAGAACATACCCCCCTCGAGTTTATACACATTGTTCGCCATGGCGTAAGAGTAACCTCCGTCGCCGTATTTGGAACTTCTCGTGTAACGATAATGTAGAGTGCGATGAGCTTTGGTCGCAGAGACTATGGCGTTGGTCAACTCTGAAAAAGTGGAAAATCTCTGGCTTCCTCTGTATGTGTAATCCAAGTAACCAAGGGAATATCTGCTCACACCCCATTTGGCCATATCGACAATTATGGCTGTCAAGTCTGTTATGCTGTATTGGTGGTGAGCTTTGTCAGCTGAAGCTATGGCGTGTCTGCTTGCCATTGTCAAACCTGTACAATTTTCCTTGATGTATTTCGAAGACGGGATTGTCACAATTATTCCTGCTCTGTTGTTAGATAGCATGCACAAATGTTCAAAGACTATAACACCCGTTTTGCACATGTGCCTTTCAATATCAAACCGGAGGTTGTATTCGTCATGTTCAGTGTACACGCCTGAGTTCCATCTACTGATAGACACCTTGTGGCAATCTGTGCAGTGCGCAGGAAACAGGCTTATGTCGTCTAGATTCAGAAAAGCCCCGTGTACGGTTATAAGCGAACCGAGATCCTTAAATTTTTCTGCCGCACGAACTCGTTCTCGGTCTATAGCCGGCCAGCTGGCGACGTGGAACTGCTCTATAGGATTAAAAATTAAACTCTCGTAGTCGCCGGTGCATGTTCCCACGACGAAAAGGCTCGGGCATACGAGAATCACTTTCTCCGCTTCTCGGCACACAACACAGTGTGTGTTGGTATATGACGCTCGTGCCGAGGAGCAGCTGGGGAACGCGTCTGTCGTGGATCTTGTGAGCAGTATTTTACCATTCGCATCTGCGACTGACGTTAGAGTGATACAGTCGGGGTAGTCGCAACTATACTGCGCAATCAGAGGCTTGCTTTGAGTTACAAGGACTGTGGACAGTTCATTACTTGACAGACCAGGGATTATCTCAAATTTGGAGCCGTACATTCTTGCCAGAGCAGAAAAAGTCGCCGAGGTTGCAAAGTCCAAAGCTATGTCGATCACAACAACCTGTCTTGTCTTGGAATGTTGTCTCAGTGCAAACCAATCAAACACAGCTGCGATCTCCTCCTGGTAAGGAGCTCTGGTGCGATCAGAAAAGTGAATTTTGACCCCTTGCCTTTCTCCCCACACTCGGCGCAGCAACACATCCAAAGTGGATTGGGCTGATCTATGAATATAAACGTGCTTGCTTGCGCCTCTCAAGTCTCTCACGGGAATCACGAGGAGATCAGAGTTATGTGTTGCCCGGTCAAGGTCATTGACGACACGTACTTCTAAAAGTACAACTTCGCACCGTCGTACGTCCAACGGAGCAGAGGGTGCAGTGGTTTTCAGGGTAGTCTGGTCGAATAGATCACTTGTGACAAGGCAAAACTTTTCGGTTTTGGGTTGTACTTCGCCATATATTACACGACCTTGCATTTCTACATTTGTGTCCGGTGGAGCGCGAGATACAGTTAAAGCCCAGTCGTTATCGTTCCCATCTATCCCAAAATGCACGTGTTTGAAGTTTGCATCTATGCAGCTGGGGGAACACAGACCTTCGGGGTTAGTGTAATGGAGCAAAGCCTCAGAGCAGTTACAGCGAGGGTTAAGTTGAGGTTTCCAGATGCATTTCACGTTATGGAAGTCAATCATGGGGATTAATCGCTCTACTCCCGATACAATATCTTTAATGTACAGCCCAATCACCAGATGGTCTCCGTAGATACACTGAATGTCGTCCATCGTGAGAGAAATGTCGTATCCCCATAAAAATAACCCTAAGGATTTTTTCTGCGACCAAGTTTTAGACAGACTCAGGCCAGGCTTAGCTTCGACAATGTCAGTCTCGTTAGCCTTGAGCATCAATGAGGAACCTTTACGAAACCAGGCTACCGAATCCACCGGATCTTGGTGTGCACCTTTGGGGATCACGAAATGAGCACTTATCACAGCTGACTTCCCTTGCTCCAAAACTGTTTCTGTAGTTTTGAACAAGAACCGGTAAGGCAACGACTCTTGGTTTTTCACAAAGGGTTTCACCACTTCTGAGTACAGTTCCGTTGCTTTCATCGAGTGCCCCATTGCATTCAGCTGATAATACAGCACTTCAAGCGGGTTCTCCAGACTCTCAAACACCCATGCCAAGTTTCTCGTACACTCACGAATCCGGTTTAAGGTTGTGAGTTTGCCAACATTTTTGCACATGTAATTTGCTTCATCCTCATCCAGTGCTGGTAACCAGCTCAACGTGTGCAACTTGAGCACATCGAGTAGTTTGTCGGATTCAATCGGAATCGATATGTCTGATATAATGTATTTTGTAGGATCTCCGCAGACGGTGTCGTGCCAGCTGGTCCCGTGAATCACGACGGGTCCTTTGCAAGTTGAGTGCCGCTTGCATTGCTCTTTTCCGTTGGATCGGCTCATGAAAAATCCGGGTACGCATTCGTCTCCGCAGTCCAGATCCTCATTTGAGACTGTAGGTTGACCTAATCCACAGCGGTATCTGCACACAGGTATCCCATCCCAACAACTTGTCAAGATTAGGTTCGCCTTTCGGCATGTGTTCCTCTTGGAGCGACAGAGTGAAACTTTGGTCGATACGGGCGCAGTTTGACTGAACCCGATGAGACACAAAATAACCAACAACCTCATGTTTGTCAGTTTGTCAGGTTTGGCTTAGACTTTTCGAACACAAAGCATTAACGACGAGAACTTGTAAGTACTGTCTAAAATGCACATCTAATACAACGTCTCTTTGTAATGACCCCTTCTGCACAAACCCGCACGCTCCTAAGTTTATTTGACGGGACGGGCAGTATATGCAAGCCCTTTTACAAAGCTGGTTGGCTCGTGCGCAGGTTGGACATCAATGGACAGCATGGTGCTGATATCGTTGCCGACATACTATGTTGGGATCCTGAGAAGGACTGGGAAGGACCGTTTCCCGACGTTATATTCGCAGGACCTCCTTGTGAAAATTACAGCGTGGCCAGGACTAAGGCAAACACGGAAAGAAATCTTGATCTAGCAGACAGGCTTGTTTCTAAGACCGCTGCGGTGATCGATTATTTCCATAAACTCAATCCTCAGCTGCAGTTTTTCATAGAAAACCCAGACTCTAGCATGCTGTGGAAAAGATGGGTGTCACACAGGTTTTTCTCCAGCGCGGACAATCATTACATGGCTCTGTTTGCCCAGAAGATAAATCAAAATCGTACCAAGAAAAGCTACGATGAGATCAGAAAACTTAAGACATCATGCTTTCGAACCGCATGCAAAGACAGGCACGTGGTAAGACTGGACTACTGTCAGTACGGGGCTAAGTACAGAAAAAGAACTCGGATAATGACCAACAATCCATTCCGAGGTGTTCTATGCAATCAGACAAAATGTCCAAATATTGTTGATGGGAAACATGTAGAAGTCGCTCAAAGAGGGCCTCGTTTTGCTCAGGATAAATCTAAACACACTCTAGACGAGCTGCAGGCTTACCCGGAGAAGCTAGTAAAGGCTGTGTTTCAGCACGTCTCCGAAAACACATCTACCGTCAGACCGAGTGTAGGACCTGAGATGCCCAAACCTGAAATATTACCATTTGGTCAAGCAAAAGGGGGGTCTTTTGTTGAATCTGAGATTCAGGAGAAAAAAGGATCTTCTGGTAAACCTGAGATTGATAGGGTGAAGAAAACTGGCCACACGGCTGATCGCACGAAGACGCTGTGCTCTCAGAGAGCCGGACCCGGTCGGGTGAAGAAAACTGGCCACACGGCTGATCGCACGAAGACGCTGTGCTCTCAGAGAGCCGGACACGGTCGGGTGAAGAAAACTGGCCACACGGCTGATCGCACGAAGACGCTGTGCTCTCAGAGAGCCGGACCCGGTCGGGTGAAGAAAACTGGCCACACGGCTGATCGCACGAAGACGCTGTGCTCTCAGAGAGCCGGACACGGTCGGGTGAAGAAAACTGGCCACACGGCTGATCGCACGAAGAGAGCCGGACCCGGTCGGGTGAAGAAAACTGGCCACACGGCTGATCGCACGAAGAGAGCCGGACCCGGTCGGGTGAAGAAAACTGGCCACACGGCTGATCGCACGAAGAGAGCCGGACCCGGTCGGGTGAAGAAAACTGGCCACACGGCTGATCGCACGAAGAGAGCCGGACCCGGTCGGGTGAAGAAAACTGGCCACACGGCTGATCGCACGAAGAGAGCCGGACCCGGTCGGGTGAAGAAAACTGGCCACACGGCTGATCGCACGAAGAGAGCCGGACCCGGTCGGGTGAAAAAAGGATCTACCGGTGGACCCATAAGCGGTCGCGTAAAGACTATGCGGTTTCCGAAACCCGGACTCGGTCGAGTGAAGAAAAAAATCTAATGGCGACCGTGGAAGCGGTAAACTGTGGAATGTTCATTCTCCGAGGCCTAAAACTGACGGAAAGAAGAAATCTTTTCCTGCACCCAATAATGCTAAAAGAACCTTTCGTAAATCTAACAGCAATGGTGAGGAGAAAAATCCTTCCTGTGACCGTAAAAGGTTGAAAATTTGCTAACTCAAGTGATGCTGTTAATTTTTGCAGCTCACAAAATATCTTACAATAATTGCTAACTCAAAGAGTGTTGTCATTTTTTTTTACAGCTCCCAACATTTTTTTAAAAGTGATTTTGAAATAAAAAACAAATACACTACACAAGCCTTTTTTGTGTCCTTGGTTTATTTTTTACAAGAGAACAAGCAGAAACAAAAGAAAATATTAGCGATGTACATTAGATTTCACAAAGTCTCAACATGCACAAGAAGCAAACACGCTGTAGTCAAAATCATCAGTGTTAAAGGTAACGCCATACAGTTTGGTCGCCCAATGTCTTTCAAACAAGGTCGACTAGTCCTCTCTGAGCCCCTTTCAGGTGACCGAAGAACTGAGTTTGGATTGTAGCACAACCGTTCTTCCTGCTTGAATAAAACATTGTACTGGTACAGTTCCGAAGAATTAAAAACGTCTTGTTGGTCTTCGTGCTACATCACATGCAGCCAGTTAGCAACCGAAGGTCCACGTTTTGTGCCGCAGTAGTACATCCCTTGATCGGCCAAAGAATCGTTTGTCAGTGTCAATGACTTAAACCGTCCGAGGTATATATTGTTCTGGTGCTGAGCTGGGAAATCGCAATGGCTTATGGTGGCAAAATAAACTGTATTTTATGCTGTTGCAAAAGAAAGAACAGTCTCATTACATAGGGGGATTGCAGGAGTTGACGAAACATTTTGGGATAGTATCGTGAGCAAATACTATAGCTCTCAGTCTAAATTTAGTGCGATTCTCGTGAATCTTCTTGTGAATAGGGCACGGGTATTGAGATTCTTGCAACGCTTGAACTATGTACAATCCAGCACTAGACCGATTCACCGTTACAGGTACTCCCCACAGATCGGACAACCGTTCTGCTTCTTTTTGAACACGATCCACATTCGGACAGCTGTTTGTCACAGATTTAAATCCTGTGCGTTGATGAGATGATGTCAGGACTGTAGCAAAGGGAGATCCAAGCGTAGTGACGTCCGATTGCACAGGGTTTGAAGACAACCCGATGGCAATGTTGTGAACATTTTCATTACCCGCCTCTTGCACATTGTGACGGTTGAATGTCCCAATGTACTCGAACCGGGTTTCTTCTTTGTAGCAGTTAGGCAACCTAACACATTTTCTAACGACGTAAGGAGCTTTATCTATGGCCGACTGTCTTGAACTCACATCTGAGAGCTTGAAGCGTAAAGCCGTCTTGTCAGCTTTCAGTTGACACAAGCCGCACTGCTCCTTCTTGTAGGACAATAACACATGGCTCAACGAAACCTGCTCAATTTTTCTCAGCAGTGTGTCGTACGCCGATATGCCCGTCGCGCTACACAGCTCAATGGGCAGACACCACAGTAACCTGAGACTGAGTTTACAAGATCTGCTGGTACTGGGTGCTCTCATGTACACAGACACCTTTCCGAGGGCTTTGGCCACGTCAGCGGTGGCTGTCTGATCCCACTCCCTGTCGACCTGTTTTCTCGTTAAACAAATGAGAGATTCGGTTATGATGGCAATCACACTGGCGCTGATGATTTTAGACACATCGTATTTTGTGCCCTTTGAAGCTTTGGCGGAGAAGTCATCTTTACAGGTCGCACAACACTTCAGATCCACATCCAAATTCAGCCTGCTCACGGGCCGTCCTGGTAAAAATACTTCGTTGTAGTAGCACACAACCCCCCTTTCCATAGATGCCAGATATCCTCTAGACGTGATCACGTACCCTCTGCACACTTTTTCTGCAGCAGAATCCCACACGTCTTCCATGAGCAACACTGGGTTCACAGCACCCCAGCTTTTCCTAGGCGGCAGACCCTGTAGTTCTTTGGAATTGTGCGATACGCAGTAAGTTACCAGATCACCAAACGTGACAGACTCGCTTACGTGCACATTGTACAAACGTTTGTCTGCGTACCTATCTGTGAGTGTTCCGGTCAAATTATTGAATTTCGCAACACGATCTGCCACAGAGGTTTCCGGATCGGTCAAAGACCCATTGACTGTTTTCGTTGGCAGATCCTTCCCGTCTTCAAGGCGACTGCTGTGCCGACTGACTTGTTCGTCTCCCCCGCTCAAGCTCAGATTTGAGACGCTCTCGACTGTCAACGGGCAAGTTTCCTCCTTTTCAGTTCCTTTCTTACTGCTTTGCTCCGAGACATCGGTCCTCACCTGAGCACTCAAAGTGTCAGTATCTCGTGTCACGTTCCACCTGCTGAACTTGTCGCAGTCCGTCCCTGTTAAAGGTATTCCATGGATTTCCTCGTGCACTTTGGCGCCGGTAGCCAAAATCCCGTCCGTTTTAACAAAACTTTGAACATCTGGCACGGGGAGCAAATCGGTCTTGTCAGAGTAATACAACCCAAGGGCTCGGCTGAAGAGAGGATAATGGTGCATGATGTCATATCTATTTTCCAACATCCGTGACACGCTGTGTGTGAACAAGGAATAGAGCTGCTCTCCAGCTCGAACTTCGGGGTCATTCACACGGGTTCCTATCAATGTATCCAGAAACACGGGACATGAAACTCCTTTCTCTCTACAGAGTTCTAAAAGTTTGTTCTGCGCGAGAACATCATTCACATTACACTCATCAGTCGGAAAGCTGAAACTTTCTCCTTTCACAAACTGTTTGCTCTTGGATGCCTGCAGCGAAAAAGGAACCAGAGTCGTCAGCGTGACACGGGGTAATGCTGACATGCACGATGAAACTGGAATAGCTTCAAAAGAATCGCCTTCATTCCACGACAGTTTTTCCTGACATGTGTTCCAAAAGTACCAACGATCGGCAGCTCTGCTTTTTGTCAGATACACAACCCTGTTGTATGAGTCGTTGTTATGTACAGTTTCAGATGTGTCTTCTCTTGACCCTGCAGACCTTTTCCTTGTTGAAGTTTTCTTAGTGGCCATGATAGCGTTTTTGTCAACTACTTCTCGGGCGCAAGCGTTTATATAGGCGCAGCTCAGGCTCTTCCCCAAGAACTATTTCGAATTATTAATGTTCATTTACGATTCTTCCAGTTCCAAACTTTGCTTTGTAAACGTGTGGATAAGATGCAACCCACTGATCCTTCCAGTTACTGGTGGTATTACACCGACATTCAAGGAAACTGGTACAACATTGGCTTAGTGGCTGCTCCGCTTATGGTGGTGTTCGGAGCTACTTTACTGTCATATAAGTTATGTAAGCGCAGCGTGAAAACTACTCATCATCCTGGGTCAAGTATCTACATCCCTGTCATGTCCATACCCAAAACTTTACCGCCATATGAAGAAGATGTTATCGTACACACAGACCCAGTCGTGCTACAACCCATGAGATCCGACCCTGCTTGGGGCACCGAGCTACAACCCATGAGATCCGACCCTGCTGGGGACGCCGAGCTACAACCCATGAGATCCGACCCTGCTGGGGACGCCGAGCTACAACCCATGAGATCCGACCCTGCTGGGGACGCCGAGCTACAACCCATGAGATCCGACCCTGCTGGGGACGCCGAGCTACAACCCATGAGATCCGACCCTGCTGGGGACGCCGATGCTCACAGGTTAACCATGAAGCCCAGTGTTACAGCGCAGCCCAGCCGAGTAGAGACTATCTAGTTAAAGTCTGTGAGTATCGGTCGTGTAAAATTAACAAGGCGAGAGAACAATAATTAGCATATATTGGATTCACACTAACATTTTCTTTTTCTTTTTTTTTTGATAGGACCCCGGACCCTCTGACTCGACTTCAAACTGGACAACAGTAAACCTCAGACCTCAACTGTTATTTACAATGAAACTTAAAGCTTCAATCGTTATTTGTAATAAAAAGCTTCAATCGAATGACTGTTTTCAGGAGTCTTTATTCAACAACGATACAGAAATAACACACTCTGTGACATACATGTAACAACACAACATCCATATGCAAAACATCTCTACATTTTTCTCCTTTTAGACACAGTAGCTTTCTGAGGCAGACGGCGCTTATTCGTCGACTGGATCACTCGCCTGATTGCTTGCAATCGAGCCTCAGGAGCGCTCTCTGAACGATCCGTGGTAGAGTTGGCATCGTCAAATACCCGTTTACGCAGTCCGCCTCGGCGAGCGATCGCGGCCTTGCCATCCTTTGCCATGAGCAGTGCGCGGATGAGCTTTTTCAATTTGTGTGAACTTGCAGGACATTTACTCGGATCTTCACCTTTCAGAGCCATCATAGTTAAGGAATAGTCGTCCTTCAGCATGTCCACGGTAACAGGAGCGCTACTAAAGTTGATTTTATTGAACACTTCAGCCGCATCTTTCCACTCCCAATCTTTTTCAAGACTGTGCAGAAATTGTCTGTCTTGCTTGTCAACCGTGAGACGAATCGTGTCTTGATGGTACACGGTTCGAGTGTTGCAAAAAGAACTCATATTTTCTACAGGCACACCAGTGTAGTTGCTAGAGTGCACACTCAATCTCGGTCCATGGAAAGTACCTGTCGGCCCCAAGGCGAATTCGCCCATGTGTTGCGCATTGTGCGCTTCAGGCGGAGCATTGTCTCCCAGCGCGTGCACTAGGACACCGCCGTAGTACACGGGCGCCGCACACTGGAACGAGAACTCATCAAAGGTGCATTTTGTGAACGACAGTTCGTTCAAAGGCTCAAACCCGGCTGTAGACTTGAGTATCAAAGAGCACAGCGGATTGTCGTTGAAGTCCAACCGAAACGACAGATTCACAACTTCGCTCTGGTCCGGGGTGCACTGCGCAAAGGCATTGTCCGAGTCATGACTTCCAGTCTGATACGCGTTGACCATTGCTGTCTCAACCTGTTCCCAGAAAAGCTTGTGCGAGTCGGCCATGTACATTGCGCACATGTCATAGACCGCTTCCAGGGGGACTTTAACGGATTTCACTTTTCTCGCAGCAGGCTGATGACCTCGTCTGTTGTGCTGTGACGAAAGCGCTGTTGTTAGTGTGTACGTACACAGCTTGACCATCCTGTCCGGCTTTCGAGCAGGCACATTACACGAAGCGCACAGCTGTAGCATTTCGTGCGCTCCTTTATCTTGCTGCCGGGTGTTTGTGACGAACAGCGTGTCAATACCCCAGATCGACAGAAAGCGATCTTCTATTTTGTGCTTGAGCTTGCGGCTGTAAACACTGACCAAAACTCGAGCCAGAATGTCGCAGGCAAACCTACCTTGAGTGTCTACAACTCTGGGTACAATGTCAGGCAGACAGGCCGCCGCGCAGAGTTTGGACACCGAGTTGGTGTCCAGACATATCTGCCCAAACGAAAGCTTGTCGAGCGCATCCAATCTGTTTTTGTTGAGCTGGGTCATAAAAGACTTAATGGTCGGATGGCACGTGCCCGGAATCTTTGTCCACGGTGGTATCCAAATGTCGAACACAAAGTGACAGGCGAGCTTCAGCGCTTCTGCGTAGACCAATTGGTTGATGCAGAAAGAAAGCCTGTGGCTCATACTGGTAATGCACAAGATGTGACTTGCCTGCAGCGCGGCTAAGCAAGCGTCCCTAGCTTTGTCAAACTTCTCGCTGAACTGCGCAACCTCAGATTCCGCAATCATAGTTGCAGACTGAATCAGGTTCTGTCTGTACAACCACACAGGAACAACCCTATCCATGCTACATCGTTCCACCGTGTCAAGAATTTGCTTAGTGCTTCTTGTGCACACTATAGGCTTTGGAAACTCGGACTTCATCACTACACACCGATCTTCCCAGGCTTTGCTCACAAAGTTCATGGTGTTGGTGTTCCACACGAACCCGCAGTTGTTCACAGAGTTCACCTTGACGGTGTCTATTTTACCATTCGTGGGATCCCTCATGACCACTTGGCTTGCAAGCATACCTTGATCAAGCAGATTTTTGAACACATTGGGGATGACGTTGGATTCTTGGTCAGAGTGCTTTATGTTTTTCTCATGCGTTATGTGCCCATCATCTATCATTACAATACAGGACTCTCTCCTGATTGTGTACTTGAAGGCTTGCGGCGTGAAAGACGTCAACAGCTCAATGCAGTTAGGGACTCTTTTGAACTGGCTGGTTAGCACGTAATTAGCGTAGCTCTTGCCCTCACCGGGACCAGCTGTGTTGAAGAGCATGATGCGCTCTATTGTGTATCTGGGAGCCGTGTTGGTGATGATGTAGTTGAACGTGGTAGAGGCCTGGTACAGTCTCCCTACGTTCAGATGATCGCTGAACAGATATCTGACGACGGCTTGGTCGTACAGCTTGACGGGAGCCAACTCGTCTGCCGTTGTGTAGTTTTCTGCTGCATCGACTGCCGGCAGCAGATACAGTTGTTCGTGCAGCTCAGGAAATTTCTGTCCAATCGACAAGTAAGAATTTTTCATTTTTCCTCCCAAGACATCGTGAAGCCCCTGGTATAGCCCGTTTTCGTCACCAAAGCGGTTCTTGGTCAAGACCTTAAACACCATGTCGGCTATGCTCTCAAATTGCGTGCGACTGTTTTTGCATTTCACTTTCATCTCTTTACTCAGTCGCTCGAGTTTGCCCAGGTACGGGTACAGGTGAGCAAAGTAGTAAGTGTGATCCCCTTGGCTCACTGTGAAGGGATGCTGAGCGTATGTGTTGTAGAAGCAACAGTAGGCCGCTTGACAGTCTCCTTGACAGGCTCCGTTTCGGTCTTTGCAATCACATTGGTCGAGGTACATGCGAGCGAGCGAGCGTGTCATCTTTGTAGCACTGATATCATTCAGAGCCTGCAGTGTGCGATCGCGTGACACTGGAACGTGTTTGTGAATCATGAAGTTCACAAACGAGTCGGGGCGTTCGACGGTCACCAAATTTGCCATGTCGTACTCGAACACCACAAGCCCGTTCACCGAGACGGCAGCACCAGAGTTCGAGTCCAGCTCTCGGGCAAATGTCATCAGCTTAGCCAAAAAAGCTTTGTCGCTGGGAACCTCACCCAGATACCGCCGCATAACATTTTGCCGTTTCAGCTTCCCCACCGTCAGCTTGGAGACAATGTCGTTGAGTAAACCTTCACCTTTCCCTTTCGCCGAGCTGTCGCTGTGTTTACACAGAGATCGCTCTAACGTCTTCAGGTTCATGTAACGGATTGTGTTTGGAATCTCCACATGTTGCCTCGATGTACAAGGCGTGAGCATGGATCCCTGCAACTCCTTCACCTTCTTTTTGTCAATCTTCTCAGAGTTCAACGTGTCCCTTGCAATGTCTACCCAGTCAAAGTACGGCGCGAGCTCATTTTTACTGTCTCTCATGCCCACCATAGCATTGTTCAACGAAGTGGCCTTTTTCCTGACCAACTGCAATCTCATAAAAGCCTTGTACACTTCTTCGAGAAGATTTTCATTCACTCGATCTTCTGCAGCAGCACTGTTTGAGATACCTAACATGTCATAGATTTGACCACAAGGTATGGCATCTCTTACCCCAGGGGTGTCAAACGAGAACCCGGTGCTTTCAGTGTCCATGTCTAACACAAAGCAAAAAAGTCTCCCATGAGCAAAATCTTCTCGTACAGCCGGAGACATCGTGCCAAAGTCGGGGTTTTCGAGCGTCACCTGAAAAACATGACCTTTGCAGCAATAAGTTACGTACAGCAGCAACTGGAAAGCGGCCTTGTCTTCATCGGACAAGCTGCTGAACGTGAGTTCGTCAAACTTCCTATCGTGTAGAGTGTCCGACTCCAAAGCTAAAAATAGGGCAGCTCTGTTCGCTGGCAGTTTGACAGTGCTGATTGCTGCGGTAGTTTTATCTCTATGTGGTAGACAATTGCGAGTAAACGTAGGAACTCCGGTTTGCTTGTTTGCCGGCATGTTGGCTTGTCACATAAGTTTGGTACAGTCTCTACTCTAGGAATAGATCTTGTTTCAAAGTACCATCTTTATCTTAATGTGAACTAACATGTGAGTATTTTAAAGACATACACAGTAAAAAAAAAACTGTGTTCTGCAAACATTTACTTTCAGCTTGCCTCTTTTCTCTCTGAGACCTTGGGGGAGGGGTGGAGTAATAAACCTAGCAAGCCTATAAAAGGTCTCATTAGGATCTACCGTTGTTGAATTTGGCACACCAATGGCTTACAAAAATGGATAATCCCTTATCCTTTGAAGAAAAATTTCCTGCCATATATCCCATTCGCAGACCAGTCAGTTTCGAAGAGCCGGGACTGATTGGATTGCTCGTTAAATCCGTCTTTTTCCAGAGAAATGTTTTGCTGTGCAGAGCTTTGGTGATCAGCGGCCAGCATGCCAAACTCAACAGCACATTGTGCTTCCGTATCTATCCTCTCAACCCAATTGTGGGCTATGACATGGAAATGAATCAAGATGAAAACGAAGATGACGCGTGGTTTGAATTTGAGAAGAACTGGTCACGGCACTTTGCGGCTTCACCTGTCCAAGTGAAAGTGTTTCACGATGACATTAAGAGAGAGGTAACAGCACAGGTGTTTCCTCTGACTACAATAGAAATGGGTCTGGAATACTTCGGGAGTGTGAAAGAGGCATTGACATTTGGAGATTTCTGCCCCAACCGAGGGTTTTACATGAGCAGAGATGGCAACACACCGGCTTTATGCTTCGGAGTCATGTTTGGTCGAGTGTATTTCCTACCAGCGGACAAGCTCGGTGCAACAGTCAAGCCTTCTGATCTCATATACGATCACAAGCTATCTGAGGCCGAAGCTACTGTTTTTGATAGCAAACACATGGACAACTTTTACAAAGTTGCCTGTCTTGACATCGAGACTGTCTACGACGACAAGTACAAAGACAAAACTCTGATGCCGGCTCATTTCGCCTACAGGCATCCGTACTGCACAGAAAACACTGTGCGTGAGCTAAAAGTATACAGGGATCGTCTGAATATCACGTACAATGCAGCAAGAACAAAAGTGAAAGGCAGTAAAGACGTCTCGATACCAAACATTGCTATAGACATGCCTGGGCAGCAGCACGAAATAACGTGCGTGTCACTCGTGATGTTAAACACACACATCCCCAAACTCAACAAGCAACATCACAGAAAAGATCTGTTTGTGTTGTACAACACAAAGAAAATCAGGGGCCCCGACCTGGAACAGGACACCGAGCTGGCGCAAAACGCCGGAATCGCTGACCCGAGCAGGATACATTTCCACGCCTGCTCGAGTGAACTGGAACTCATTGAAGTCCTGTTGAGAATGCTTTCATCGCATCAGATTGAGCTGCTGTACGTGTACAACGCAGAGTTTGACATTAGAGTCATTCAACAGAGAGTTTTCTTTTACGCAAATGGCAAAACTCAAAACTTCGATAAAACCCGCTGTCGTGCACTGGAGGAAATGTGGAACAAGCTGTTCATATCAGACGTTGACACCGGCAGCAGCAAACTGATGTACACCCTTCAGTTTGAAACTGTCCAATATCTGGACATGTACAGAACCTTGCTAGAAGAAATTGGCAAGTGTTTGACAAAACCCTACGCCAGCCACAAGCTGCATCGCATCTCCATGCTGATCAATCAGTTCAACAAAGACAAAGGAAAACTGGGGCATTTTAAAATCAACAGCTGTGGAATGAACATAGTGGATTTGTACAGAATGGCAGGAATCAGAGATGTAAAATTTTCATGTTTAAGTATGAGACTGAACGAGGTTGCACCGTTCATCATTGACAAAGAGAGAAAACTGCATAACAAACATTTGAAAGACCGAAAAAAAATCCGCAAGCTGGCAGATGTAGAGTACGGAAAAATGGACGAGATGATCAGCAGTGGAGGCACGAGCCTATTCGCTGTGCTTGTGTACAACTTGGTGGACTCTCAGCTTTGCGCTCGAATAGCAAAAGTGCTGAAACCGGTCTCTGCGCTGTTTCACAGATGCAGGACTACACTCAACATTGATGTTATAGTCCATGGCAGAGGAGACAACTTTGGAGGTTTTGTGCAAAGCATCCATTCTGTGCAGCTGCCTCAGTTAAAATTCACCATGGATAACATGAGAGCCAGAGCCGGGCCACTTGGCGCGACGGAAGACTGCCGGTTGAGAGTGAACAACGAGTTGTCTAGTCATAGACTCAAGACAGACTTGTGGAAAGGAGGCTCCGTGTGCGATCCTTTGACGGGTTTGCACTACGGGAATCCCGGTATGGGATTGGAGCTATCTTTCGACTTCTCAAGTATGTACCCTTCAATCATGTGTGCGCTGAACATTTCACCAGAGACAACAATCCCATGGCCACCCCGTTCATTCCCGCATGATCTGTCGGATTGGGTGTGTTACTGCTGGGAAAAGGAAGGGTTTGAATTTGCAACTCTGATCTTGAAGTTTGACAGAAAGACAGGACAGTTTGTCCGTGCGCCGGCCGTGTTGGCCTCATCAGTGGAATACTATTTGGACAAGCGGGCTGATTTTAAGAAAAAACTAAAACTCCCCATTGACAACGCCACAAGAGCGTATTACAAACTTCAAGAGAGTGAATGCAAGGTCATGGCCAATTCTTTCTACGGTACTGCTCCATACCCTTGCGGACCGCTCATCTCTGGTCACGGAAGGCAACAGATAGCGGTTGTGAACAGTTGCGTAGCCGAGTTTTTCCAGTACAGCTCTCCCGTGGTGTACGGTGACACGGATAGTGTGATGGTATCTGTAGGCTACGATCCTAACACTGTCACAGAAAAGGATGTATCCGACTGCTCAAGGTATCAAAAGCTGAATGAGTGTGATCTTAACATGGGAGACTTGCGGGACTTTGCTAGTCGAGCTCAGAGAGCCATAGAAGACAAGTTTATGCGCTCAAACGAGCAGATACCTGACTTCCTGGCATACGTGAAAAGAGCTTTGGTCACAGACACCCTTGATCGTATGTACATGATAACAAAAGGCAACGGGGTCACTCCTCTGATCAAGGCTGCAGACGAATTGCGCACACAAGACGGATACCCCTTGTATTACGCAGATGTGCCTGATCATGGACTCGTTGAAGTGACGAGTGCGTTTGCGAAAAACAGACGGGTGAACTTGGAGTATGAAAACAGCTGTTCTGTGTACTGCCACGTGGCTAAGAAAACATACGTGGCGCTCACCCACACTACAGACAGAAACCAGATAACGTCAATTTCTGTGAAGGTTAGAGGGTTGACTGCTTTTAAGAGTGTCAGATCCCCTTGCGACTCTGCTGTCACCGATACCTTTATAGCATGTGTGATGAGAGGCGACTGTGTCAAGTTGGAAACCGACAAGATTTCCTGTTTCACAACCTGCCCGTGGCACCAGCTGGTACCAGGAGATAAAGTGCTGTATCTGAAAAAGGACATTTGTTTCGACGACTCAGGAAGATGGGTTGACCTGGATACGGCTGAAGCAGCTCTTGGTGTACACTCTGTACACACGATTGAAACCGTACAGCTAGACGCAGGGTTTTCCGTGACAGGGGTTGTACTCCACACAACAGAGGGAGATTGCCCTGTTGCTCTTGTGAAGACGCTGTACAAGGATGAAAAATACTGTATGAATCACATGATATCTCGTTCGCATCCCATCTTACGAGACTTGCTTACTTGTAAAACCTCCGAGCTGATAGCGTCAAAAATGGGACTCGGACTGTTCCCTTGGTCTACGTTGATCAAATCTGCAAAAAACAAACGTTTCAGTCAAGAGACCTTGACCAGATTGAAGGCCAGGAACGGGAGCGTCAAAACGACCTATGTCGAAATTGTAAAAACGTGGCTCCAAAACATTACCGGTCTTTCAGTTAAACCGGTGGAGTGCTACGAGTTTCATAAGTGCAACCCTTGCGAGGCGGTGTTCTACAAATACCCGCTCAACTTGCAAGCTACCAGCGGCTGCATTACAGCTATGTTTGGAGGCGGTCTAATATGCGAAAAACCATCCAAGGCGAGGGTGACTGCTAACTGCAACGACTCAGACGAGGCATCGGACGAGTCTCTTCGAGAACCGGACTCAACGGAACAGTTCCGAGACGCTGAGACGGGCGAGTCTCTCCGAGAACTGGACTCAACGGAACAGTTCCAAGACGCTGAGACGCTTACAGACGAGGCATTGGTTGAGTCTCTCCGAGAACCGGAGTCTGCAACCAATCAACTCACAAGTCACCCCTATCAGCCTCTGAACATGTGCTACGCGAACTCTAGGGTGCTCACAGCACATCGGGTTGACTCTGAGCAAGTCAATCGGTCTGGGAAACTGACCGCCCACTGTGTCATAGACTACTGCTTGCCGAGGCACATGTACAGCTCGACACTGGGAGATTGCAGTTTGCAAAATTGCAAAGTTCATCTGCAAGCGAAGGTTGCCTGTGTCAGAGACAGACTCGCGAGAGCCACCATGGCGTTTAATTCTATAATGAACAACTGTCCAGAACACATGATTCCCAATGTTTTCGGACCAACAGAACTGCAGCAGCTGCAATGCAGTCGACAGTCAACGGCTCGGATGCCGTACGAAAAACTTGCCGTGTGTAAAAGAGTGCTGATAGAAGACATGGGTCTCGACCCTGAAGCTGTATACAGAAACCTGTGTGTGGAACTAGGCAAGTCTCTACAAGAGTGCTTGAACGAAGACACTGTGAAGATGATTGGGGCGGAAGACGCGGATACCGACCACAGTATTCAGATCACCGTCCCTGTGACACTGATGAAAGACTTGGGTGTATGTGACAGTACAGGCCGAATGACTGTGACAACAAACGAATCCTGTGAGCGAATCATGGTGAATCTGGCAGGGACCCTGTACCAAACGCTGCTTATGCTGCAGATACTTGACTCGAAATCGTTCGGCTTCATCGGGGTCACTTCAAGCAAAGCGCTCACCATAATGCCATTTTCTTGCACAGATAGAGATCTGTTGCTTGCTTGGCTTGGTGCGATGAAACAAAAGCAATGGTTGGAGACTACCGGTAAGACTGTGATTGGAGTTAAACGACCCTGTGGAGGTATTAACCAGCACGACGTTGTGTACCATTGCACGGGTTGTAAGATGTTCTACAGAAAACTGTACATGCTAAAGGTTAAACATACAGACATTTTCCGTGTAGTGTACGATACAAAAGGACAAAGAAAATTTGGGCAGTGTATCAGCGAAAGAAGGTGGATCGAAAGAAGGTTTCTCAAAGTGAGTGTATAAAACCTCCGTTCCTGTGTGAGATTGCACAGCGTATATTAAAAAAAAAAAGACAAAGAAAGAAAGATGCCTTTCGGGTCGAAGAGGTTCGTTTTTTCATCCAATTTCAAGGATGCAAACACATTGGCTTCGCAGCGTTTAATTGTAAAACTGAATCTCAAGGAGCTGATACCCAACGACGGCTACAGTCCACTGGTTGCCATTGAAACGGTGAAACTCGCCGTCTACGACAAAGACTGTAACATTGTGCCTGTGAAATTCTCTATCCTCAATGCTACGATGAACAAAAGTTTAACTCAAGACCCGTGTGTCGTGTCAAGCATATGGAGTCCCGACCCAGGCCCTCTGCTCGAGCGAACAAAGGTAGCCGGGACAGAGCTGTCTCCCTACAAGCGAACGCTAACTGTGACGGAAGAAGAGAACAGACAAGCTATCTTGAACGTTTTGTCTTTCATGATGTCTACCGACACGCAAGCAGCAATGGCCTCAAAGAGCTGCCTTGAAGAGGTAACTGGACCGAATAAATTACGCACAACCGAATTTCAGTGCGCGGTGTGTCTAAGAGTAAGAACTGTAAGCGTGACGGAAGACCTGCAGTTCAGCATGCCATGCTGCCACAACGGCTTAATCTGCGATCCAATGCAATGCAACGATTCTCTGCAAAAGCTTGCTGTTGTCGCACGCATGGCAATGGTGGATAATCTGCATGTATTACGGCTCGCATCAACGCAGCTGTATAATCAGATGTACCCGCTGGGACACATCGATCACGACTGTATATTTACAAAATCAAATCAGGGAAACCAGGGAGAAATTCTTGTTCATCACAAGATTATGACGTTCCTTACGTCTCTTTACAGCACACTGGGCGAGATCGCTGGAACATTTTTTATTTTGGATGAAAAACACTCTCATGTGAATTTACTGCTGGAAAGCCCCAAGGAGAAGCTGCTCAGTGTGACAGGGGAACTGACAATGACTCTTTTGTACGGACCGCATCTGAGAGGCATCTACCGAGACCTGAACGCAGAGGAAAGTGTCTACATAGCCGACCATGTCAGTGTGCTACAAATGACCCCTGATGTGATCATCAAGACTTTTCCTCTACACTTTTACATTGAGTCAGATGGGTCTCTGAAGGATTGGTACAACACTTTGTATGTGTAAAATGTAGTTGTTGTTGTTATAAGTGTGTTGTGATTAGAAAAACACTATAACGATGAAATGCTGTGTGTATACATTGAAAGACACAATAAAAACAAACAAAGGAAATTAAGCTTCAGGTTTTATTTTTGAATACAGTCAGAAAAATACGTTGTACATTCTTACATATCATTCAAAGGTTTCTTCACCGTAATTGTCTGTCTCACGCTTACTCATTGCAGATGTATTGGTGAACATCAGTGTAGGATACACCGAACTGCTGGTACCAGCCCAAATACTTGTAAAGTCGGACAGTGTACGTGGCCGTGTGTGGCCATGAGAATGTGTGCGTACAGGCGACTGGTAGACATAAGACTGTCCGTGAGCAAGAAATTTCCCGTAAGCGGATCTCCAGTAAGCAGGAGACTTTACACTGTCAGGATCATGTGTCCACTCTTGGGGGTCACTACACACAGGAGACTGCAAGCGAACAGTTCCTTGTCTGTGAGGAGATTGGATGAGATTGATCGCAGCTCCTTGTGAGCTATGCGAGGGGATAGTAGACTGTGTGTAGTCAAAGGGAATAGCTTGTCTCTGCGCAGAAAGCTGCCGAATGTCTACGATCTGTGATCCGTAAGGATTGTGCATCGGTGACAGTATATGCTGTGAGCCTTGTCTAGTTATTGAGCCGGCGCCCGATTTTTCAGCAGCGTAGGAAGTTTGTGCAGTCAAAATATTTGGAACGGCAACACTTCTATGGTGAGCAGACATCAAACTGTCTGTGGCAGCAGTCTGAACCTTTCTCGATGTTTTGGCGAATTTTCCTTTTGGTCGAGAATTGCTGCGCACAGCAGGTTGTGGCACTGCTGACGGTTCCGGGAGAGATGCTCCGGTTTTGTGTCGCGTGGGCTCAACAATTATGACTTTATTCCATTTGAAAGTCGTGTTGTGAATTTGAATATGAAATGGTGCTTGCGCACGTACGGTACCTTCAGCTATTAGGTAGCTGGAATAGGGGCTCCTCTGATCCTCCGCTAACATAGTATTCTCAGCAGCGTTTTTAACGTAGCTGCAGATGATATAATTAAGTAGGCTCAGATTTTTTGTATGATCGCACATCGTATCACTAGGGCTGTCCTTGCGACGCCAAGACAATTTCAGTAATTCTTGTACAGCAGCTGGTGTGTAATCAATCAGCCTCAGTTGAGTCAGTGTCAGACAAATGGCAGCCAATGCATTCCTATTATGACTTTCACCGAAAGGGTTCTCGTTTTCCACAGAGTAAGCTGAATCAATCAATGCGGCCATGAAGTCTAACTTAAATCCCTTACGTGTTCTCCATATCCTGGCAGGTTGAATGCATGTCAGAGGGAACCCGAGGTGTTCCATCATGATCATCTGAGCTTGAGTGAGACATACCAGAACATGCCAAGATAATGTGCATACATCTTCATAGGTTTCTACCATTGACCCTTCTGTGCTGCCAAGATTCCACCAGCCTACAATTTCACCTACATACAGACCGGCTCCTTGGGTTGACAGAGGGGTTTGCGCTATGTGAAGTGCATACACTCTAGACACCAGCTTATTGATCTGCAATTTGGTATGCATATCCAAAAGTTGCTCAAGGACAATCACGTTTGAAGCGAATATTCTGATCACAAGAAGGTCACAGAGACCCTGGAGAGCAACAGCTCCCAAAGTCCGAAGCATTGAGCACTTGAGGGATAAAAGCGGCGAATTGTCTTTTCTCTTGTTCACAGGATATTCGCTGACTACTATCTCAAGGTGTCTGTAACCGTGCTCTGGAGCAACTGCTGTGAGGTCGATCGGTGTGTAACTCTGAGCATCTTTAAGGCAGTCTAGTGTAATTTTGTCTACTTGGGATCTGTACGTCAATGTCTCGTCGAGCAGGAATCCGCAGGCTGTGTGAGCCATTGATTCAATTCCAACATGCCAATTCTGTTTATGATTCCCAGTATCAATTCTGGACACGTTGTTGTCCTCGACGCGAGCAATGTCGTTTTGCCACATGTGAAGCGACTCCAGTAGGATCGTAGGGTTTAGGCGTTCCGACAAATAAGCCCCGTCTAGTTGAATGGCTTTACCTCGTGTTCGACCTGTGCCCGAAAAGTAAGTCATTGTATGTGCAGGGTTCATGTACACTTTACTTGGCTCCACACCTTTCGACTTCCAACGATTGTTTTCCTTCACAAACTCTTTGTAATTTTTGTAATGACGCAATTGAGTTGATTTGGCCGTGCTGCATGCTGATACTTCGCCACCCAAAGCCTGTTGAGTGATGCTGCATTTGTTTTCAACGGTTTGCACACTGGCTCCGTCAACCGCGGAACCGTCGTTGACCTGATCCGTTGCGACAGGCGCAGGCAACGACTCTCTAGGTTCGAGCTGAGGCTGTTGATCAGGGGTGCTCGGCGGTCCTTGGTTAAAAAGAGACAAGTCTATAGCTTGCACCTCAGCCCATTGACAAGTGTCCCAATCGTTTTGTTCGTTGGACATATCACACAACTCTCTCATATCAACAAACTGTCCTGTAACGGTTTGCTGGGCGCCGGCTGCACCTTGTGCACTGCCCGGAATCACTGACACTTCACTGCTATTACCGCCATTTTGCTTTAGAATTGTAATCATGGTATTCAATTTAGATAGAATCATAGACTTATGTAGGATATCAAGGCCACCTTCGCAAGCATACTTCGAATCAGCATCCTTGACTGCTCGTTGTAAACTTTGCTCCGCAGAACGATTGTCTTTGAATATACAGTCTTGAAAAAATCCAAAGGAATCTTCGTTCGAGGGCCAGGCGCATTGCAGAGACTGCGCAAAAGCAGAATCTTCGAATATTTCATTCTCAGTTGCCTCGGCTCCCTCTGGTCCTTGTGCATACACTGCAACTGTGGAGGGTTCAACCGGGAAGTTCTCAATCGCAGACGTTGAAGGTCCGACGGGGAAACTGTCTGTCGAGGACACGGAGGGTGCCCGGATCCCACCGATCTCAGATGCAGGTTCAACCATGCGGCTCTCCTCAGGCTTCGTGTCTTTAAAGGGTTGTTGCACTTGCTGGCGTCTCATTTTACCATCGCCGCTCTTAGTCCTTTCAATTGCACCGCCTTGCCGCTTTGACCCTTTGGAGTGAGGAGTCGGTACTGCGACCAAACAACTCAGAGTTTCCCAAGCAGCCGGGTCTAGGTTTTGCAGCATACGGGCTTTGTCCGATATGAGCAACACACTTGTGAAAGCAGGTAGTTTAGAGAAGCCGAAGACTTTATAGTCTACTTCATCTTGATTACCCTGTACAAACGGTAACCATCGTTCGGAGCAGCTCCAGGTGCTCTCCCTGGGCAGAAGAGATCTACTCCCTCTCTCGTTGCTCCTTGCCCAATTCCCGTGCTTGAATGTCAACACTGAGTCCACACAATCGTTAAAAGAAGGGTCTTTGTAGCGATAATTGTCGCTTGCCCATGTTCCGTTTACAATCTGAGCGGGAATGGTCTTGTTGCAGGTGTACGAGCAGTAAACACCGACGATGGCATTCGCGCATGTCAATCGGAAGGACAGTTCCTCTTGTTGTAGATTCGACGCCTTGTACATCTTTTGTAGCGAAATGTAAGGCAGTAACGACAGTACCTCACATGTTCTCGTGTGCACAAAAAAGGTCTTCACTATGTGCAAAGAGTCTAGGCCAACAAACGAATCCTCGCTTTTGTACATTCTCCTTGGAGGTCTGCAGCCAGAGATGCACAGGTCCAGTAATGAAGCTAAGATTCCGATGTACACATCATAAGCCTTTTTGCGAGATTTGTTTCGCTCTAGCCACGATGATAATGGCTCCCATTCGTTGGGCAGCACAGTAACCATGTGCATCATTGTGTTCTGCGTCTCAGTGTTCTGAAACATCACGCAGTCCAATCTGGGACTCCTGCAATCAGTCTTTAGGCCTAAATCACTGACACTGTCAGCAGTCAGGTGATGCTTGGACACACAGGTAGACATGTTGTGAAGTGTGTCCTCGATGCGAGTTTTTGTAATACACACACTCAACACGTGCACGCTAGCTGTTTTAGTCTTTGATAAGACTTGAATGCGAGTGTTTAGTCGCGTGCATGCGCCGTTCTTCACGCCCGTCTTATAATGCAAGCAATTGTTTTCAACAAAGCTGTACAGCGGCTCTGGTTTTCTGATCAGAAAGTTGTCCTTCCTCACGTTCCAACCCAGTTTATTAGGCTGGAGCTCAATGTAATATGGCATCCTAATGTTCAGCTCCGTGCCGGCTTTAGCGTCTTGGTAACGCCACCACATCTTCATACACTGCACGCAATCTCCTTTCCCCACACCGTCACTAGTCTTACACAGTTGCCTTTGTACCAGCTCAACCATATTTTCGATAGATGAGTCAGTCCCGTATACAGCGTATTTTTTCGTTTGGACGATTTCAGAAAACAGCATGATAAAAAACGGAGTGTGTATGAGGGCCAGATGCTCCAACTTGCTAAGGTTGTCAACGTAAAGAACCGGGTCAAAGTCTCCGTTTTCAATTGGGTCTTCAATGTTGATTTTCCACGTATTATTCGCAAAAAGCAGTGTCACGTTATTGCACAGCAGGCAGTGCTCGTTGTTGAAAAATGTATTGAGACCAAAAGGGATTGAGCTGTCTTCTTGCTGGTAGTAGTAATCCTTGCCAATGTAAAACCGATGAGCGCCATTTTCAGTGACTTGCGTAAGGATGTAATTCAGACAATCCTTAACTGACATAAACTTTCTGTCGGTTGCACGATCGAGAACACCGTTGTGTAACGCCGCTGCGATAGTCTTCCAGCGTGAAGGATCCATTGCAGCCGGACAACCAAATGAGTAAAAGAAGTCAGATCATGCCAGCTAACCGTGGTCTTTTTTTTACATAGAAGACTCACTGTTTGCAATTGTGGTGACAATAAATACCACATACATTAGGGTCGGTTTCCTGTATGCTGGAGTCTGTATGAGGTCCAAGATGTCAACTAAAAAACGTGTATATCTACATGGTTTCGGTCACAGTGAAAGCATAACAGTTCTTTTGGTAAGTTACTTAGTCGTAGAAGTCTTTGATCCCATACAAAAACTCTCATGTTAAACATCTTTCACTTTGTTTGCCAATACAGTCTATCTGAGAGAGAGAAAAAAACAGTTACAGTTCCCTCTACCAAATCCCTGTTCAAATTACACAGTTCCTCTCCAAAGTTCCTCCTTTCAGTTTAAAAAAAAGTCTATCCAGATTGCACAGTTGCTCCCCTCAGTTGTAAAAAAGAATCCGTCTAGATTGCATATTTCCTCTGTGTTGGTATTCAGAGAGAGAAAAAGTCGGTCCAGATTGCAGAGTTCCTCCTTTGCTGTTAGTCACAAGGCACTCCAGATGGACTTTCTTATAAAGACACTGAAGCCTTTTTTTTTCCCGATGAGGACTGAAAGGAGGAGGAGTTCAGTAGCAGGAGCCTTAAAAGTTCAGCCTTCACACAGCTCACCCTTAAAGCTGTCGAGTATACAGAGATACATGCCATGGTAGTGACTGTATGGTTTTTTTTCCTGTAGATTTCCTTTCGCCTCTATGGTTTTGTTTTACAACCTGAAAACATTCAGGTCGTTATTTTTATCCAGAACAGTGTGACACACCATGACTTGATATTTTCTGATCACTGAGTTGTAGTACAGTGTGTGGCTAACTGCTACCCCCATACAACCTCCAGTCTCTTTAAATGCATACTCCTGTAATTTCAATAACCGTTCTGCATCCCCCTTGAAAACAGTGGACTTGTAGGCTGTACCAATACTATAAGGAGTGGGGTCCAGGTTTCCAGGGCTCGGCTTCATCTGATGCCAGTAGTTTTCCTCGTCATCTTTCACAGGAGTGGAGATTCTTCTCATCCCTTCAGGGACAATGCCTATGGCGTACGTTGCAATATCAAAATCTCCTTCAAAGTGTACATGTCGAAACCACGATGTGGTTTTTGAAGGCGGCTGAGGCAGGTCCTCGTGAAACTTAGTCAAGTCCAATAGCAGGTATTTGACGTTATACGCCTCATTTTTGTTATCCACAGTGTGCACTTCTCGAGGCAGCTCGTTGTTGAAGCCAAACAACCAGAATAGCACCTGTCGTTCTATTGTCTGAGTGTCACACATGTGATTCGACCAGAACAGCCCGTTCAGTCCCTTCACCCGAGGTATCGCTTTCACACACTCGGTCCTCGTGTTGAAGCTGTTCCAGCGCAAATCCATCACGTACATGCGATCATTTCGCACCGCCACATTGTGATTTGTGCACAATTCAGCTCCTACGGATGGATCTGTTAGACCCAGAGCCAGAGCTTCTCCGTACATTCTGTTGCTGTATTTAGCCGGTTTACAGTTATGTTGTATACGCTCCACTACGTAGATTGCGCTGAAACTAGCTTTACCAGGAAACATGTCTATAGTGATCATACCCGGGCTAGTGGTATGCATTCCTAGAGCAGAGCGGTCGAATTGATCAATCACCGCCAGCGGTCTGTCGGCTGTGCAGTCAAAGTGCGACGGTCGAGTCCTGTACACGTACAGACCTTGCGGCAAGCTTTTGGAACTTTTCATCTGACAAACCACCGCTGCATCACAGCATTTGGAATATAGAGAACTCCTATTTTGACAGAGCCACTTGTAGGCGTTGGCAACAGGTTCTTGTTCGTAAGCCCAAAGCGTGCTGGCGTTGAAGGCTTGAGACCTCTTGGCTGCGGAGCCCTCTTTCGAAGCCCCGCCCTTTCTTTTTCTAACCTTACTTTGGAGGTTGTTTAATTCGTGGCAACTTGGGTTTTCTTCCACATTCTCACAAAGACACCGCTTGCCGTTCTCTCCCTTCTTGAGCAGCGTATCGATTACAGTTTCGAGGTTATATTTATGAACTACGCATCGGCTGTTCATCTGCAAAGACAGCTTACGTAGATCGACACCTTCGGCTCCCACTGCATACAATATGCCACCGATCACAGGTACAGGCTCAAGGGTGAGAGCTCGATGCAGCAGGCAGCAAAGGTCCATCGTTGACAATGCTCAGGACAATCCCTACGATCACACTCTTGTGCCTCAGAATCTGCTGCAAGACTGCGAAACACACCGTAAAGCTGCTGCTACTCGCGCGACAAGAAAAGCTACAAACTTATACAGAAGAGTCTCGGCTTTACATTACTTAAATGCAAACCGTAGAGCGAGACACTTGCATGGCAAGCATTCCGGCGTGAAATGTCTGGTGTGTCAGATTACACTTGTGAAAAGCAGCAAAGACCAACGGAGAGCAGGTATAAAACTGCGTTGCCAATGTAACGCAAGGGTGTGTACCACATGTTTTGCAAACAATCCTGGGTGGTATCTCGCAGACCCACATTACACAAACTGCTCAACTGTGAAAGAATTTTCGTGCTCCGCCTGTTATTGCTTCTCTCGGATCAAAGAAAAAATATGTTGCTCCTGGACATGTTCATCCTGCTCTGTAAAAATGAAAAAGAAAGGCTTGTGCAGTCTGTGCTCTAAGGTTATACACCTTCACAGCAAAGTTACAGTTAAGTCACTGTGGACCGAGCCCAAACCGGATACGCCGGACGAAAATGAATCGGACGCCTACAATGAGGCTGATATGTCTGGGTATAAAGATTTTATGAGAGCTGCTGTGCTGGAAAGGGTGAAAAAAAACAGGCATCTGTCAAAGGAAGATATAACAACTCTGTTTGAGCACACACCATCTGATAACTTGGTTTGCACATGTTCGGGACAGGCTGCTCATCCTCTGTGTCCACGCTGCACTCCTGTCTTAACAGTGATAAAGCTGATAGAAGAAAATCCCACTTCTCTGTTTGCTTCCATTGCAGAGCGCATCATACCGGGTAGACACCTATCCCGTCATGTGTACAACAGAAAACTTCTACTGGCTATGTTAAACGATCCACGGTTGCCATTGTGTCCACAAAACATTGGGTGCAAAGGCACGCTGATACCAGACAGTCACGGAAGAGCTCTGTCCTCATTGCTTTCTCCAAGTGCATACCGTGACTTTGTGAGCAGCAACGGAACCATGGAGGTGCAAGCTTGCTGCTGCATTCTCTGTCTCCTGTTCAATCAATCTGCTGCCATGGCTCAGTCATTCTCGGCAAAATCTCTGACCTTCGAGTCTCATCCCAGCGGCCCTGTATACTACTTCAACATCAAACTGTCATACGATATTGGGATCCCAGAAGCTCAGTTGGATGACTGTTGTTCAGATCTGACGATTTCTTTTCAAGGGACGGTGGGAGAGTTCAAACCTACGTTTTTTTACAATTGGAGAGATATGTTGAATGTTTTACATTACGACAGAGAGGGTAATCTGCACATTAGCACCAACTCTCATGTTTAGCTGGCCGTAGTAAAGCTTGAGATGTTACTTTGACTATAAAAATTAGACCTGAGCTCTTACCAATGAAGTGTTGCTCTGTGTTGTGACAATACCAAATAAAATCTTGTCCAGTTTTCTTTCTTTCTTTATGTAATCGAGTTTTTTTTTTTTTTAAACGGATGTTCTGTTTTGAAATTCATATAAAGTCTAACTTCACAAAGGCCCCTTCTAAGTCTCTTCTTTGAGTAAGACTGTCATTTTGTTGTACTCAAATGTAACGTAGATGCATTGTGAAAAATTAGACTGCGAAGCAGTTGTTTTAAACGTTTATCACCAAGCAACAGAGGCAGCAAAACTCTCATGCAAGTTACATCTTCTTGCATTATGAATGAGAGAGTTGTACATTCCGCCTGTCTGCCCCTTTTATCTGTACGATCGCCTGCCTGTTTCTGTCCAGGTTTATTTTCGTCCGCCCGCTCCACAGGAGAGGAGGCTCATGTTTTACTTGTGTGAAAATGAAGAGTCGTGTGTATCCAGAGTAGAAAAGTGCAAGAAAGTGGAAACCTTACACCAATCGTGTATAGAAGTTGCATTATCTTTATTGTCAACTAGTACATAGGGTTATACAACCGGCTGCGGTTTTCCCTCGGAGTCCGCCCAAGCGTGGCCCGTTAGGTAATGCCCCGCTGTTAGGCTGGCTGGGGAATGGGAATGGGAATGGGAAAAACTCTGACAGCAGCTCACGAAGTGCTTCGGCAGTTCACAAAGTAAGCCCAAGTCGCCTCGCGTGCTGTCAGGAGACCAGCTGTGGGTTTCCGCAGAGTCCGCCCAAGCGTGGCCCACGTCTGTTAGGTTGTCAGAGTGGACATTGTTCAGTGTAGGATTCCGTGCACATCAAATTACCTTCGCGCAACAATGACTGATCTTCAGCTGGGGAGGACTTTGTGCAGGCGTCACGCTTCTTCACTCGCACATCATCCGTTACATCGCTATTGCTATTGGGAGGAGCTGCCACATCCTCCCATGTTTCCTCCTGATCTGAGTCTCCCTCGGTTTCAGAGTCGGTGACTGAAAAACCTCCCTCAGGCTGCTCTGCATCAGGAGGGCACTCCATTTTCCCCAGATCCATCACGTCCGCGCTGAAGGCCTGGTCAACCCAGTGTCCAGTTTGCTGCAGTTGGTCTGCCGTCTTAGGTTGTGCTGAGGGGAGTCTCCGACAGCTGGCCTGTAGTGCTCCGCATCTCCCAGCTGGGACTGTTCCACAGCAAAGGCAGGGGGGATATCTTGGATGGCGGCGCAGTGGTGCAGTGATGCCATACTGGAAAGCTCCCTGGACACCACCATACAGAAACACCAGGACAGAGAGTGTAACAGTGAGGAGAACAGGAACCTGCAAGGTCACAGGTAGGTCCTTGAGGAGCGCCCTAAGAAACTCACTGACCCCCTGGCCAACGTGTTTCAGAGGCTCTGTGAGGAAGGTGGTTATGGTGACCGATATGGCCTTGGTAGGAGGTACCGACAGGATTGGGTTGACCATGTGAACTTCATAGTATCTCTTACAGGGGTCGTCCTGAAGAGTCCATGTGCTTCTGAACCACTCCTGTAGGCAGTCGCTCCAGTCAATCTTATTCATGCCTGTGCATTTGTCACTGACGCTGTCCATTTTCACAATGTTGTTTTGGTACTCTGCAAAAGCGATCTTGTAGAGGTAGAACCAGTTCCAGATGATACTGGTAAAGAAGCAGATAGCAAACATTCTCTTGAATTGGACAAACCAGGAGACCCCCGACCGCAACCGAGTGCAAACAGTTGCGACTATGACCATCACAGACAGGGACACCCACAAGACGGTGTTGATCTCCACACCAAAGGTGTTCTCGAAGTGCCACTTCCAGGCTTTGTAGTCATGTGGTTTGAGATCAATCAATATTTGGCTGATAGCATCGTCCAGCGCCCCTGTTATCCAGCTCTCCTCACCCTCCAGAAGCTTCCGAATCTCCACCAGATCTTGCGGGGACAGTCTCACTTTGGCGTCATAAAAGATGTCCCTAGGGTCGCTGGGCACACCAATTCTCTCTATCTCCCCCAGGAGCCTGCTGAGAAATCGTTTGAACACTGGCGTGCACGTGGGCTGTTCTTGAAGAAATGCTATCTTCCTCTTCTGATGTTCAACTTGTCTTTGCAACACTTCGACTTTGTGGTCACAAACTGGCAGCTCATTTTCATTGGAGTCCTGAATGTATTCTCTTCTTATTGGCACACTCGGATAGTTTGATAGCTCTTTTCTCATGGTTTTGGTGGTGGGATCGTAGTTGAGCATATCACATGGGTCAATCCAGTCGTCATATTGTCCCATTGCAGCATGCAGTGACAGGCTGCATACCAGCAGCACAATGAGCTTAATGTTGGCACAGGAAGTCATTTTCTTCCCAAGCTAACCAGCTACAGTAGCTGACTATGTCGTTTTCATGCAACTCAGGATCCTTTAGCGTGGTGGCCATCAATAGTTAGCCACACATCGCAATGATAAGTGAACTTGTAGTAGGCCATCCCCGGCGGCAGCAACATAAAGAAGTAGTTCACCCCCCCAAAAAAAAATGACTTTTATGATGCGTTCTCAGAAGCATGTAGCTCTCGTCCAAGGTGAAGCCTGATTTTTTTATTTAGTTTTGAAATTCATATAAAGTCTAACTTCACAAAGGCCCCTTCTAAGTCTCTTCTTTGAGTAAGACTGTCATTTTGTTGTACTCAAATGTAACGTAGATGCATTGTGAAAAAATTAGACTGCGAAGCAGTTGTTTTAAACGTTTATCACCAAGCAACAGAGGCAGCAAAACTCTCATGCAAGTTACATCTTCTTGCATTATGAAATGAGAGAGTTGTACATTCCGCCTGTCTGTTTCTGTCCAGGTTTATTTTTGCCTTGCTTGGCGTCGAGGGGCAGCAATTAGTCCGTCGACACGAGGCAGCCACTCTGATCAAAGCAGTTCGCACAGCTGGCTGGCGCTTCAAACGAAAAACTTGCCTTGCTTGGCGTCGAGGGGCAGCAATTAGTCCGTCGACACGAGGCAGCCACTCTGATCAAAGCAGTTCGCACAGCTGGCTGGCGCTTCAAACGAAAAACTTGCCTTGCTTGGCGTCGAGGGGCAGCAATTAGTCCGTCGACACGAGGCAGCCACTCTGATCAAAGCAGTTCGCACAGCTGGCTGGCGCTTCAAACGAAAAACTTGCCTTGCTTGGCGTCGAGGGGCAGCAATTAGTCCGTCGACACGAGGCAGCCACTCTGATCAAAGCAGTTCGCACAGCTGGCTGGCGCTTCAAACGAAAAACTTGCCTTGCTTGGCGTCGAGGGGCAGCAATTAGTCCGTCGACACGAGGCAGCCACTCTGATCAAAGCAGTTCGCACAGCTGGCTGGCGCTTCAAACGAAAAACTTGCCTTGCTTGGCGTCGAGGGGCAGCAATTAGTCCGTCGACACGAGGCAGCCACTCTGATCAAAGCAGTTCGCACAGCTGGCTGGCGCTTCAAACGAAAAACTTGCCTTGCTTGGCGTCGAGGGGCAGCAATTAGTCCGTCGACACGAGGCAGCCACTCTGATCAAAGCAGTTCGCACAGCTGGCTGGCGCTTCAAACGAAAAACTTGCCTTGCTTGGCGTCGAGGGGCAGCAATTAGTCCGTCGACACGAGGCAGCCACTCTGATCAAAGCAGTTCGCACAGCTGGCTGGCGCTTCAAACGAAAAACTTGCCTTGCTTGGCGTCGAGGGGCAGCAATTAGTCCGTCGACACGAGGCAGCCACTCTGATCAAAGCAGTTCGCACAGCTGGCTGGCGCTTCAAACGAAAAACTTGCCTTGCTTGGCGTCGAGGGGCAGCAATTAGTCCGTCGACACGAGGCAGCCACTCTGATCAAAGCAGTTCGCACAGCTGGCTGGCGCTTCAAACGAAAAACTTGCCTTGCTTGGCGTCGAGGGGCAGCAATTAGTCCGTCGACACGAGGCAGCCACTCTGATCAAAGCAGTTCGCACAGCTGGCTGGCGCTTCAAACGAAAAACTTGCCTTGCTTGGCGTCGAGGGGCAGCAATTAGTCCGTCGACACGAGGCAGCCACTCTGATCAAAGCAGTTCGCACAGCTGGCTGGCGCTTCAAACGAAAAACTTGCCTTGCTTGGCGTCGAGGGGCAGCAATTAGTCCGTCGACACGAGGCAGCCACTCTGATCAAAGCAGTTCGCACAGTTGGCTGGACGTCTAGGGGGATCTTTTTTTTTCGTCTAAGTGTCTAGAGTAGACAAATCCTGCTTGAAACAATGTGGGAGTTCCGAGTGCTCTAGACCGTGTTGAATAACTGCTAGCTTGCATAAAGTTAACAGACTAGGATTTAAGTCTAAGATAAACAAGACACTGGGTCTCCCGGTTTCTTGTGTCGCAAAGAAACGATCTCCCAACACCTGCGAGCTCATCATCGAACCATTATGGTTAGATGGGCCCTTCATTCCCTTTGGAGAAACCTTTTCCCAGGATAAGGTATTTAGATTGAATTTCCACATATCTTCGTGGAATTCCTTTTTCCAGCAGAAGTTTTGTGGATTGTAATTCCACACAACATGGAATTCTCTCCTAAACCTTTCGCTGCAGAATTCTCTTTTAATGTTCTCACCACCAAATATGTACAGTTCTCCATTGTAGGCAAAGGCTGAATGACGCCAGCGGTCTTCTGGAAGAGGCTGTGCAGAAGACCAACTGCTCCAGCAGTTGGTAAGTGTGTCAAAAGCTCTCAAGTCATTGGTCCCAAAGCCCTCCCTGCTATTGCGTGTCCAGTAATTGTTAGTCCTTCCCCCAAATACAAACATCTTTGTACCGATAAAGGTGGCAGAGTGATGTTCTGTGGCACGCACTGGAGTGCCTCTGGTGTTAACTAAAGACCAGACCATTGTGTCAGTGTTCAGCATATGGATGTCATTGGTGGTCTCACGTCTGTTTAGGCTGTATCCTCCGTGTATATACATGACCTTCCCCAAAACACAGGCGGAGTGGAAGTACCTCCATCCCGGAGCAGCCCCAGAAACCTCAGGTTTGAACCATCTGCCGGTTTCAACATCATATGCATGAAGCACCCCTTGCTCATAATTCTCCTTTTTACGTCCCCAGAGGTATACGGTATCGTCTATCGACACAACCGTGAAGTCACGTAGGATGGGGGCACGTAGGATGGGGGAACTTTCTCCTCCTCCTCTGGTTGTCCCTGTGAGCTTTCTCCACCGCAAAGAATGTGCGTTTAAGACATGCACAACAATGGGGTTCCGTCCATGGTAGTCCCCTCGGAAACGGTACAAGTCCTGACCCACTACCACAGAAGCATCAAAGGGTCTAAAAAAAGGTTTTACCCCCCGAAGCGCTGTCCAGCACGACATGGTGCTGGACACACAATGGTTGTAATAAGCCTGTGTTGCAGGATGAGACTTCTTTCATCCCCTCTGCTCGCACAGGGAGCTCCTCTCGCTCTCTGCTGATGGTACTGACGGTCCTCAACCTCTGGGTTTAAACAGAGCGAGAAACCGCCCAATCTCGCTGTGCAAATTGGAGAGACTTTTTCAAAACAGCGAGAAACCGCCCGATCTTGTTGTGTAATTTAGACTGGCTTTTTCAAAACAGCGTGAAACCGCCCGATCTTGCTGTGCTGTGTTGGACTGACTTTTTTTAACAGAGCGAAGACCGCCCAATCTTGCTGTGCTGTGTTGGACGGACTTTTTAAACCTACATGAGAGTTCACATATGTTATATAAGTCCGCCGGAGTTACAGTTTGTTACTTCAGCAGACTCGAATCATTGCTGTGTATCTGGACGGATTTTTTCAAGGTCTACAGCTGCACTTTTATCTATTGTAGGAGGATCTTCGTCAGACGGCCTGCTTTTCAAGCTCTTTTAACCGCAGAGCCACGCACAGTACTGTGTTTGCACAACTGAAGGGATAATTCAATAAGGTAGGTGTGCCTTAATGACAACAAGTTTGTAAACAAGAAGATGTGAGGACAATCTTGTGGTTTGAGGAGGAGCATATATAAAGCTTGTTCGAAGAAGACTTAAGAATTTTTTTGAAAATGTTTAGCAGCACGAGAGAAGAAACACAATGAGATATTTTTAGATGTTTTTTTTTTAAAGAAAAAAAGCTACAGAATTCAATATAATGAAATACTACGAAACAATTTATGACAACTTCATGGAGGAAAACGTATTCCCCTCCTCCTACACCATTACGGAACATGGTAAATCGTAACTTTTATGAAACATTTGAAAACATTATAACAACGTATAATAATTACAGGAACCATCGGATGGATGGACGGCCACCGTACCCTCCAGGACATGAGAATGTCTTCAACCAGCCTCGCAATAGATCAAGATCCGAAGAATGGTTTTCAACAAATCCTTGTAACAAAAAATACAACATCCCTAAAACATCATCCTATGGACCTTCGTACAGATACAAGCAATCCACACCTTGCTTCGACCGCCAGCAAAGACCAGCGAGGGTTGGTTGGAAAGGAGAGAAGGAGGGTTATCAACATAACCCTCGCGGGGAGAGTTCCAGGAAAGATTTTAGGTTAGAGTCTGAAAACCGCAGGCTCTCGGAGCCTACTAACCGTGGTCCCTTTAAAACGCAAAGGTCGCATGGTGCCAGGAGATCGGATCGGGAGGACTCAAAAGCCTCAACGAGTGCATCACCTCCAATGAGAAACAAGGAGGTGAAATTCAACAAACCATCTTTCCCGCTTCGACAGCCCGAGACGACACCTGTCACAGCGCTTTCAAGCCGTGAAACGCTGTCATTTGTGGTTCAAGGCAACGTCAGGCAGAGCACTTTGACTTCCAAGAGGTCTTCGTCAAGTTCCACGGATCGGGAGGCCTCAACAGCCTCAACGAGTGCATCAGCTCCAAAGAGAAACAAGGAGGTGAAATTCAACAAACCATCTTTCCCGCTTCGACAGCCCGAGACGACACCTGTCACAGCGCTTTCAAGCCGTGAAACGCTGTCATTTGTGGTTCAAGGCAACGTCAGGCAGAGCACTTTGACTTCCAAGAGGTCTTCGTCAAGTTCCACGGATCGGGAGGACTCAACAGCCTCAACGAGTGCATCAGCTCCAAAGAGAAACAACAAGGAGGTAAAAAACAACAAAACATCTTTCCCGCATCGACAGCCCGAGACGACACCTGTCACAGAGCTTGAAAAAGACAGCCGTGAAACGTTGTCTGTGGTGGTTCAAGGAAACGTCAGGCAGAGCTCTTTGACTTCCAAGAGGTCTTCGTCAAGTTCCACGGATCGGGAGGACTCAACAGCCTCAACGAGTGCATCAGCTCCAAAGAGAAACAACAAGGAGGTAAAAAACAACAAAACATCTTTCCCGCATCGACAGCCCGAGACGACACCTGTCACAGAGCTTGAAAAAGACAGCCGTGAAACGTTGTCTGTGGTGGTTCAAGGAAACGTCAGGCAGAGCACTTTGACTTCCAAGAGGTCTTCGTCAAGTTCCACGTTAACCATTAGGCCCAACTTGCCTAAGAGAGATGCTGCAAAAGATGACCCAGAAAGCCTCTCCGGGAGCAGTGCTAGCAGCAAAAAAACTGTTATGCGCAAAAAACTATGTGTATCCGGGAACCACAATGTGCAAGAGCCCAAAGGTAAAAATGCCAGCACTCGTATCAAAAAACCAAACCGCATTGAACCCAGTCAACGCAATGAACCCAGCCAACGCACCGAACCCAGCCAACACACTGACCGTCCGAGTCGAGACACTGACCGTCCGAGTCGACACGCTGAGCGGGGTCGCCGAGAGATAGATAACAGGAAAGCAGCATTTCGAGAGAAATTGAGCTTATGCAACTCAAAAGACGTGCCGTATAGAAAACGCAAGTGGTTACAGGAGAGGAACTTAACGATAAACGGGAAAGGAGCCAATCGTGCTGATAACAGTGATGACAACAGCGCAGAGAGTGACAAAGATGATACAGACAACAAATGGGCCAACGACCCTGATGGTAACATCTCCAGAGGCAGCTCTAGCGACAGTGACAACGAATCTGACAACGACGAGCCGCCTGAGAAATGCAGTAAAGATGCCAAGGGTCATCGTGGAGTAAAGAGAAAACTCAGCGGGCAGTCTTCTATTGTAACTCGTCATAACGAGCAGCGACCTAGCAGTAAACCTAAGAGTCCTAGCGTTGAATCCAACAAGTCTAACAAGGTTAAGACATCTGCTTCTATCGTAACTCGTCATAGCGAGCAGCGACCTAGCAGTAAACCTAAGAGTCCTAGCGTTGAATCCGACAAGTCTAACAAGGTTAAGACATCTGCCTCAACAACGCAAGACTCTACTCCTAGCAGTGGTGCCATTGAAGACAGAGTCTACAAGAGACCAATAAAACATGCGAATGACCAGAATATCCAGCATGTGTCCTCTCCTGGTGGAAATTCACCGCTGTACCACCGAAAGGATGGTAACGAAAGTTTGTCAGATCTCGCTTCTAACGGTGAAAAGGCACGAGCCTCCGGTGTTGGGAAAAAAGCGAAGACAAAAACAAATCACTGTGTAACTGAGAGACCAACAGGTGAAGATGAAGAACAGCATGCACCGCCGTCTTTTCAGAGACTTGAAAATGTCCGCAAGCGAAAATGTGAAGATGCTACCATTGACAGACAGTCCAAATCCAAACTCTCAAACCGAGGAGGACCCTCTAGCAGTAAGATTCGCAAGGTTCATTCTAATACTACTAGTGAATTTCCAGCAGCTAACCGCGCCTACTGTACCAGCATCAATGGTAACAACGAAGAAGCGAAAAAAGAATCTTTCAAAGCGAAACACCAGTTTCGAAAACAGGAAGATCGCGTCGCCCCTTACCATGCTAGACCTGAGACGACTCGAGACCAGAGATGCAATGGTGTGAGCCAACGGCTGAAATCAACTGACAAGGCTTGCCAGAAGAAGGCTTCTGGTGGAAAAAGTTGCCTCGATTCCAGCTTTACCTTTGGTAGACCTGAAACCGCTGAACTCTCGGCTCGTAACGATTGTCCTGCCGGGGTTGTCGACAAGTTGGTTGAAAACAATAGCCAGCAAACCTCTGACGGGCATTCATCCGCTGTTGAGATTCAGGAACTATCCGATCTACATCATGATGAGCTGTCAGAAGGTCCGCTTAACAACCAAGACTTTGGTGTTGTCGGGCAATCTGATCATAAATTTGAAGAATCCCTCAAAGAATCTGCCACAGAATCCGGTAATGGATCGGACAACAAGTCGGACAACGAATCGGGATTGGACAATGACCCAGAGCTGTCTGATCAAGAATCTGCCACAGAATCCGGTAATGGATCGGACAACAAGTCGGACAACGAATCGGGATTGGACAATGACCCAGAGCTGTCTGATCAAGAATCTGCCACAGAATCCGGTAATGGGTCGGACAACGAATCGGGATTGGACAATGACCCAGAGCTGTCTGATCACGAATCTGCCACAGAATCCGGTAATGGGTCGGACAACGAATCGGGATTGGACAATGACCCAGAGCTGTCTGATCACGAATCTGCCACAGAATCCGGTAATGGGTCGGACAACGAATCGGGATTGGACAATGACCCAGAGCTGTCTGATCACGAATCTGCCAACGAATTCGATCACAACCGTGAGGACCTGTCTGAGCACAATGACCAAGAGGGTCGATCCGATCGGTTCGACCGCGACCAAGAGCTTCAGTCTGATAGCGACCAAGAAGACCAAGGAGACCGTCAGTCCGATAATGAAACGGAGGTTTCATCGACTGCCATTGTAAACGTGGAACCTGTACCAATTTCGCCTGCGCTTGAGGAGTTGGAATGTCAGCGTTCAGAAACACAAAATGATGCTGCTGCACACAAATGTTCCGATGACTCTGATAGGCAGCAAGATGAGTCTTATGTAGTAACCAATCCAAACTTGCAGTCTGAAGTACAAGTGAAAGCCGCCTCTGTTCAAGACTCATCGGAGGATATCTTACAAACTCAGGGTGATTTTCCGGCAGCTACTGAATCAACAGATATTCTTCATGCCAACGATATAAGAGGGGCAGTGCACCATTCTAACAAGCAACAAGAACAGTTGCAGGAGGAGCAGATACACGAACCTTCGATGGAGGAGCTACTCCAGCAACGCAAGCGGCTGGTGCTAAAACTTCAACAAGATCAGTTACACCAAGAACAGCTTCGACAGGAGCAGGAACAGCTTGAGCAGCAGCTTCAACGAGAGCAGCAGCTTCAACAACAACAGCACCAACAACAGCACCACCAACAACAGCAGGAGCAGCAGGAGCAGCAGCAGCAGCAGCAGCAGCAGCAGGAGGAGCCTTACCTTTTACTGCTCTTACAAAGCTCCGGGCAGACTGGGGCTTCATCGCTCCCTTCTGCTGCGACTCCTTTCTATACCAACGAGCAGACTGAGGCTTCATCGCTCCCTTCTGCTGCGACTCCTTTCTATACCAACGGTGCCCAGTTCACAACAAATACTCACAGCGATTGGTAAGAGTAATATCTATACACATTATGGCTCCAAATTGAATATTGTCTTACATGATCTCATTTCCATTTTTTTGTTATAGGTATTATGGCTCCCAATTGAATATTGTCTTACATGATCTAATTTCCCTTTTTTTTGTTATAGGTATGGAGACAGCGGTGTGTTTACTGATCCATTTCAGTTTAACACTTCTGATACATCGGGGGTTGTGGCAACCCCGAAGTTACAACGCAGGCAGTGCATCACTGAAGCTGAGCATGTGGAACAGCAGAGCGCAGTGAATTCGATTCTGGGCGGTCAAGATTCTAAAGACTCGAATGATAGTTCCTATCAGCACTCGCCTGCTCAAGTGCAGCAACATGACATACTGCAGCAACTCATTAACCAAATCGACCCGGATGATCACTCTGCTGCAGATTCTGGAGCACGTGCCTCACAGAAAGATGACATTCCGTCACTTTATACATGTAACACTTGCAATCAACCGTTTCAAAATACAATACTGTTAGATAAAGAATTTATGATTGATCTAAACAGAGCAATACAATGCATGTGTCAATGCAATATTTGCAAAATATGTTACAATGTTAAGAATGGCTGTGTAACACACAAATTGGTATCTCAACGGGGTCCCGTTAATTCTACTATGGTTTCTCTGCTGGACAACCTCGACGTGCAACACGATTCAACTGACATCACAGATCCAGTCGATACGGGCCCCTTGCATTATGATGCTCAAGACCTTGTCGCTGAAACTATCGCAGCCATCACTGGTCCTGAAATGAACTCACTTCAAGGTAATTTCAAACTGCATAATGTGGATTTCTAACGATTATATATTTGCATATAAATCTGCTTATGGATCTATAATGATCATGTGTGTTTCTTTTACAGCTTACTGCAACATAATGAACATGAAAGACGTCAAGGCATTTACATACTGGAAGAATGAATCGCTTCCAAAGAGGTACGCTGAAAAATACGTCTGCATCTCACACGTTCCCGGGTTCTGGGATCATGTGATGGTGGGTCAACACAAACCGAAATCTGCTACCACTATGTTAGCAGAAGATAGGATTACGACCAAGCTGTTTAACGTAACCATCGAAGACAACATCTCATTCCACTGGTGCTGCTTTGTGCTTAAGCAGGTTATCTTTCTGTGTACATGGTTTTTTATTAAACAGAAAAATGGTAAAGTGAAATTCACATGTCTTACAGAAGCCAAAGTCAAACACATAGTTGGATCTACCGACTTTAAGATCATGTTGTTTTACCTGATGACGTGGTTTAAAGTGCAGTATAGCACAAACACCAGAAGCTTGAAGCTGATTCTTGACAATGTGGCATACGGTGAAGACAATATGGTTGATGTGCTGGTAAAGTTTGTAAAAAGGTATGGTGTGGAAAATGACTATAATGTTTCCATGAAGAGAACCCGGAAAGATTACACCTACACAGTCAGCCCCAAACTTGCAAATAGGTTTACAACGTTTTCTCCTGAACGCAACAACCTGGAACCTGTTGTGAATCTGATAGATGAATTTGAAAACCACCACGATTCACAATTTTCAATGTGGACAACCCTTCATACAAGCACAGATGTGTTTTACAATCTTTGAGGGATTACAAGTTGAAACATGAGCACAAACGCTGAGCGTTGTACCATATCTGGAATTAGGCGTTTGACACTCCTTTTCATGAATGTACTTTGTTACATTTCATATTTTCGTATAACTTCTCACGTTTATTTTGTATCTTACGCAGTATTTATGTCGATCATTTCACGGGTTTGATACCTATCTCAGTCTGAACTTTGCCATTCTATGAAGGTCATTTACGTTTCTCATATATATATTTTTTTATATATACGGTTGTATAGAAGTTTTACATGAAAGAGTTTAATGTTGTAACATTATTCAGGCAGCGAAAACATGATGCAGTAAAAGGTACTTTCTTCATTATTGAAGGTTACTAACGAATAACCACTTTCTATAGGTTGACACTGTTCTACCTCTGATACCTCTGAAACTTTCTATGTATACAAAAAATGTATTATTGAAGGCTACTAACGAATAACCACTTTCTATACGTTTACACTGTTATACCTTTGTTACCTCTGATACCTCTGAAACTTTCTATGTATGCAAAAAATGTATTATTGAAGGCTACTAACGAATAACCACTTTCTATACGTTTACACTGTTATACCTTTGTTACCTCTGATACCTCTGAAACTTTCTATGTATGCAAAAAAAATATTATTGAAGGTTACTAACGAATAACCACTTTCTATACGTTTACACTGTTATACCTCTGATACCTCTGAAACTTTCTATGTATACAAAGAAAATGAAGGGATGTACTTTTTTTTTTACATTTGACTGTATTTCTCTGTAAATTGTTCATTTGGACTTAAAGGACTCCGTACCTAGGAGGGCTTACGAGAGCTCCTCCTTTATGTTTGGACTCTGTGATGTTAAATGTGTCAGAGTTCTCGTGAAAATAAAAGTTTTTTCCATATACCTCAACAACAAATATCTCAACAAATATTATCTTTGGAATAAAGAAATCTTTACACTGAAACCTTTCAGTTTTGTCAATTTTATTCATTCGCCAGTTCATTTTCGTGAAGCGTCAAACAGTATGTCATACCAAAGCTGTTCAAGCTCTAGATCTTTACGTTCATTTGTTAAAGTTTTACGGTCCACAGGTTGACATTAAGTGACTTCATCCGCAAGAGATGTAGCCTTTGCATAACACATGACAACTGTGCTCAAAATTGGGATCGGAGTCGTCTTCCATCATCTCACGGACCTTGGAATGGCCAGACGAGTCATGTCATCAGTAAATTCCGCTGCGATATCTATGTAGTCAGTGTTGTACCACGGCAACTCTCCTCTGAAACTCTCACAGCGAGAAGCACATTTTTTGCACACCATGAACCTTAAGATCAATTAGGGGTTTCCCTGAGAAGCTAGGTGTATGATCCATAGTCATGCAAGGTTTAAAAAAAAAAAGCCAGTATCCATTGCGCACAGTTGCCTCTAAGTGGGTCATGAATTTATTGAGATTACTCGCAGTAAACACAACACAGTTCCATTATACGCTATATCATGCCAGCAAGCCCTAGCGTAAGCAGAATCACGACATAGGTCTTTAGGTAAGTTGTCTTTGGTGAACTGCACCCTCCGGAAGCCCAGGCCTTCTCAAAGTCATCCAGCATTTTCTTGATGTCTCTTGTGACTGTGAAAAAAAAAGCAAACAATCAATCGATAACATCGGCTCACAGCAGCTTGTAGATCTGCTATTTGGGGGTTCCCTGGATCAACACATTTTGAGATGGGGGGGTCCTGTAATGTTGGAGTCCTTGACATGAAAAAGTTTGAGAACCACTGTGATTTAGAGGAAGGATTTAGCAGTGGGGTCAAAGATCGGTTCAAAGTTATTCCAAGACTCACACACTCATTTTCACGATTTAAAAAAAAATAGCAAATCTGCAAGCTTGTAGCTTGTAGAGCTGCTATTTTTTTCAATAGTTAAAGCACACTCAGGCACGTTTCAGGCATTTGAACGTTTAAAAAAAAAACAGCAATAATCGTACCATCACTTATGTTGTCCAGGTTGGCAACAGTCCTAATGGTCTCAAGATTAAACAGATCCAGTCCATGTTTTGAACAAGAAACCTCTTTGCGTTCAGTTTTCTTGATAGTCGAACAGGTGTCGTCCGCACTGCCTTGGATCTCATACACATAGTATCTATAGTGATCGTCGATGTTGCCGCCGAATGTGGTACCGTTATTTACCATAAAACAGCAGTACCCTGGGCTTATTCGTGTGCTCATGGTGTCGTTCCAGATTTCCAGCAGAGTCCACATATCTTCACTCACATAGAATTTGGAAATACGTGACACTTGAGATAATGGTCCGATGAGAGCCGCATCGCGCTTGGTGGCTTTTGCAGTGAAGTAAAAGACATTGCATTGCCCTGGGATCACTTTCAGGTAGAACGTTTGATTCCCTATCACATAGGTCCCTTCGTCTGTACAGGTTAGCATTCTGATTATGACGCGAATCCCGCAAGTGGTATACCGTAACTCGTAAATGTCCTCGGTTGCATCCATTTGAACGCCGTTTTTTTTAATGGTGTCAGCATTCAGAAAACCTGGTAATTGTAGTTCGGAACCCATAACACCAGTCACTATATTGGGCTGTTGATATACTGGTAAAGCCTGGACGCATTGTAAGTTTAAAGCTGCGAAACAGTATACAGCCGTTATATAGAAAAACGGATTCATAAGGCTGCTGAGATTGTATGTAACCTATCGTGTAAAACAAAAGTTCAGATTCGCTCCACAGCGCTATGCTCTGACTGTGAACGAGGCTCACAGAGTTGGGCAGTGTGGTCTCTTATACTAAGGGTTTAGATTACGTAAGACTGGGCTGACCAATAGAAATCGAGGCTCTGGATTTCACCATCTCCAGAGAACAAAGGGGGCTTTGTTAACACTGTGTATACAGCTGTGAAGCTTATCTCACAGCATTGCAGAACAGACTTTCTCTGGTGGTTTTTGGAAAAGAAGAGGGGAAGAGAGCATAGGGTTGGCTTATGAATGGTTTGATGAAAAGAGTGGACAGTGGGAATAAGCAGAGAAAATATTTTACAGATAAGGATGACTCAGACATGCTTCAATGGACGGACTTTGTAGAGTCGACTGCTCATGCGAGCGGGAGTGTGTAATTTGGATATACTTTTTTCAATAGGGTGGTGCAATTTGGAAGAACTGTGTAGAGTCGACTGCTCATGCGAGCGGGAGTGTGTAATTTGGAATTACTTTTCTCAATAGGGTGGTGTAATTTTGACGTACTTTGTAGAGTCGGCTGCTCATGCGCAGGGGTAGACATGAGGCAGCCACTCTGCTTCAAACGAAAAACTTGCCTTCGACATGAGGCAGCCACTCCGATTAAAGCAGTTCGCACAAGTTGGCTGGCGCCTCAAACGGAAAAACTTGCCTTGGGGCAGCAATTAGTCTGTCGACATGAGGCAGCCACTCTGCTTCAAACGAAAAACTTGCCTTGGGGCAGCAATCAGTCCGTCGACATGAAGTTGGCTGGCGCTTCAAAATGACCAAGCTAACCAGCTACAGCCAGTGGATTTTGATGATCACTGGCCTTGACGCGCGCGTGCGCGCTTTACAGGTGTGTGCTCGTCCTCGATACAGGTGTCATGTTTGTATGAATTGAATTTTTCAGTACAAAAGGTTTCTCTTAAATCCCTTTAGTAGACCTTATCAATGAACTGTACTGTCCTGTACTTATTCCTATGCAGAATACCCATTATTGCCACCATGTCTCCCACCATTGTAACCACTGGCCAAGGACAATTTGTTATGTATAGGTCCCCATAATAATGAAAACCAATTTGATTGAATAACATTTATTCAATACACTAAAAGTGCAAATAAGTATTTGAAGTGCAACAAAACAAATTGTTTGAACAGTGCATAGGTTTTCTGAAAAACATCAAGTGTTATTCCAAAAATTACAAAAAAAACAAGCATGCTATACTGTACATGTACTGTACTAAACTAAAATCAACATATGTGACCCCTGGGAAACCTCTCATCTGTCCTGTCCTGTCCTGCCCTGTCCTCTGCTCAGCACTGCGGGCATTTTATACAGCCATCATCTGGCCTGGCTCAGACTGTGTTGGTAAGAAAAATAGCTGTGTGCCAGATCATTAAAGGGGGAGGTGGGTGGGGAGAGAGAGAGAAAAAGAGAATCCACATGCAGGCATCGTAGCTTCAAAACGATTCCTTGTCCAAATGTCGTATGCATAAAAATAAGTCTCCTGCACCACTGCCTCTCTGACATGACATGTGTTCCCGGCCTGAATTAATACTCGAGCAAAAAAAGTTCCTCCTCCAACTCCTCCTCGGTTGGTTGGTTCGAACGCCCTGTGGCTTCAGATGTCCATGCAGTAAATCCTGGGCGTCTGCTTCTTGGCCCTGACTGCCACCAGCTCAGAACAGCCCTCTTGGCATCAAAGGTGTTCTCATGTGGCCCCTCAATGGTCAGGTACATAAGTTGAGTCAGACTTGGAGTGGAGAGTGTTGACCGCCAGTCACTTTTCACCCTCTTCATGCAACTGAAGCCTCGCTCACAGACAGCTGTGCTGATCGCCATGGTGAGGTAAATCTGAGCAATGTTGCCAAGGTTTTTGAACCTCTTCTTTAGATCATCTGTAAAATAGAATCGCTTAGCTGTTAATTGCAAACCACAGAGTAAACTTACGTATTACAAATAATATGGCTACATATACTCTACATACCTCTCTGGAGCATTAACTGGAGTGTCTCTCTGAGGGGCCCTGTGCGGCGTCTTGCCCAGGCCTTATACAGCCTGTATTCGCCCATCACCACACTCGCTGTGGTCCCCTCACGCACCAGGAGGCAATCATAATGCTTGCACAGAGACTCCAAGTCAGCTTGTCCATGGAGGATAAAAGCTTCCCCGGAGTCCTCTGTACTGTCAGGTTGTGGCCATGTGTTGTGGTCCAGGGCAGAGAACTTTGCCACGATACTGTCAGCAGACAGCAGGTCCCCCAGACAGCTCTCTATGTGTTTGGTGAGAAGGTCTGAAAATCGAAATACAATTCATGTCAGTGTTGTCCTTACGGTTTACAGTTTAGGCATTTAGCAGACGCTTTTAACCCAAAGACAATACAATTGGTTGTCAAGGCTGGCTTAAAAACTGTCGAGGGTTGTCATTATTTATTAACCTGTAATGATCTTCCTCTCAGGAGCAAGATTGTTTTCTGCAGAGATGTTGGTGAGCTCCACCCCTCTGTAGACTCCTGTCCCTACAGCAGCCAACGTCTTCCTGTGCTGCTCTCCTGGCTCCAGGGACAGCTCTGTGAGGCCACTGATGCAGGCCTTTATGTGCTCCACTGCCTCCCCTGATAAAACATTGTTACTGTCATTTAACATGTAAGACCACATAAAGCACTGGTTTTCAAACTTTCAAATTTCAAGGTCTCCCTTAACTCTGACAGTGTACAAATACAAATACGGCGCCCTAAAGGAAACTACAGAGTCCCTGGTCCACTTTGAGAACCACTGACAAAACATAGACAATTGAAAATAAAACATGCATTATTTACCTGGTGTAAGGTTATCCAGTTGAAACTGGAGGCTCAACGTCTTCAGATGCCCCAGTGTGTCGAGAAGGAAATGCATGAACTGCACATTCTCAAAGTTCTTGAGGTACTGGAGGATGTTCTTAGCCCTCCCCACTACTGCAGGCAAAGGCTGGGGTGTCCGTTCTGGGCTCACCTGGTCCTCAAAGTGTGCCACAAAGACGGAGTACCCGTTACACAGGATCTGGTGAAAGACAACATGACATAGTTACTATTGTTATATCTACTCATATTGTTCTGTATTACATAATGTTTTGACAAGGGTCAATCATTGAACAACTACCTGTGTTGCCTTGTGTATGTAGGGCAACCACCTGGCACCCTTCAGGTTGGTAGGCTCGAGGACCTTGTCCTCAAGTAACTCTGCCAGTACCCTCAACTCTCTCAGGGCCTTTGGGGAATAGTGGTACTGCATATGTAGAAAATGCAGCACCTCCTGCAGCTTTTGAAGCGGTGGCTGGAGTTTAATGGAGTCCACCATCCCTAACTCCAGCCTGTGTGCCATACAGTGGATGGAGAGCAGGTGTCCTATTTCCAGTTTCAGCTTTGCAGCCACACCGTTCTTCTTTCCCAGGTTGACCGCAGCACCGTCTGCACAGAGGAACACCAACTTCTCTTTCCACTGGTCCAGACCTGCTTTCTGAAACACTTAAGAGGAAAAAAAAAGAAGAGAAAGCAATTATTATTATTGGCCAGGAACAGCACAGCTTTATTTAATAGCCTATTCGATTGCCTTTTTTGTATTGAGGCAATACAATAGAAATGCTGTATACGGTACAAGTACAGTTAAACACCCTGCCTAAAAGGAACATCCCAAATAAGACATTTTAGAGTTTTTTTTTACGTTGGAAGCCCTTGGTATTTAATTCATGGACTTACCTGACTGTACTGCAGACAGCGCACCATTGGCATGGGCATGTTTCACATCCTCAATGCCGAGGAAGGACTGGACATGACCTCTCTCTTCACTGAAGTATTTAACATACACTATTTCATTTTCAAGGATCCCACTATCTGTGGCCCCGTCGATCAAGACACTTATGTAGCGGGTATGTTTCAGGTCAATGAGGAGTTGCTCCCTCTCCACATTGTAGATATCAACTGTGAATCTGGAGAGAAATAGACATGCATTTTGGTAATTTAGAAATTGTAAAAGGTAATTAAATTAGTCATTTAGTTGTAGTTCTCACCTTGAACATGCCTTATCCGACTCGTAGCAGTTGGGAATGTTGCAGCCGACCCTAATGCTGTGCGCCACCAGGCCAGGAAAGTCAGTAAATGGCAATTCGTGCTTTACCACAAAGTAAGCTATACGGAACATGTTTTCCATTTGTTCCTGGAAGCCTGCATCCATGTTACAGTTTACATGTACTCCTTGCTAACACAACCGGTGTCTCATTCTCTTCCTTCTTCCTCTTCACTGGAGGTTTAAGGAACATTTTTAATCGTACGGAGCGACAGACAGAAACACTGCCTTCTCCTGAGAATTCAGAGCGAGCGAGGAGCACGCGGTCACGTTCCACGGCTGCGAGCGAGCAGCGCAGCTGTGTGTGTCTGTCTGTGTGATTGTGAGCTGCAGGTGCTCCGTACTGTGACAGGCTGACAGTGGGCACAGTTTCACAGTTTTTCCTCTGCTAATAAAAAGTCAGTCGAAATTGCACAGTTTCTCTCCCTCTGTTTAAAATGTCCTTCCAAGTTACACAGTTTTCCTCTGCTTAAAAAAAAAGACAGTCCAGATTGCAGTTTATCTCCCTCTGTTTAAAATAAGTCCGTCGAACTTACACAGGGTTTCCTCTGCTTAAAAAAAAAAACAGTCCAGATTACAGTTTCCTCTCCCTCTGTTTTAAAAACTCAGTCAAGGTTACACAGGATTTCTTCTGCTTTTAAAAAAAGTAAGTCCAGATAGCACAGTTTCCCTTCAGTCAAAAAAAAAACTCCGTCGGATTGCAAAGTTCTTCCCTTCAGTTAAAAAAAAACTCACTCCGGATTGTACAGTTCCTCCTTTGCTGTTAGACACTGAAGCCTTTTTTTTCCCCCGATGAGGACTGAAAGGCGGAGTTCAGTAGCAGGAGCCTTAAAAGTTCAGCCTTCACACAGCTCTGACACCCTTCAAGCTGTCGAGTATACAGAGATACATGCCATGGTAGTGACTGTATGTTTAGAAGGTATAGTGTCTTTAGGGATATAGAATCTCTATAGTATTTTTTTTTTTACAAAAGGAAAAAAAAATAATACACGAAGATTCTTTAAGAGGTTACTGTTTCGTGTATGTTGGCATCATGGCACAACAACAGTTACAGCAGCCATACACAGTGATCTCCATGCCGCCGTGGTATACCGAGCACCATAAGGCATCTCGGCACCTAGATTTTAAATGTTCAAACTCGGCAGGGTTGATGGAAGCTGTTGCAGGCCTGATGGTTACCAGCGAGGAAAGCCTTAGCCCTCAAGAGAAACGTTTTAAACGTGAAAACGTACTGAAACTCATCAGAAACAAGACCCTGAAGATGGCTGGGAACCTGAAGCAACAACCATCGCCATCGTTGCTATGTGCAATTATGGATGTCCTGGATTTCTTTGAAGGAGAGAACGAGCTGCGTTCCGTGAAAGACTCTGATTTAGCGGGAGTGAAACAGCTTTTGCTCACAGAGGGGAACTACACGTGCTATTACATACCAAATAGCGATCTGAAGACAAATGGAAAAAAGATTATTCCGATCGTCACGTACTTTGCGCACAGTTCCAACTTCACGTACTATGACAAAAACCGATCCATGGTTGGCACATACGCCGTGGGTCTCATTGGAACAGAAAACAGCAGCAAAGTTTACTTTTTGCAGCAAGCTCTGCGTGTCCCAAACTACAACAGCCTGAGGCTGTTAAAGACTATCATTGGTGACAAGTACGAACTGTGGGACATGTCCTTGGAAATACCAACTCACATGAAATCTCTGACACCGACATTTCGACAGATTCAGGCTTGTCAGCTGATGAAGGCAGGAGACCAGGATCAAGTTGACAGCGCCGCTCTGGCTTCGCATATGGAGACCATACAGCCCATGTGTTGTGATCTAGGAGGCCTCACTATCAAGAGGAAACGCACAGGCAGTGTGGATTGGCTTGATGCGTCACAGGTGAACTGCTCTTTGAGTATGTTTACCCACGACAAGCAGGAGAAACTAGGAGTGTACTTCAGACGAAGCAGCAAAGTTCAGGATGGGAAAAAAACAAACCTGACTGCAATTGTTGTTTTACGCAAAGACCAGTCTACGATAGAAGCGCTGTATGTATCTACAACGTACAGATTCTACAGAGCCCTGAAACAGGCTTGCGTGAAAGGAACCGGAATGTTAAGTTCCTGCTGGAAGTCTACTTTAGCCGAGCTGAACCAGAAGACCTTTCTGAAAGGAAAACATGTGTATCAAGAGGTTCACAATTCTGCGCTGAGCGCGTTTAACAAGCGTGTGAACCCTAGCGGCTGGTGTCACTTGACCCCGCAGCATGTGAAGAGTTTCATAGAAAGCCCTGTGGCGCTTGAGATTGTGGACACGGGGATTCTGTTCATGAACTACAAAATACCAAATGCCCTTGCAGTCGCTGAGCTGCTTTATTGTCCTCTGCAAGTTGTGAGTTCCTGCATGAAAAGGTGGGAAGCGTACATGGCCGACGAAACAACCAGAAATGATATGAATCTAATCTACAACAGAATGGTACGTACTCAATTCACAACATACGTCTGGGATTGGCTGAACATAGCAAGGGATTACGTCTTAAAATACGGAGACTTGCTTGACCTTGGGACCAAAAACAAATCTGGAGAGTTTGAAAAACTTCGGAACACGGACAACGTAAACGAGATGCAGAAACTGTGGCAATCCATGGTGCAGGGTGTACCGAAAACCATGAAAGATTCAGAACTGGATCGTATAACCTCCGAGGCCAGAGTGATCATCCTGAAACTGAAGAGTTGCCAAATACGCTTTAAAAAGAAGAAATCTCACGACTCAAAGGACACTGGAAGCGAGGACAACGATTCGTCTTCAAGCTCACCAAGAATTGCCATCACCAAACCTAAGACTGTATGCAAGAGCCAAGGGAGCCAGCAAGAAAGACCACAAGGATCTCATCATCGACAAAGCTCAAGCAAAGATCAAAGCTCGACCAAAGGAGTAGGCTCGACCAAAGGCTGCTCCAAGGATGGCAGCAGCTCAAGCACAAACAGAAGTCACAAAGATGTCTTTGACGATGTGATTGTGTTACCCGACACGTCACCTACAAATGCTTGGCTCAAGAATTTGTCATTGTTACTGCTGAGTGAACCTTGGCTGTATGCTGAGCCGATTAGAAGAGATGCCGTGTGCATGATACTGGACCTGAATAACACTTTGCTATCTCGCAAGGGCGCGGACTTGCTACAGGAGTGGGTCTCCGTGAACAAGACGACAGTGGATGTGTTAAAGAGGTACAACACTGATGACAAACTCAGTCAAGCTTTGCTCAAGTGTGTAAGTGAGATGAGCGTTAGCAGCTGGAAGACCAGGCTGGCTCGCGTGGCCTCAAAAAAAAGGCTTGCCGGTGAAGAAAAAGCAAAGAGAAAGGCTAAAGATGCCAGAAGGATCCAAAGTCAAGACAAGGATAACAGGGCCAAGAAAGAGAAAGAGAAAGAGAAAGAGAAAGAGGAAGATAAAGAGATAGACAGGAAACGTCGTCGGATCGAAAAAAGAGCCGAGAAACCTAAAATGTACAACAAAAAACACTGTCCCTACATAGACAGTGAAGCCGCCGTAGAAGATGATGATGACGACGACGATGATGATGATGAAACAGAAGATTATGCTGACAGTTTTATCAATGATGACAGCGAAGAAGAAGAAGAAGAAGAAGAAGAAAAAGAACCAGAAGAAGATGCAGAAGATGACACAGAAGAAGAGATTGATGAGTACAGACAGCAAATTGCTGCAAGGAAAACTAAAAAGTCGAAAAAGAAAGTGGTGCAGCCTACAGTGATGTACAGTGACACTGATGAAGAAGCAGAAGAAGAGGATGCAGAAGATGTAGAAGATGCAGAAGAGGAAGAAGAAGTTCAAGGTTACAGTTGCCAGAAAGAGCAAGATTTTGACAGCGAGACTGACCAAGAGCCTCAGGATGCAGATGAAGAAGATGAGAGTGTGCTATTATCTCAGAGTGAAAAAGTAGAAAAAGAACTGGAGGATTTTCAACAGTTTTCTCAACACTCTGACCATGAGCTTGATCCTGAAGAGCAGTTGGAGCCTGAATCTGAACATGAGGCATCAGATGATCACGATGAACCTGGATCGGATCATGAACAATTCCGTGACCTTGATCCTGAGCGCTCCGACGTGGATGAGCGCTCCGACGTGGATGAGCGCTCCGACGTGGATGAGCGCTCCGACGTGGATGAGTGCGTCGGCGAACGCTCGGATGTCGACGAGCGCTCAGAAGCTGAGCAAGATCACATGGGAATCGAAGAATGTGATTCTGACGATGAATTTGTTCACAAGACTGCAGGAGTCAAGAAAAAAAGGCGCCTAGAAAGACAGGCTTCTTGTGTCCCTATAAAAAGACACAAAGCTGCTGCACCCATTCAGTCTGACTCCGAGGAGGAAGAGTCGACACAGTCGACGTGGAACTACTTGCTGTCTGAATCTGGCCCGTCTTCAAGACCTTCACCTGAAACGTCAAACTTGCCTTCTCGGAAGCAAAGCCATTCCGAGGACAACCAGCCTCATTCTGACTTAAAACAAAAGTCTGGCAAAAGTCCTCTGCGTAAAAAATCATCCGAGCGAAAATCTCAAAGCAAGCGTGTAAACCTGACAAAAGGAAAGCCCCGAGATCGTTTGCCTCAGCAGCGTCAAAACGACTACAAATCACCTTGCTATTCAGACGATCAGAAACACAAATCTCCTGTCAGGGAGAAGTCTCCAATACCCTCAAATCTACATCACAGAAGGTCCCCTCACGCACGCCCAGAGAGGTCACCGAAACCGTCGGACGCACTCCCAGAGAGGCCGAAACCGCTCCCAGAGAGGTCGCCGAAACCGCGCCCAGAGAGGTCGCCGAAACCGCGCCCAGAGAGGTCGCCGAAACCGCTCCCAGAGAGGTCGCCGAAACCATCCTCGAAAGAAAGAGAACTGAGTCTTTCTCGAGATAACTGTGATCTGCAGTGTGACACCAATCAAGAGCAAGACACTTGGTCTGATCAGGACACTGAGCCAGAAAATTCAGACGAAGAAATCTTTTCTATGTAATGGATAAAACGCCAGTTGCCGGGTCTAGTCTTATGACAGACTATGTGATACGTCTATTAGATAACATTCGTATGAGCGATCTCGATAAAAATCCTCCTTCCGATCAAGATTGTGTCGGTCCAAGTGTTAAAAAACAAAAAACACAAAGGAAAGCGAAATCGACTCAACAATGTAATACATTAGATAGATATTTCAAGAAAGTAACTTGAGGCGCAGCTGATACTACTACTTTTACTTACTATTCTTGATATGTTTGTGATGTATGAAACCAGCTCTACGTTTTTGTTGCTTGATTATCATGCATGAAACCAGCTCTACTTTATTTTGTTGCTTGATTACGATGTATGTACTTGATGTGATATATCCATATGTTTTGATGTGAATAAACACAAATTTTGTCTGGTCTATGTGTTGTTTGTCAGCTCAATAAAAAAAATTATAATCAAGAGATGTGATCACGAACAAGTTTCAACAGTGTAATTTTATTCAAAGCCAGCGTACAAAGAAACACTTAAACATATAGACAAAAAAAAGGAAAAGAGAGATTGGCAGTTGCTTAGATGTACACAGCTTGTACAGCTGACTTTTATTATCAGTCTTCGACCCTCAATTTAGAGAACTCTTTCAACATCTGCCGATGAGACTCCTCCTTTGACACGTAGCCAATGGCATCATTAGTGACTTTGCCGTATCCAGCATACATAGGAGCAGTAGAGAATCTGTTGAGTTGCTCAGTGGGGTATATACCGGTATAGCCTTGGGAACTCATCTGGGGACCCGAAGGAGCAACACCGCCGTGCCAAGTCTCTGTATGTCTGTACTGCTGTGCTCCAAGCGATGTCGGGTCAAACCCGGTAACTTCAGGCGGCGCTGAAGGGAAAGAGCTTCTGGCAGTGGCTTGCAACCATCCGACCGGAATGTCGCGCAGGGGACACACGGTTTTCAGTTTAGGTTTTGAAGTCAGCCGCTGAAAGAAGGACGCGTTGGACTCGGTGTACACAGCCACATCGTTTGTGAAATTCCAACTCATGATGTATCTGAACAGGAGATACACATAGTACCGTGCAAGTTTATTATTGTCCTCAAGTATAGCCTCTGGGATATCTGCGCTGCTGGACAAACTTTCCGCTTCCATACGATGGAGATGCTCAAGGTCTTCTTTAGGCACAAACATAGAGTCTACCCTTTGCCACATGTCGCGTAAGACCGCCAGACTGTCCTTCAGAGTACACCTGTCACGCAGATGAATTTCGTTCAGCAGACCTATCGCAGGCGCTCCGGCTATCACAAGGTATTCAAAGAGTCCTACTGAAGCTTGATCTGAAAAGACAATGCGTCGTCTGAGCGGGGTCATCTTTTCTATTTACTGTCAGCACAAGTTATTTCAGGTCGTCGGGCAGGAGGCGGCCGCTCAAAGTCCAGATGGGATCCAAAAGTAACATAGAGCTGCTCTTGTCTATGCTTGAGCATCACAATCTGTATCACGTTAGGACTTCGCGTTGCAAAGACGTCGGCAAAGTGCTGCGATGGCTGGATGTACAGTCGCACGAGGCTTACGATCCGGCCACGGACGCCGGAGCTTTTCTTCGGCGATGCATATCACTGAGCGGCAGAACAGATGTGCATGTGATGGACATAACGGATAAACTCAATTCCACGAACAAGACTGGTAAACTGGTTGTTTGTGAAATAGACAACCAGGGAGGGAGGACAAAATACTTTGTTCAGTTTGTGATCATAAAGTGTCCTAACAAAGCGCCTTACACGAGCGAATTGAACTCAGTCCTATCAGAGGAGGCAAACTACTTGCCGTCCCTGCGGAACTTTGACTGCTACGAGCCTCAGATGATCGAAGCTAAACCTCAACAAACTCATCCTGTGATCGAAGGTTTTCTGCCGAAATCCTACGAAACAACGGCATGCAGCCAACCGCCCGTTGCAGCTGACAGGTTTCATCGAACATACAAACCGCTGGAGGTCTCCGTTGCCAGCGAACCATGGTTCATGTACACTGTGAAACAAGGCGAGAAGACTGACGTTGACATACAAGCCCTGATGCAGTCTAGTGCATCTATACTGGGCAGAGGAGCTTTCGGGGTCACTGTCTCGCTGAATCGGAACGCCGTTGCCAAAGTCCCGCTCTTCCCGGAGAAGGTAAATTGGAGCGTGTCGCGTATAGACAAAGAGTTCAACTGCTACGCTCACGTGGCTCAGGTCGAGGAAGCCATGGTCGGCGTGTCCCTGAAACATCCGAATATACTGCGTACATTTGGAGCCTTCTGGTGTGCCAATGCCGAGGACAAGCTTTCAGGGAAAACAGTCATTGTGATGGAAAAGGCGTTGTGTTCTCTGTTAGAGTATACGAGTCGGCTTAAAACCAACAGAACGGTTCCTCTGGTAGAGCTGGATACCCTTGGAGGGCTGAAGTACATGAAGAAAAGAGCTCTTCAGCACCGAGACCTGACTTACAGAAATATTTTGGTGTGCTACCAGAAAAACAGGCATCCTGTACCGGTGTCCTTTAAGATCAGCGACTTTGGCACCTCATGTAACTTCGTGACACCTGACCAGCCGCGAGGCACTCGCACCAACCTCGCGCCAGAAGTGCTGTGGTGTTTGAGTTCTTGCACCGCAAGTGACATTTTCAGCTGGTATTGCGTGATGTGGGAGCTGTACGCCAAAAAACCCATAATCACCTACAAGACCGAGACGTCGCCGTGCTGCAGGAAAACCTACGCTGCGAATCTCGCGAAACTTGTCGGCGCGTACACGCCCGAAGACCGCAGCTCGTTTCAGCACGAATACATGCAGAAGATGGACGCTGAAACGCTGTTCAAGAGCTATGGGCAGATTCGGCCCAGTGTCAAGGAAATATACAACAGTTTGGTCGGTATGGCTAATGGGATGGTGGACAGTGGGTTTATTGCGATCGGGACACTGTGTATCACTCTCTACCCGCAAGAGCGGTGGTGTCCAAGTGAGCTGCTCAAGCTTAACAGATATGTAGCTCTGAGTAAAGATGTTAGCTCCGCCGAGGCCCCTTCTGCGGTTTTACCCAAAACGGTTCGCTTGGGGGAGTGTGTGACTACAGATGTCATTGCAGCCGAGGACTGCTCGTTTGTTGACAAGAGCAACGTGTCTCTCGTCGACACGAGCAAAAAGACGTTCTACGGGATCGACGTGCTGAGGCTCGCACCCCGTAAGATTGAGCCTTACGATTGGTATAAGAGGAAAGCGTCTGGGTTCATGCACACGCATCATACATCTGCTGCGGCGGCGACTAAGCGCCGATCTAAAGATACACCCGGTCCAGCGCCGCAGTCAGTCGGCAAACACTACAAAAGACAGGAGCCGGAGCCTGCGCTTTGTCCGGACATGGGAAACGGAGACCGCGAAGCTCCTTCAACCATGGTTCTTCCCGAGGAAGAGGATGTAAGCAGCAGTTCGGTCGAGGTTCCAGCAGCTGCAGGCGCAGAGAGAGACATGGCTACACGGTGGCCCGCCGTTGAAAGCCTAGATTTCAAAGCCACTTACGGGAATATTTGTTTACAGGACTGCGTGGACAATGCAATGCTGCTGTTCGACGACGCCGGTCCTGTTGCCGAGACGGGGGCGGCGATCGAACCGTTGATCTTTTCGAACTTAGAGCCTCGTCCCGTTGAAGATCACGAGAGCCAACAGCAGACTTTGTTGCAGACATCCGATGATGTTCAACCAGGTGCAGAATGCACTATATTGCCAGACAACAGTTTAACCGACTTACACGTCGACCCCGCTGGTCCACCGGACCGGCAGGCGTCTTTGGGAGTGTGGATCAACAGGCCCGAAACCCTAGACATCGCAGAAGCCGATTCTGCGAGCGACATCGCGGGGACGCACAAACAGAGAGGCCGGTGTGTTGTCGACAAGAACCAGGACGAGGCTCAACGTATCACGGAGCGAGAAGCGGCTCAAAGTGATTTTGTCAGCTGCAGCGTTCGGCCTTCTGATGGCAAAAGATGTAAGCAGACAAGACAGAGACCGAAACAAAGAAAAGCGCAACGTACGCACACACTTCCTCGGTTGGCAGAAATGAACTATCCTTCTAGCTCACTCACCGCCAAAGATCCCCATTGCCTCGAACAATCAACGCGGGCTGCAGGTCAAGCCAAAAAAGCTCGTGCAATAGATGACACAAGGAAGTTTTGCGGTACACACGCGCCTCCCGTTGAGCAACAGCAGGCTTACAACTCCGAGCTCAGCAGCTTATTGGGAGACACAAGCGGTCTTTGGTCGTACGGCTCTAGCAACAGCAATTACCCTTCCAGTTGGCAAAGCAGTTTAGGAGCGGTCCCGGGCGATTTGCCGTCGGAATGCAATTACCCTTCCAGTTGGCAAAGCAGTTTAGGAGCGGTCCCGGGCGATTTGCCGTCGGAATGCAATTACCCTTCCAGTTGGCAAAGCAGTTTAGGAGCGGTCCCGGGCGATTTGCAAGCCGATGTCAGGAGCAGAAAGATACCAGGGGAATTGGACACAGCGGTGCTGGTCGTAACTAGCATTTCAGAAAGTCTAAAGGCTTTTTCCACTGCGCTTATACGACTGGCTCTGGCTGTAACGTACTCTAAGCCGCTGGCGCTGACAGGGCCTCATCGACCCTATTGCCTGACCCAGCAAAGTCACAACATGTTTGTCTTTCAGTACGCAAAGCCTCATAATGTGCACAAGACGGTGTCTCATTGGACGATAGAAGACGAACCCCACAACCCCTACGTGTTTGTAATGCAGGTGCTACTGACACTGGAAGCGGCCGCTCGGGCTTGCGTTCTGCCTGTGTACATGACCGACTGGACCGACGTGAAGGTAACACACAGCGGAGGCGTTGTGGTGGACGTAATCCCTTATCTGAGCAAGAACATAACGATGCTCCATGCTCCTATGTTTGGAAATTATTGCTACGCGCTGCTAAACATGATAAACGAATTACTCAAAACCCACTTGCCCCGCATCAAGCTGTCGCAACTGTTGGCAGGGGCGAGTCAAAGCACATTGTCTGTGCTTCAGGTTGCAATCAGCCGATTGAGTGAATTTCCGGGAGTGAGTAACCAGCGTCTGAACACGGAAATGTGTGACCTTCGCGGATCACATTTCACGTTCAGAAATTACCTTGCGGATATAACCAACTGGCTTTCTATGCCTAATGATGGGACCACGCTGACTCTTCATCATCGGGGCACCTCGTTTTTGATTGCATTCGGAGAACCCGACACCGTGAGAGGAAACCAGAACGAGTTGTGTTTAATCAAAGATGATGTGCATTTGGTGGTCAGAAACATCATCTTAAGATTGAGGAGAAAAATCTTCAAAACTGACAAGGTTGAAACCGTGAGCGCTAACTACACACAAGGTCTTGTGACTATTGGAGTGAACCCTGCTGCTCTCACGGAGATTCCGACGTTGGACAAGCTAGACGATCGAGCTATATTTGACTCTGACGCAAACACAACACTGGTGACCCATGACGCTGAATCCCCTAGTTCCAAATGGGCACCTGTGATCGAAATCACAAAACACAACCGTGGAGGGCCTGTGCCGACTCTGAATGTGACTTACTACAAAGTCATTGTGATATTCGTGTTGCTGGTGACAGATTCTGGCATACTGACCCTCCGAGATGTTTTTGACGGATTGCACTTGACGAGTTTTGTGGATTATTAAAAAGGCGAGCCTGTCTTTACAGCAAGTCATTTGTGTTGTAGACCTCACCATGTCTAAACCGCCAAGACTTGGTAACCGAGGAAGCCTGTGTGCTCTTAACAGTCTAGTGCAATGTCTTCTTCAAACTAAGGAACTGCTGCAAATGCTGCAAGAGTTGAGAAGAGAGCCTCAAAACCCTACGGTTAGAGCGCTGAGAGAGCTGCTGATGCTCATGAGTATAAACGATGGTATGCACGTGTACAACGCTGAACCGCTCGCGCAAGAGATTGCAGAAGCCTACGATCCTCACTTTCTACGTGATCAGCAAGACCCTGACCGTGTGCTTGGGTACATATTGGACGCTCTACATCAAGACGGTGTTAGTCTTGAGTTTCTAAGGGTCGTGGAAGAGCAGAGGGTGAAATGCGAAGGTTGCGGCTTCACAAACTCCCACCAGAACCCTTTTTTTGTGCTACGCGTACCAATCGAGACCTCGCGCACCAACGTCGACCTGTTAGATTTCATCCAAGCCGGTAACCGAAAGGAACGTGTTGACGAGAAATGCAACAACTGCTCTTCGGAAAAGTGTACAATTGAAACCTCTTTAGCGAGATTGCCTGATGTGCTGTTCATGAAGCTGAATCGAGCCGTAGGTGATCGCGGCACGGTAAGGAAAGGTAACAGAATAGTTACCTTCCCAAAGACTTTGGATGTGGGATCTTTTCTCACCGTGCCGTCTGAGGAGCAGACGGTTTACAGGCTCTACGGTGTCATCGCCCACGAAGGCATTCTGAACGCAGGCCATTTCGCGGCTTACGTGCACGGAAGGGGTTGCTGGGGCTACGCAAACGACACTTTCACGAGCTCCTGCTCTTGGAGCGATGTGTTGTCAGCGTACGGCAGCGCACGCGGCAACTCCGAGCTGCGCAAGTCTACAGCGTGCGTGCTGGTGTACCGTAGAGTCACGGAAGGTCTGATCGACATGGGCAAGAGGCAAGGGATCAATAGTGTACTGCAGTGTCTGGCGGAGACGGTGAAACCGTCGCAGCTGCTGACTTGCAACAGGTCCGGGGGCGGTGTGACAAAAGAGCTGGCTGATGTGTTGAGTGGCATGACGGCAAATCCCGGCAGAGCTGTGAACCCTGGAATGTTCATAGACTCGCTGGCTCTCCAGAGTGGCGTGTCGTTCAAGTTCGAAGAGGATCCCGATGTAATTCTCCGTTACATCATTGACGCCCTGGATCATGATGGGTCGGAGTTTGCTGTCACCCAGTGGCAAACTTTGACTGTTCAAGTGACCAGTTGCTTGACCTGCGATGCTAAACAATCGCTGTCGGAGGAATGCTCTGTTTTCCCTGTCGCTGTAACGCGTGATGGCCTTCTGGAGTGCATCCGGCAGGCTTTTGAGGAGGTTGTGACAAAAGAGTGTGTTGAGTGTAACCGCTTTCGAGACATGGTGTCTCGCATAACAATCAAGAAGATGCCCATGTTTCTGGTGATCAGGCTGGATCGAATGGGGGCTCGACCGATGGGCTTTCCTCAACGGTTCAACTCAAGTGAGCTTGATGAGAACCTGACCCCTTCTGTGTACGAGTTGTACGGCGTGATCGCTCAGAGCACAGAGAGCATCAGCGCTTATACTAAGACAAACGGGTCTTGGTTTCACAAGGAAGACACAGTGATCACTTCATGCCATTGGAAAGACGTTGCCGGTACCTACGGATGTTCTGGCATGTTTGATAATCTGGCATGTATGTTGTGGTATCGTAGGGTGGATGAACATCATGGTGTAACATAAAGAGTTATGTGGGGCATTTGTTACACAATACAAAGTGAATTGTTATACTTTAAATGTTTTAGTCTTTATCTGTCTGTTCATAACTTTGCTATCATGTCATTTCTTTTGTATGTAACAAACCGTTGGTTGGGTCAATAAAACACAAGATCATGAGATTCCGCATTTGAGTTGTTTTATTTCACAAATCATACCAAATCTACATTGTACATAAAACTCTTGTAAGGTTGAACACAAACACAGAGAGTCTATGTTTTGAGCCGAAGCGCAGCTGAAGTCTTCATCCGTGGCAAAAGTCTTTGCGAGTGTTGATCTGACAAAAGCTCTCAGAGAAAAAAATCAAAAAAAATAAATCAAAACTCCATATCGTCATCCTCAGTGTCGCCCTCGTCCTCAGTGGTGTCTTCAGTGTCTTCCTCGATGGTGTCCTCACGATTCTCATGCTTGTACATGCATTTTGAGCCACGTTTACAAAAGCCTCCGGCTCGTTCATACACACAGGGTTTTGTGCGTGTGTACGCTCGGTACGCATTTAGTCGTGCGAGTTTTCCAGGCCCTTCAGGTAGCCAGTTTCTACTGACCACATAGTACGGAGACTCCGTCTTGCACACTGGGCATGTTTTGTCGACGACACCAAAGAACCTAGAAGGTCTTCTGTACGACTTCACGCATTCAAGGCAAAGTACACAGGAGCAGTTGACCAGCAGAGCAAATCTGCGATATCGTTTAATGTTGTTAGTCACGTTTATGTCACAAATCTGACAGTGCAGATGTCTGGATGCTCGTGACTCATAATACTCAGTGTCTCGTAGGCTTGATGTGCCGCGATCAGAGTGAGTATACTTCTTGACGTATCTGTGGTGGTGTTTTTCATGCAAAGATCGGTACCAAGGCATGGTAAGGTCTTGGTGATTTCGGGTCCAAATTGTCACGGCAGCAGCTTTGCTTTAGACGAGAATGAAGTCGATCCGATCACCCCTTTGGCCCTGCGCTGGAAACAATGAAGCGGAGCTCGATCGGTGATTGTCAAAAATAATCTCAAGGTTTTAGTAAAAGCCTTTTCTAAAAAAATAAATAACATCGTTTTTTTCCAAGAAAAAAACTCTCAGTTTTTTCCAAGAAAAAAAACTCTCAGTTTAAGAAAAAAAACTCTCAGTTTTTCCTGAGAAAAAATAACTCAGTTTTTCTCCAAGAAAAAAAAACAAACTCTCTGTTTTTCTTAGAAAAGAACTCTCTGATTTTTTTCAAGAGAAAAAAACTCTCTGATTATTTCTAAGAAAAAAAACGTCACTTTTTAAAGACAATCGAAATCTTGTGTTTTAAAGAAACCAACAATAATGAACATTTTATCAAGAAAAGACATAACAAAACTGTGAGCAGGTTGATTCACAAATTGTTAATTCTAGACTGAAAGGTTGCCACTGCCAAAGAATGAATGTTTCTACTGTGCGCACAAAAACGCATAGTCGTCGTCCAGAAAAACATCAGGCGGCTGCAAGCCTGTTGCTCCTTGTTGGGGAGAGCTGGTGTGTGGGCAAACGTCGGCTAGTTGACTTTGCGAGCCTTGTTGGTCTTCATTCTCCGGAAATACTTCAGGTAATCGTGACCTCAGTTGCTGAGACCGAGCTGGCAGCAGAAGGTGTTCTTCTGCAGCTTGACGCTTCAGTGTCGATCCAATGTTTGGCTCAATGGCATCTGCAAGGTCTATACCCTTGATCAGTTTCAACGGCAACACTGGCATAGGCCGCTTACCGTATACATCTGCGTCTACGTCTGCATCAGTGTACACATAATCCACACTTGGATGCTCCACTTCATGGTATTTCTTGCCATCCTTCCTCTTGACAATCATCTTAGTAGGCATGTGTGTTTGATCTAGGTGAGACAGCACATCCACCGCCCAATGATCGTTGTACACACACACGTTGTGCATTCTATGAGCGAGGATGACAGGCATGTCAGGCACTGTGTTGCACATAAAGACCAAGCCTCTAGATGTAATTGTACCTCTCGAGCCACCTTTCACGATGTAAAGCACAACCGCGTGTTTCCCCGATGTGTAACATTTCACTGGTACTCCAAGTATGCCAAGCAAGACAAGTTTAGCCATAGCGACGTCTGATTTGCAAAGTGTCCAATTCAGAGTATTTGGCTTTGCGCAGTAGCAACGGCCGATGGGGTGCGTGCCCATCTTCCCATTTGGTGTACGCTGTTGAGCATAAGCTGCTACGATTCTATTATCGCGTTTTACCAGCAGACTTTCCACGCCATCACACAAACCCAGTTCGTAAGTTTGAGAATCCATGTTTTTTTTTTGTTTCTTTTTTTTTGTTTTTTGGACGTCTAAAGTTCAATATCCAAGTTCAACAGTATTCAAACAAGTCAACGTTAATGCCTTTGTCTATGAGAACATCAGGAGAGTTAGACGAATGAGCAGTCTTGTAAACCAGTCTTGCCGTATTTTCGAGCCTAATTGTATCTCATCACAGTCGGTTTGCGTTAAAGATTGAGCCTCCAATTCTTCCACTCTACGATTCAGATCTGTGAATCTCCTAGGGTTGGCTAGAAAAGCGAAATATGTAGAGTACAAAGGTGCCAGTTCTCGAATAAGATCTGTTCCAGTTGTCAATTTTTTCCATTGGTTACAGTTAATCAGGCCAGGCGTGAGTTGAATTTGCAATATTGAGGATTTACTGCCGCTGGTGTCGTCCTGCAGCAGTGTAAAGTCAACTTTGCTGCGCACTGGGTCGCGAGGATACATGTGAAAAAACCTTCCTCGGGAAACCACTTGTGCTTCATTGCAAATTCTGATCAGATTCTTATGCGCAGCAGCCGAGGTCGTTAAAACGGCTTTGCTTTGATCATCACCCTCGGAGCTTTCGATCAGCGCCGCATTTTTTAGCCACACATTATTAAGTTTACAATGTTCAGTGTATGATTCCGTGCACACCAAATGACCTTCGGCCGTCAACCAGAATGACTTTTTTGATAGGAAGGATTGACTCCCATCCACGCTGCTGAAGTGAGGGTGGTATACGTTGGACCTGTCCATGTCTGGCATCCACGAAAACAGCCAGCAGTATCGAAAGTGAATTTGCAGTGGCAACACGTAATCTACTAAGGTATCACGAGATATCTCACTGCTCTTCTGCCATGTACGCGAATAAGCTTGCTGAGGTGAACAATTCATGGTCGGATATGGCCGCGAATAACAGTCCTCTCTTGAGTTCCTCTGTCTCGCAAGGCGCCCTTTCGACCAATGCAGAAACAAACCGTTGGCTCTTGGAAAGTTCACTGGAGGATCCCAGTGACCTGACAAAAACAGTGCCAGTGGCGATGGCTGTCGATTGTATGAGGCTGAGTCTGTCCAAACGATTCACTGACAGCGAAAGGATACGTAAAGATCGAGATAAACGATCTCAGTATAATTATTTGCTAAAAAACAGATTGGCACGAGCTGAATTGATTAGAACTCTTGGTCTTGATCAAGCGAGAATTAGAATGCGAGACCTTCAAAATTGTAGCTGTTCTGAGGAAGATAAATCGAGATCTGTGATGCACAGGTTTGATCTAATGATAAGTAGGGTCTTTGAGTATTTTCAAATCAAAGGCATGAGACTAGAACCTTTTCAGCTTGAGCTCCTACGAGGCGTTGTTCTTGGTGTCACACATAAACAGTTTGGAGATTCTTTGTACAAATACAAACACGTGCTCCTTGAAAAGCTCGGTTTGTCTCCTCTCGGATCTGAAAATTACAACTACGTGAAACCCTGTCTGAGCCACTTGTACATCGTGGATCGTAATTTTTCAAAGTACTCCAATTCCTACACGTTGTGTCTTGCTCCAAGGCAATGTGGCAAAAGTCTTATGATGGGATTGTTGCTCGCAGCTGTGCTGTTACATCTGGACATCAACGTTATGGTGCAGGCCCAGAATAAAAACATGTGCACCACACTGCGCATTAATGTGGAAAGAGCCATCGAAGAGCTGCAAAGGTTACCTTCGTATCTGCATTCAGAAAAACCAGTTCGTGTGTCTGGAAATCCTGAAAACAGATTGTACAAGTTCAATCCCGGCTACAAGGGATCGTCCTACGTTCATTTTCTTTCATCTGGTAATGATGTAAGTATTATACGACAATCAATTTCCTTCTCAGTGTGCTGTTTATGTTGCATGTTGTGTGTGTGTGTGTGTGTGTGCGTGTGCGTGTGTGTGTGTGTGTGTGTGTGTGTGTGTGTGTGTGTGTGTGTGTGTGTGTGTGTGTGTGTCTATCTGTGTTCTGTGTACCGTTGTATATGTTTGATGTGTCCATTCGTGTTCCATGTACTACCCCGAGGGAACAGTATACATCGCATGTCAGTTGAGCGTCACAAACGCTTGGGATGCTTATGTCACTACCAAAGAAGTAGAGCTTAATTCCACCAAGGACCTCGACTTTGACAACTGCAAGCCCTGTATCCCCTCTACGCTACCTAAGCTGCGCATCACACAGGGAAACTCGAACTAAAGCTGGAAGAGCTCAAGGCGAGAGAGGTGAAAGGGGTGAAGATTTCCTCAACTGGTATATAAGGGGGCTCATTGTTTTTAGTTCAATAGCTGTCACTCATCAAACATAAGCCATGGCAGTGTCAGTTTCTAAGCCTGAGGCACCTGAGGTTCTGATGGAGAATACTGCAAATTTCCTACCCAAGAGGAAGAATAAGATACCTAAATACATGCTAAAAATATGTTTCTGGTTCACGCCATCCAACCCTACCCTGAGCTGGCGGACGTACTCAGGGACATGTTTCTGAGCTGGCAGAGGTACTCAGGGACATGTTCTGAGCAAACTCAAGGAAATGAATCTGCAAGATGTGGAGCTCCCATAAAAAAAAAAAACTCTCAGTTTTTTCTATAAAAAACTTCTATTTTTTTCCCCACAAAAATCCTCTCAAGGTTTTAGTAAAAAAAAAAACTTTCTTACAAAGACACTGAAGCCTTTTTTGTTCCCGATGAGGACTGAAAGGAGGAGTTCAGTAGCAGGAGGACCTCAGGCCGCACCAGGTGAAAAGTGGCCAGATTGCTCATAAGGAAATTCAAGGACGACACCCCAGTAGTGGTTGGCCTGTGCATGAAGCAGTTCGGTCATGAGGACCCGGCTTATGATTTCTGAGTTGTGTCCCTGTTAAAAGTCCTGAAAATTAAGATGTGTCTCTGGTACAGTTTTGTTGGTGCATTCTTTTTTTATTATTACTATTTTTATTAATTCTGTTAAGCTATTCAGAACGGGTAGACATATTTTGTGCTTCAACTATTGAAAAATAGCAGATCTACAAGCTCACAGTGCGACGACGAGTGCCGCGCTGCGAGCTTGTAGGTCCTTCCTTCTGTTAATAAAAGGCCTGGAGAGCTAGCCCCTGCCACACTCCTATCTGTGCGTGCACAGCAGCTCATGGCAGGTTACGAAACTGATTGCTGCTTGCACAGCAAGCAAATCGCCAGGCCCTCCGAGCAGATCATCAGCCCCTCCAAGCAAATCGTCAGCCCCTCCGAGCAAATCAGAGACCCCTCCAGCTATGACCAGAGCAACGTTATGGACAAAATCGAAACCTTTCTCTCTAAGCAGTTCTCGGGGTTCACGCTGGACAAGAGCTACATGCTCTTGAAAACCAATCTGGTCTTCCACACCTGGGTTGCCATCAGAGGCACGGGGATCCCGAATGGCAGCAATGTCATCAATTTTCACCGCCCAGACCTCGTGAACAAGATCAAGATGCAGGCCAGCATGCTGGAGAAGCATAAGATCCCCGTCCTGATTGTCTTCAGCAAGCTGACTATGACCCCCGAGGAGGTGGAGAGGACGCTGTATGAGTTTCAGGAACACAGCAACGTGGTGGTGCTTTGCCTGGAAGAAATCGACAGCATCTCGGCCAAAGAGTACGCAAAGATGAAGCCCGAACACTTGCTGACCAAGATGCGCTACATGGTGATCAGAAACGCGCAAGCGGTGGTGCACGAGGCCAAGGTGGCCGCCCTGCGCTCTGGCAAATTCAAGTACGCGTGGTTCCTGTACACCAACGGAGGCAACGCCATCATGTACGCAGACACGGACGTGACGTTCTTCAAGGGCGAGATACCTGAGGTGGTGGCTAAGAATGGCATGTGCAGCTACTCGGTGGAGTGCGCAGTGTTCACGTTGAACCTGCTGGGCGACGCCCCCGATGGCACGAAAAGAGAGAGGGTGGGAGCGCACTCGGCCAGGTTCAACGCGGGCCCCGAGCAGAGCGTCGAGTACGTCCTGTCTGGAGAGGCCCACGCCAACATCGCCCTCTACCAGTCCATGGGCAAATACTACACATCCTCGCTGTGCCACGGGAAATGGACTGTGATACTCGTCGGTTACGAGTCCGTCGGCGCGTTTAAGGAAATGGTTGGGCCTCACGACCTGGTGCACGACTTAATTGGTTGCCCTATGAACAGCAGCGACCCATTCTATATAGAAAACCACACTCTCATCTGCCTTCAGCTGCACCCCTATCTGAGGCACATAACACGCGAGAGAGAGAGAGTGAGACCAGCAGGTTCAGGGAGTTTGATGCTCCACTGTCAAAACTAGAAGGAAACTTGGAGATTGATGGAGAGTAAAATGGAAGTGGAGCAGAGGAAGGAGAAGAAAATGATAAAAAAAAAGAATACAAAAAAAAACACTAAGAATATCCCAGCCTACCTTCAAGCTGAGATTTAGCTTTCTATAAGCCCGTCTTCCACACTACGCCATATAGTTTCAACAGGTCGGACCCAGCGACCAGTCACCGCTTACCCCAGGCGAGGAGAAGCTAGCCAGGCCTTGATTTGACAGTTGCCAGAGAGCTGGTCTGAATTACCCTCAGTGAGTCCTAAGTTAGTCTAGTTGCCACGACCTACGAGCTGTCAGTTTCAGGCTCATCGCATCCATCGCGGTGATAGAAATGTCACTCTGGACAGTGCATCTGCAGGAAGAGCCAGAGGCTCCGACAGCACTAGTTGATGCTTGCGTGGCTGTTGGACACAAGTTGTACTGCTTCGAAGGGGGCCGTTTTAGGGCCCAGCTCGAAGTACATGTCTTCGACACGGTGTCCTTGAGTTGGACGATGCTCCCGGCGACAGCAGGAAGTCCGGCTGACATTCCCTCCCGCCGCGACCACCACACAGCTGTACTGATAGGACACACTGTCTACCTCTGGGGAGGCCAGGTTTTGTCACCCCCTTGGGAAAGATACTCACATGATGAGTGTCGCAACGATCTGTACGCATTTGATGTGGACACCCGCAGATGGTTCAAACCCAAGGTGTCTGGGTCCGCTCCGGAGGGGAGGTACTGGCACTCAGCCTGCGCCTTGGGGGAAGTCATGTATATACACGGAGGATACACCCCCTGCAGTTCCAGTCACACCGATGACATCTACGCTTTGAACACCAGCACGATGGCCTGGTCTTTGATCAACGCAACAAGCCCCAGGGTGCCTCCTACATCAGGTCACTCTGCCACTATTATCGGGACAAAGATGTTTGTATTTGGGGGGAGAGGTGAGGACCCGCACCATGGCGTGAGAGTGTTTGACACAACGACCAACCTCTGGAGCACGACCAACCTCTGGAGCGAGTCCTCCGTGCAGACTCCAAAATGCCGCTGGAACCATTCAGCCTTTGCCTACAATGGAGAGCTGTACATATTTGGTGGTCACAACCGCAACCTGGAACCGCTATATTGCCTGTGGAAATTCAACCCAGAGACCTGCACCTGGAAGGAAGTTGAGCCCGAGGGGACAAAAAGTCCATATCGAAATCGCTATGGGATGTTGGCTTTCCTGGTGAGAGATTGTGTCATCATCTTGACCGATGGAATAGATAACATTGACGTGTTCATCTTGAATTTAAGCCCTAGTTTGAGGACTTTATGCAAGGTAGCTGTTATTCAATATGGTCTAGAACTTGCTTACTGGCTGGAACTTCCGCGTGAACTCAGATCGGAACTGGCAGCCATGAGTACTTTACACCCATAGACCCTGCTTTTCTACCTCTCCCCAGTTGTGTCATCATTTACATACATTATTTTGTTTTTGATCGCCTTGTTCCACTCTTACCACTACCGGGCTCAGGTATTTACTAGTTCAACAGACCGAAATAAAACAAGTTTGTGCAGCGACACACACACACACACACACAACACACATTTCAGATTTAATTTTTATATCAGTCATAGAATACACTGTGCGCAGATGATCATTTGAGAACATTGAGAGCTCTGATCTGCAAGCGCAGTGCGCATCTTCAACGCAGCAGGGCACTCGCTCAGTAGAGCTTCTTTTCATGTGTTGGAACGAATAAATGCTTTACCTGTGACACAATTACCCCCAAAGATTCTGATGCGTTTCCTACTTACCTACTTATGATGCATGTATTCACATTCTGCTGCTTGAACCTTTCACATTCTGCTACTTGAAACTAGTTTGGTCATATGTAACACTGTTGACAACGAGTTTTGACAATAAAACCATTGCAGATGGAATCATCCGTTTCCTCTGAGTTTCTTAACACTCTTGCACTCACTAACTCACTACTCTCCCACAGTCTCCCGTGTTTACATGAGCCTCCCCTTCTCTAACCCTAAGTCAGACATTAAAAAAAAACAAGAAATAGATAAACGCAGAACAGACACAAAATTAGTGTGTACGTTTTTTATTTGTATTTTCTCATACAGGGAACCGTTTATTGTAGAAATTGTTCACTCAAATTACATTTGGTGTTAAGTGTCTCAAGGTTGTGCACGGTGTGGTTGATGCAGGGAAAGCAAAATGCATCAATGTAACGTCTTCACAAAAACTCATATGCCATATTCACGCTTTTTTTTGACATTTTTTATGAAGTCTCTCAGATCAAGTAAGCAACCTCCGGACGCCGAGCTGCTTTGTGCACATGCAGACCGAACATGGCGGCTGACTGTTTCTTGGTGAGATTTTGCCACAAGGCGCTTTCTCTAGCCCCATGCACATGACACAAACTAAAAAGGTCTTGTACTCCACGGCAGTTTTGTGTCCACTCCCTCCGTTTCGGTGCTCCCTCTAGGATGGCGCCTGAGGCGGCCACCTATAGCTAAAAACGGCCCTGCAAAAGGGATTCCCGTCTTGAAGGGTATTAACCTGCTCGACTGTCGCCGTGCGCACAACTGAGAGTAGTCTTTTTGTGCCATGTTCTGGCCGACATAGTCGGAGACGAGAGTGGGGATGATGTCACTGAAGATTTTGATCAGCGCATGCAGCGCATGCTGAAATGAACTCAATTCTTCAGCTGCATCCTGAGGCTGTGCGCCGACTGATTCTTGTGCCTTGTTCTGATCGACAGAGTGGGAAACAAGAGGAGCGGCGACAGAGGCAATGAAGTTTGGGACTGAAGCAGAGGCTGGCTGTTGTAGCAAAGGATCTCGGGCACTGCTGACAATCAGGATGTCGGTGTAGTTACCATCGGGCTGAACTGAAAGTTTCACCCAGGAAACCTCATCGTTGTCCAGAGGCCAGCTAATGTACCCAAAGGTGTTGAATTGCAGAGTTTTTTGTAGAGTTTTTGTAGAATTTCATTCGGATCAGTGCAACAGGACAGAGCTAAAGCAAAAAACAGTATGGTTCTACCAAACACGATGAACCGATACATTGTATAATCTTATACTAATAAAAAGAGGCTCAGTCTCTGTTCCTCTGGCTGTGTAACACAGAGGATTTGTGATTGTAACTCTCGTGATGTGAGCTATTAAACTGAATCCCACCCGCTTTCACTTCCTATATATTTCACATGTTGTTCAAACTGTGGTTAACAGGGTTAGAACTCAGTCCAAAGTGCACCTTTGGTTTCTGTTCATATAAAACAGTCCATCTAATTTGCGTCTACGTTTCTGCTCATTTAACAAATTCTCTCCAACATGCATCTATGTTTCTCCATCTAAAAAAAACTCAGTCCAAAGTGCAACTGTGGTTTCTGTTCATATAAAAAACTCATTCCAATTTACATCTACGTTTCTGCTCATTTAACAAAGTCCATCCAAATCACATCTGTTTGATGTTCATTTTTTTAAAAAAATCCGTCCTAGTTTTTGTTGAGAATTGTTATTAAAAAAACTCAGTCCAAATTGCAGCTGTGTGTTCATTGAAAAGAATCCGTCTAAGTTGCTAGTGTGATCTCAAGTGATTTTTCTACATAAGTCTTTCGCGGTTTCCGTTTATGAACAGATCTCCTCAATCTTCATGCTGAACTCACCTCTTTTGCTAACTGAACTTTCCGCTAGGTCTAATTGCATGACGATGGCTTCGTCGGACGTGGATCGCTTGATTCTAAACATATCAAATACGAAGATCAATTCTCTTTCAAAAGCTTTCGAAGAGTTATTTCGACTGGGCCATGAGATCGGTGTTGACGAGACCTTTGTACAAGCAGTTGCACGATGGAGAAAGATTGGCTGTTACGGCAACAAAGACCACTTGAGAAAGGGATATGACAAACTTGCTGAACTTAATTTGTTTGGGCTTCACCGCACCCCTAAGAAGCACAGCAGGTCGATCGGTGCAACGGCCAAATGGAAAAAAAACGTGTGGATCACATACACTATACTGAAAAGCAAAAGGCCCTTCACTCTGACGACACTCTCAAGGCATATGGGTGAAACCACGAAGCGAATCTACCCCGTGACTGCACTGTTTAAAGCTCTCGGGTTTATCAGACGAGAGTCGTGCGGAGTGTACAAAGGCACCAATCCCAGGGCTGAATTTGAAATATTTTGGATCAAGAAACTCGATGAAATAACAAACTCAGAGTTTTTGATAACCAACTACAATAAATCTTCATCATTGGATGTGATCGAGAGCATCCTCCGTTCAAGAAAAGAAGAAGAAGCAGAAAATAAGCAGAAAAGAAGCAGACCAAGAAGAAGCGAAAGACTGTCTTCTCTGAAGAGAAGAGGCGATGAAAGGGCACTTTTTGATGCCGACGAGCACAACCACAATAAATCTTCGTCATTGGATGTGATCGAGAGCATCCTCCGTTCAAGAAAAGAAGAAGAAGCAGAAAAGAAGCAGAAAAGAAGCAGAAAAAGAAGAAGTGAAAGACTGTCTTCTCTGAAGAGGAAGAGAAGAGGCGATGAAAGGGCACTTTTTGATGCCGACGAGCACAACTACAATAAATCTTCGTCATTGGATGTGATCGAGAGCATCCTCCGTTCAAGAAAAGAAGAAGAAGCAGAAAATAAGCAGAAAAGAAGAAGTGAAATACTGTTTTCTCTGAAGAGAAGAGGCAAAAAAAGGGCACTTTCTGATGCCGATGAGGACAATGCTGTTGCCGACAAGCGACAGAGAGTTGTTGACCAAGAACAACAAGCCGTTGACAATCAACAGCAGGTCGTTGTTCCTCAACCACTACTTGCACATACGTTTCAACCGACTCCTGGACATGTTGTGACAATGATAAGGCTCACTGACGAGCAGCTACAATCTCTGCATTCACACACAATGTGGATGAAAGTTCGCGGCACTACCGTCTCTGTCACGTTTCTAACTATGCCAGCTCCAAGGACTTTGCCTGCGGTAACTGCGTCAACAGTCGCAAGTCCAGCAATGACTGCGTTCTCGGCTGTCCAAGAAGAGACTGAGTTAGTCACCGCTGCCCCGACCAATAATACATGGTCCGAAAGTGAAATGCGGTCGTCTGTGGCAGCAGAAGCTGGCAATGATACACTGTCAGAGAAAACGGTGTCTGTCGCAAAATCACCTTTGCACGAGAACGAACTGAACGTAAACGAATTCGACCGGTCGAATGGTTTCAAACCGTCAACAGTCGCAAGTCCAGCAATGACTGCGTTCTCGGCTGTCCAAGAAGAGACTGAGTTAGTCACCGCTGCCCCGACCAATACTACAGAGGCACTACCTGAGCCCTTCGAGTTTCAAGCGTCAGACTCGTTTCCTGCGCAGAACGCAGAGCATACATGGTCCGAAAGTGAAATGCGGTCGTCTGTGGCAGCAGAAGCTGGCAATGATACACTGTCAGAGAAAACGGTGTCTGTCGCAAAATCACCTTTGCACGAGAACGAACTGAACGTAAACGAATTCGACCGGTCGAATGGTTTCAACCGGCTGGATTCAATGGCTCCAATAGGTTTTCAGGACAACCTAAGCGGTGTTACAGTTCACGAGGATCCATTGTCTCTCCGTGAAACTGATGTTGACGGAACCCCAAGATGTTATGGTACGGTTCAATACGTAGCGGCTCAATACGGGGAAAAGTTATCCCCTGAAATCGTCAAAGACATGTTCGACGATGCAGAATGGTTGATGAGCACTTTGGGTGATCCGGTGACTGACACTTTTGGTACAGCAGCAGCCCATAATTATCCGCAACCCGAGCTGTCATCGCAATGTTTTGAAACCGGCCAGTGTCCGAGGACTTTGGACATGGTCATGTGCAGCAGAGGTGTTGAGTCTACCGGCTTACCCGATGGCTATCATAATAACATAGTTGGATCATACAATTCAGGTTGCTGCGATATGTCAGGATTGAATTTTGAGCGCAGCAACTTGCAGACTTACTCAGCTTTGAGTCCTGTTCAGCTGTTTGATTCTGATTCGGAGTATGAGTTTGATTTTGTTTTGGACTAGAGTGAAGTTTTTTGTGATGTAAAAAAAAAACACTATTCTAAAACTTGAATATTTATCTCCCAGAAATATTCTAACTTTTCATCCCCTGTGGGTATAAAAGGACTCCTGTGACTGTAAGGAGACTCACGCTTCAACAAGGATCTCTGAAGATATAAACTTGTGCAACAATGTTTGCGATGTGGCAACTAGCTGTCATATTTTTTTTTTGTCTTGGGTCGATCAACTGCAGCACAACAACTTATCGACATGAATCTAGTGATGGTGTTGTGTGCACTTGCGACAAATGTCTGCCCGGTACTCATCTGGAAAGCCACTGCACCAAAACCAGCAAGACTGTATGCAAACCCTGCAGGGAAGGTACCTACACTGCCTATTACAACTACATACCCAACTGTCTGCGTTGCACTAGTTGCCGCGGACCCAGAGAGTTCGAGCTGACTCCTTGTGAGAAGCACAAGAACAGCGTGTGTGTTTGCAAAGATGGATACTACAGAAGAGATGGCATTGCCAACATGTGCGTGAAACACAGCTCGTGTCCAGCAGGCCAAGGTGTTGAGACCCGTGGCACTTCTTCCTTGGACACAAAATGCAAATATTGCAGCAAAGGAACGTACTCATCTGAATCATCTGCTACCCAGGAGTGTTTGACTCACACATTATGTTCCAACGATTCGTTCGTGGCCCTGGAAGGAACAGCTGTGCATGACACCGTGTGCGGCAGTTGTAGCAAAAGTGTAGACGATCACATCAGCCCCCTTGTCTTGGTGATACTGAAGGACTGCAAGATGAGATTTCGAGGTCTAAAAAAACTTGCAGGCCTTTTATCAGATGGAACTGTGCCTACGGAAAGGACATCGCGTGCAATCTGGTCGTGGATTGAGAAATGGCTCGCTGTGACACTGAAGGACTGCAAGATGAGATTTCGAGGTCTAAAAAAACTTGCAGGCCTTTTATCAGATGGAACTGTGCCTACGGAAAGGACATCGCGTGCAATCTGGTCTAGGATTGAGAAATGGCTCGCTGTGCGAGACAATGAACTTGCTACGCTGGTAGCTAAACTGCAAGACGCTGGTCAAGACCAGACAAGATCAAGCTTTAACGGCTTTGCAGAACTGCGAGTCTTCAAGAGCCCCTTTGGCTAAAGCTACTACATCACAGCAGTGTAGATGCGTTTGTACACAAGACTAATAATATCTGTACCCAAATGATCATCTGCTCGCAGTGTATTCTATGACCGATATAAAAATGAAATCTGAAATGTGTGTTGTGTGTGTTCTGTAAAAAAATAAAATGAAAAAAAAATAAACAACAAACTTTAAATCAAACACAGTTCACTTTATTTATTTATTTTTGTTACAAATGAGAAACATAGACAAAAAGAAAAAAAGTGGTAGAGTCAGAAACACAGTGCCGATTAAACATTTGTTTCCGAGGGTTGTACATCAAGAATCTTTTGAGCCCGGTAGTGGCAAAAGTGGAACAAGGCAATCGAAAACAAAATAGTGTATGTAAATGATGACACAACTGGGGAGACGTAGAAAATCAGGGTCTATGGGTGTAAAGTGTTCCAGCGTTTTACGCTCTCACTGTTTTGTACCCATGGCTGCCAGTTCCCATCTAAGTTCACGAGGAAGTTCCAGCTGCTCTAGACCACATATTGAATAACAGCTACCTTGCATTCCTTGCAAGTCCTCAAACTTCCAGCGGTATTTTGGAGTCTGCACGGAGGACTCGCTCCAGAGGTTGGTCGTGCTCCAGAGGTTGGTCGTTGTGTCAAACACTCTCACGCCATGGTGCGGGTCCTCACCTCTCCCCCCAAATACAAACATCTTTGTCCCGATAATAGTGGCAGAGTGACCTGATGTGGGAGGTACCCTGGGGCCTCTTGCGTTGATCAAAGACCAGGCCATGACCAGGGTTCACTTAGAGTCAGAAACACGGTGCCGATTAAACATTTGTTTCCGAGGGTTGTACATCAAGAATCTTTTTTTTCACATGGCTCTTGTTCGGGTCTCTCTTAGTAGATGCATGTTTCTTCTGCATGGCTTTGTCTGAAACACCACCGCTGGAGATCTTAGAACTGCTGTGATGGTGCTCTCTTTTCTGCACAATCTTTGGTGAGACGGATTTCACCGGTGCTGTCTCAAGGGCATCCGAATACTCTTGTTCCTTTTCGTCAAAGAAACTCTCCTGAAAGGGCATGTGCTTGCAGTGCACCTCCGCTTTATGTACAATATGGCCCTCGTGAGGGCTGTTGGTGGGAGTGTATTCGTTGTGGTATGCTCCTTTTACACGATGGTATTCAGGATCAGCCTGCGTTGAAAAGGCAGATGATGACGATGGGTCCTTGGAAGGCATCATCGAGCTGTGCTCTGCTTCTTCATCTCGTTTAGCAAGCAATTGCATCCACCAAGGAGATTCCATTCTACGCGTGTAGGGAATAAATAGTCCACAGTTTGCGATGCCGTATCTCCTTACAGTACATGCGCATGAAAATACAACCTCCCGAACCACAGAGTGATATTGATCAGTACCAGCAGACAAAGCACACAGGTGACACAGATGTCCAAGTAAATCTCAAACGTAGACCGTGTATCCATACGGCTGCTTGTGACATACTGCAAGCAGCCTGTTCCGTAAGTAACACACATTTATTCTCAGCTGTAGCCGATTTGCCAGACTCGGATAGTTATCCAATAAAATGTACCAGCTGGCACCCCGAAAAACAGAGGACATAAGTCTTGGATCGGTGCTGCTATGAGATGCAAAGTGTTGTAAATTAGAAATGCACACGTTATCAGGTACCAGCAAAGAGGAGCTTGCTTTCGGTCATTGTAAGGCTCTAACAGTCTCGTGTGCGATCTAGAGGCTGGATGGTTCGAGAGAGACTTGGTATGCTCTGTGCGAATGGATCTTGTTAGGTTGTCACGGTCACAGCGACCAAAGCGGAGCGTGTTGTACTGTAGTGTCTTTACGGTGTTGAGAATGAAACTCAAATGTGTCCTGATGAGCAAAAACAGTCCATGAAACGATGTCAGCAGAAAGAGAGTCTTGTAACCTACAAGCCATCCCGCGGTCCGTCCCTTCGGGGTTATCATGTACAAATCGTATAGCAGAAAAACTGTTACAATCGTCAAAAAAATCGTCCGCATCGCTGATTCATGCGGCGACGGCCAAGCTTGACAAGGCCCACGGTGTTAATCCAAATCAAGACAAAGATTGTCCATTTCATGGTAGGTACCGTGGAAGGACCTTCTTCGTTTAAACATGAGACTGCGCTCGGATTTGTCTTGCAAAAATTATAATACAACCAAGTGTACACGTAAGAGGTAAGTAGGAACATAAACGTGGCGTGTTTTTGTAAAAACAAATCTAGTTCCCAGTGAACTGCGCTTCTCTGATCATTCCTTTGAACAACAGGAGGTCTGACTGTGAGCGAGAGGCCTTGCAATAGGGTCACGCAGATGATCGCGGACCAAAGTGTGCCCACCAGTCCTATTTCAAACATGCTTCGTAGTCGCAGTACATGGGTTAGCAGTGTCACAGCCAATAACACAGAAGAAATACATTTTGCGCATTCATCCACTTGCCGTGCGAACCATTTCATTTGTGCATGATTCTCATTCAGCCAGCACACCGCTGGCGACAGATAATACGGATGTATTGTATCCGTAAAGACAAGATTTGTGCTAGCAAGTCCCAGGAGCAAATCCACATCGTTGACGGCCTTCCTGGGTAAATGAAGGCAGTCGGTCTCCGACATGGCTACACGCAACACACAAACTGCAGCCTCCTCGTTCACTTTAGAGATGCTAGGTACTTGGCCGACTCGGCCGTGTTACCCGCCAGCCAGTTAGACAGTGGATTGTGAGATTCCACAACGTGTTGGGCTATAGTTGTCATCGTGTTGAATACCCTGTAGTTGTAAAAGTGCCACTTGCTAACCCAGAGGCATTCGAAATTTGCTCCGTACTCAGTCCCCAGTAGTAAATAGTAACAATCACCTCTGTTTCTCAGATGATCGTACAGCGAATCTTCATCAGTGGCCCAGATCAGACCGAGAGTCACCCCAGTGTCCGGGTGCAGCACGTTCTCCCGAGACAATTGCTTTGCGCTGTAGGCGACGAGGTACAATCTCGCAGCCGCATCCCTCAATCGCCCAGATATCCGGACATTCTCCACGGTACCCGTCTTGTACATGGAGCCACCCGAGCTGCTCACGCATCCGACCACCTGCAGTACTCTTTTCACTGCAGACGGTTTACTCACCATTGCATGCAGCACGTACCACAGGTGCTCGCAATCGATTGGTATGCGAGACAAGGCAAGGTCTGAAATGTGTGAACATAGCTGTAGCTTATCCGTGTATCTGCTGCCCTGTCGCGTTGCTGAAACGGGAGCTGTCAGCATTACATCGCGAAATCTAACCTGCATGTTGTTCCACGTAGATACAAACATCTCTATATCCATTGCAGGTATACACAACTGGTTGTTTTGTGCATAATAATTCACATAGGCGTTTGCCAGGTACTCCGACCCCTTTGCTATGTATGTGTTGTACAAATTGACAAGGAAATTGAAGTCTTCGTTCTGACAAGAAACAGGTAACATGCGCACGCAGAGGGTTCCTACGGGCAAATCTCTATCTTGAGCAACCAAGGGACAAGGGATACGTTGAAACGTAACAGGAGCTAAAGCTGCGTTGTTCCAGTCCCATCTGGAAGACGAACCTTGCCACAGTATGCTTTTGCGATCGTCGTCGGTAGCGCTACTACTGCTACTACCGTCTTCAGCTGTGCACACTTGCACGGGTTCGGTGCCCAGTACTTCGCATAGAGCTTTGCATTTTGCCATTGTTGCCGGTTGTTAGATGAGTGCACAAGGTCTACAGTAAATATAAGAAAACACTACAGAGAAAGTATGTTACAGCGTTTTATTCTTCGTGCATACACCAAACATGATCATTTATCAGACTTTGACACAACAGCAGAAATGAAATCGGTCACAGACCGAGGCTGTGTTTCCACGGCCACGGGCTGCACAATGCCTGCCTTCTGCACAAGATCCTCCTTTTTCGGTGGAGTGACCGGCTCTGCTTCCGAAGAGCACGGTTGAACAATTGAGCCTGCGGTGGCATTTTCAGCGACAGCAGGCTCGCCGACCGAGGTCCGTCGATGTTGACCATTTGCGTATAGCTGTTTTGTAAGTTCTTTCAGTTCAGCCATGATGCTGGGGAGGGCTTGATCATCGTGGGCCTCAGAGTCTGGCTTTGCAGACTTCTTTGAACGCTTATACGGGGTTTCTTTTGCAATGTTGTGCAACCCATCTTCGGGTTCGGGGGCAACTGGAGTGCCGATTTCTTTCAGCACTGATCTCACACTGTCTTTGACTGTATCCATAAGTTTTTCATGATCCTTTTGCTGAGCTGCCAATTTCTCAGATTCTTGCTTGTTATATTCTATAGCAATCAACCTTTTCTGCTCGGGGGTCAAAGACTCGTACATAGAGCTCTCGCGCTTTCCGTCGCTGCTCCCATGCCCGTGATAACCTGTGCTTCTCGGTTGCACACCGAACCGGTCACTTTGGAACTGATGGTGCGCACCATCGGGCGTCAGCGACTGTTGCGATGCACCTCTTTGTGTGTTCACAAACAGAGGCGCTAAATGCAAAAGTCCGTGCAGTGCAGCATTTAGCTGCTGTGAAGACTGAGCCGCCGGCTGCTGCTGAGGTGTCGTTATCTGTTGCAACATTGTCACTAATGTCTCCAAAGCGTTGTTAGAGTTTGGAGTCTGAACCGGCGTTTGTCCGTCCATATTTGAGCTAGACGGTACGATTGATGCGTTGCTTATGCCCGCGTTGGCGCCTACAACAGAGAGCTTCTCGTCGCCAGCAGATTCACCACAGAGATCCGATCCGATCTTGCTAGTATCAATTTTACCCTTCGGGCCGTCAACTCCTGCACATAGCTTGTTCGGGATACCCGTGCGTGCGGTGAAATCTTTTGCTCCTCTCAGTGTGAGCAACAGATCCGGATCACTGGAGTTTTTAAGTCTTTGGGTTAATAAGCTGTTGTGGATTTCTGTTGCACGGAATATGTCTTTCAGCGCCATCAGTTCTTGTTTTTGTGCAAGCATACAGTTTTTTAAGTCACGGATCGTGTCCACGATGCCTTTACACAGTTCAACACCGGTTCCGTCGGTGGTGTGTTTCAGCTGCAACCCAGCTTCAAGCTTCGAATGCTTATTCACGCAGAATCCTAACCTGGTCATGTTTTCAGAAAGCTGATCCGGCGCAACTAATTTGCAGTAACAACCAGGTCTGGCAGGTGCAGAAACCAAGCTGCACTCCTGTGTGATAGGAGCGTTTCCTTGGTCTTTGGACACAGTGCCCAAGCTGAATGCTGTACTGATAACGGAACTGTACGACATGATGTAAGCGGCGTATTCTGTCTGAGCGCATTCCACACAGCAGTAGAGAAATGTTTTATCCGTAGATTTGCTGTGCACGTGCCAGTAGCAGCGGACGCGACCGATTCTCTGTTTGGGCTCGTGGAGAAACAGACACGGCCCTGGTTGAGGATGACAAGCGCCGGAGTACGCGTATTTGTTAGATACCAAGAACTCACGAGTGGATTCGGGATAAGTCTCATCGGGTTCGGTGCCATACACACAACATACTCCAACAAAGAAACCGGGTGTTTGCTGCGAGCTCAATGTTTGCATCACGTTATCATAATCAACAGTCCTGGTCCCGTAGCACTCTTTGCAAAATATAGGAACAAATACATTTTCGTCCACTTGAACCGAAATGTCTGAATACTCAGAAGATCCAGCGTACTCGATTAGAGTAAGGGTGTCGGAATCTAAAACCGGCCGAGTCTCATCCTGTTGAGAGACTTTCACGTAAAGACGTCCGTCTTTGCGTGAAAAAACAGGCCCTGCGCAGTTCGTGTCGTTCAGGAGATTGATTGCAGGCTCTGTCATTGTTCAAGGATCGAAGATGAGATTATAGCCCCACACAAAGTCTCGATCCAGCTCAATCAGAGTATTCATGCAGGAACCCGATATGTGTTGCACGTTCAGTATCTTACACAAAGGCTCGGTGTAAGTCACTGTCGGAGTCAAAGAATCGTCCGTGTTGGGTTGAGTGTTGAGTAAATCTACGACAAAGTCTGTGACTTTGATTGCCTTGAAATTGCCAAGTTTTCCGAGTAACAACCGTAAATACAGCTTACTCTGCAAACCCCCTGAGCCGCCGGCTGCATTGTTACCTTTACACCATTTACAATGCTTGCTGTTTATCACAGCTATCAACGTCTCGTTCTGAGTACGTACTAAGCAGTAATCGACTTGCGATCGTTGGTCTGACGCCAGCAGGCCGCCGCTAATTCCGACATCTACACATTCCACCGTTCCAAGTAGACCTGGGTCTTCCATCTCGACGGTTGAGCTGCTGCAGTGCTTTGAAAAAAAGTATCGAGCATTGTCATCGCTTTTGAGGCAAATAAAAAAAAACAACAAAAATGGACCAAGAAGAGCCTTCAGTTAGTAAACCTAAGACCAAAAGAATTCGCAAGCGCAAATCGGAACATTCTCAGGACGCGAGCAATGACAGCCCAAGCCCTAAGCCGAGGACAGCGGAGGATCCGATTTTTCATCTTTTCCCTGAACCCGAAGAATCTGTACAGCAAGTGGCTGAAACGAGCGACAGCGAGCGCTTTATACAAAAACGTTATCCTCTTTTACACATGGCTATGGTTGCGGAAGAACACCCTTCGATTAAAGAAATCGATTACAACGACAGTTCCTGCGCTGTTTGCGATCTTTCGACAAACATTGTAGACGCGATCAAGGCACTGCAGCCTCACGAGGTTAAAACCTACCTCGAATCGCATAACATTCATGTCACGGAAGAGCAGACCAACAATCACCTTGCGCATTCGATCCAAGGAGACAAATTCATGGGTGTTTTGCAGAACATGTCTGTGGACCTGATAGGGAGATCCTACAGTCTGGCTAATCAAGCCTCTATGCATGTGATGAGCCGTGTCAAGACTCACAAAGGAAAAACATTTCTGGTAGCGGATCATGAAATGGCTAAAGTTCACAATGACAATGTGAAACAATTCATCGCCTTAGCAGCTACATGGCAGTCTTCACTCAAACACAAGGCTCCCGCTGAGGAAGAAGGACCTTTGATCGGAGGAGAGTGAGAGACGAGGTCGATCGAAAACCTCACTCGGTGTGAGTTTTGTCTGCAACACAACTGTGTAATTGTCATATAAACAGAGGTTTAACTTTTTATAAAAAAATAAAAAAAATATGACAAGATATGCACCAACAACACAATGAAGTCTGTAATCTATCTGTTGTTTCTATTTGCGATTGTAAAAGGATTGCCCGTTGACCAGACCGCTCCGTACTACGGTTACGCTCCTTACGTCTGGATAGATGTAAACAGATGCCTAGAGACCGGATGGTGTCTAGGTATGAGTAAAAGTGGATTCGCTCTGGCCGTGGGCGAATACGAGATAAGAGAAAAATTATGCACTCATTATTGCCCAGGTAAGCTACACGCAAATTGGAAACCCTTGTACGAACAGAAAAACTTTGCAAACTCTACAAAGCAGATGCTCGGCGCCTACGTCCGTAGGCTTGACAGTTCTTCTTGTTCACTGGTGCCTGGAGGCTTCAAGTGCTCGGATCGCATAGTGTCGGACACTCCCATGAACAAAATCTCAATCTTTGTACACGGTCAGCCTCACAGCAAGCACTACTATTTTCACGAGCCAGCCTCTGCCGAATGCGGAACAGACCCCCAGTGTGCGGCATTCAAAGTGCTTCGCAGAACGTTGTATGCTCCCGAAGAAAGTAGAACTTGGCCCGATGCTGACGATGTTTCGACATTGACAAATTCTCCTTACGCCTGCGTTCTCTCATACGTCGGCGTGGGAGACGCAGAGTCCATAGGGAAATGTTACTCTCAACTCGGAGATCATTGTTTCTTCTCGCAAGGCAACAAGCTGTGCATCAGCAATTCACGGACCGAAACATCTGCGGGTATGACAAACGCCGACACGTATGCGTCTGCCCCCATAGCTATGTGCGAATTGTCAGATTCCGCTGTGCTGGGGCCACTGGATGAGAGCAAGCCTACCGCCGAAGAGATTCGAGACTTTGTGACTCCGTCGTCCTGCGACGCAACGGTGATAGCTGTCGGCAGTCCGAAGTACAGCCAAGAATATCTGTCTTTAGAGGTGCAACTGGACAAGTTTCACGTAGTCGCAGACTCCGGCCATGTCATCATGAAAGTACCGTTTGACGAATGTCTACTCTCGATGGCACATACAAATGGCGATTTTCCGCAGAAGGACATATCTCAAATTGCCAAAACCTTGCTCACTGTGAAAGTGGCCACGTACGCAACAGGGATTTTGTTAGACGCGTCTGAATGGGGCTCAACCACGTGCACAAAAACCGACTGGGATCGAGTGAACTTATCCGACACGGCCAAGCAGCTGGCGACCGGTCTATTGCAAGACGACACCGTCAGTCTCTTTCTCAGATTACCAAAGTCAACTACACATGTACAGAGAGTAGACTTCAAAGCCTTGGATAAGTATTTTGTTGCGTTTCTGACTCCGGCTGGTTTGGTAAACATGGAAAAGGAAGGTCATTGTCAAAACATGTGGGTAAACCGAGAGCACCCGCAAGACTACGGTGTTGTCGTGTACCTGTGGACGTTGCTGAAACAAGGAGTCAGGGCTAACAGGATAATCTTTACACTCTCGTTGACTGGAGGAATAGAAATCGCACCACTGGACGGAAACACAGGCACGGATCGCGGCGGTCGGCAGACTGTTATCAGAGGAGATCTGTCCCTCGCAGACTTGGAGACCAACACCAATTTGAAATGCGAGGAGGACTTGAACACAAAATGTTGTTCGGGGTCCACTGTGACCGTGTGGGTCAGAGGGGTTATGGTGAACGCGACCATAAGCACGACATCGTTTGAGACCTTGAAGAGGTTTCCTGAAATGCTGGCCGTAGCCTTTGGCATCAATCAATTCGTCATCACCCCTGTGGATTCGGACTTTAGCAGAGGTATCAGATCCGACACGCCTGCCATATTAGGCATCACGTCTGCAGTGCACAGGTTGAGAGATTGGAAGAGGCAGCAAATAGCAGCCGGGATAGCCACAGTTCAAAGCGTCTCTGGCTCGAAGAAAAAGAGGTCGACCGGCCCGGATGACGGGAACGTCATCAAGACCTTGGAAGACGTCACTGTGACCGTACCCGAATCCGATTACAAAGACCCCGCGTCCGGAGCAAAAAATTGCTTGGATCCCAAATACAATATAGGTCTCAGTTCTACCGTGATTTGCCCAGGACTGATAGCCGTGCACGGCGCTTTGGGTATATTCAAAGAACCACACCGGGAATTGTACGGGACCAGTTACAAGAAGATTTACATCGGAAATATATACAACCTAGAATCCTGTACGCCCGGTGAACCTAGCAAACGGGCCACGATTTCGAGTCGTCCGCCTCAAGTGGCTGTGAACGTCAACACTCTTGTCCCAACAACGGATCGCAACCATTACATGGTTGGGATTTTGGATTCCTCTAGCGTGGTGGAGTATGTACCGCCAGTGAACAAAGTGTGCACAGCGCATAACACAGGCAAAGCAACCCACAATATGAACCTTGTGTCTGTGGACGACGGCTACGTGATAAACAAGCCTGAAATTCAAGAAAAACACGGGATCATTGTCAAACCGGCAGAGTCTTTATACTTTGTGTCTAACTTCACTCCAGGTGTAGATTACATCAACCTCAACGTCACGTGTATCAACTACGACGTGAGCGCTTTGCAGCCTTGTCTTATTGCTATATGTGGCGGCGATAGCAGCTGCAGGAGAGACTATGGGCGCCTGTGCAACTCGGCTCACGAGATCATCAACGACGCCCGGCGAGCTGGCGAGCTGATGAGAGAAGGACTACAGGAACTTGCTCAACAGGAAGAAAAGGCTAAAGTTTATGAGATACCGGACAGTGCCCCATTACCGTGGCTTGATAGACCAGAGTCTATCTCTGGGAGTAGAAAAAGGAGATTTTTGTCGCTTCTGGCTGGAGCGGCAGGACTTGGCTTAGCGTGGCACGTATCAACAAGGGTAGATCGACTGGAGAGCCAGATGGACCAATTCAAAAATTCGTTTGTGGCAGTGTCGAATACACTGGTCGAAGTTAGCAACAAGCTAGATAAAAACATAGCTCTGGTGGACAATAGGATTTCCGAACAGGAACAGATGATCCAAAAGAATAACGCTATGGTCAATCGAAACTTTGTTATCTTAAAAGACGCTATGATGAGAAACACCGAGATAGCATTAAGAGACACCAATATGAAGTTCTCAGTCATGGCCAGCTGGCAGATGTGGTACGCTCAAATGCAGAGCGTAACACACCAGTTGATGCAAGCTGCGATGCACACAAAGTTTATGGCTAGAGGTGTGGAAAATTGCCTCAGGCAGGTAGCTGCGAAAAAATCAGGTAGCTGTCCTAGCGGACTGGATGTCATGCAAGAACACCCTGGTCTTTCCGAGTTTCCTACGGTTGGCACAGCTTTGTACAAAGACAGAAAGTTCTTCATTGTTCATGCTGTGCCTGGTACTGTGGATAAAACCACGGTGCGCGGAATCATACCCATGCCTAAAATGAGCACCGACGGGATTCCCTGCTGGCCGGATTACACGGTCTGGCTCATAAACGGGGAATACTACGAGCCGTCAAAGTGCTACGGTCGTTACTGTTATAAACCTGAGAAACACGAAAGATTCATCCGGTGCAATAAAGACTTCAATGAGTGCAAGACAGTGTGTGCTCCGTGTCACAGAGGCATATGTTATCAAAACAACAGAGTGACATGGATGGAAGGGTCCGCTGAAGTAGAAATCATCTCGCCTGCTTTAAAGCCCTTTTCCAGAGCGCATTTTTCAGACGGACCTGTTTCTTTTGCTGATCTGCTCAAGGACGAGACTGGTGTAGACCTGGAAGTTTTGCAGGCCATAAACACAACTGTGAAACTTTTAGACGTACAGGAAGACTTGAAAAACGTAACCAACACCGTACAAGCGTTTAGTAAGAAATATGATGACGCGACTAACAACAGGTTTACATTCGGAGGCTGGCTTTCCGGATTTGCCAGTGATGTTTCACTCTGGGTGTCGGTGGGACTTCTCATGACTTGGTGTACAGGTCTATCGCTGGCTGTGGGTTACATGTTTTTATTTGGAGGAATGGGAGGGAATGGCGGAGCTGGCCCAGGGCAAACTCGGAGAGACCGAAGGGGTGATTGGACAGGGGATATGATTCGGGACCATCAGCCACTGATGCACTCCGTAAGACGTATGAAAATGCTATGATTGCTGTAACATATCTGTAACATTGTCAAAAGATGGCTTTAGTAAATGGTGTACACATTGATAGCAGCACAGTGCCGTGTATTCATTTTATTTTGTTTATTCATTCTGCACATGGAATGTTCTTAGCAACTGGCCTTTGCTGGAAGCCACATGGGCAAGATTTGAGGCATGGGTTGATGCTTATTGTGGGTGGGGTTCGAGCACTACGGAAGAAATACAAGCTGTTTTTTGCAAGATGAGAAGAAAAAGTAAGGCGCCATTTTGTACTTGCAGAGCCCTTTGATACTGATATGGTTTACTGTGCTCCGGGGTGGTCAAGTATCATGATAACATAGCGTGGTTCCATGTGTTTGTGTGCAAGGGCAAGTAAGTACCACTGTCTGCATCTTATAATGTAAAAAAAAAAAGAAACATGTAGCTTGTCAAGCAATAATCACAATAAAAAACGCTGAGCATTGTAGAGCTAATCAATGTAGAAGCTGAGCAATCATGTACGAATAAAACTACTACTACTACCACCACTTGTCAAATGTGAATATTTATTAGACAAAGAGATATATGCGAAAGTATTGAAACGGAAACAAAAAGCATTCAATCCAGTCTGAACATTGTACTCTTTCAATCCAGTCTGAATCTTGTACTCTTTAAGTCTCACAGAGAGTTTTCATTACAGATGAGACTTCTGTCCGAAAGGATATCCGTGTCAAACTTTGTCGTTGTGGTTGCAAGTTTAAGACTTCTGTTCGAAAGGATATCCGTGTCAAACTTTGTCATTGTGGTTGCAAGTTTTCGCCAGACATGATCATTCAAAAGTTCATCAGCAGGAGGTCTGGCTTCTGGGTTGTATCTCAACATGTTGAAGACAACACGACTGACAATGCCATTCCCACACACTCTTGGTAACAGCCTTTCTCTGTTATTTTTCAGCTCATCACCTTTATTACCGGTTGTCAGGCAGTCGATGAGGTCGAGGATTGTGTTTTCTTTTGTGGCGCGGAATACATATTGACCTTCCATTGCGTCCATTATGATCACTCCCAAGCTCCACACATCTATAGCACTAGTGTAATTGCCACGGCTGTAGATTGCGGATCCTGCAAACAGCTCCGGTGCTCTGTGTGTGCATGTAACAATTTCTTCACTCATTTCGCTCAAGGAAGATCTTGAGAGACCAAAGTCGCAGACTTTCACATTCATATCATCCGCGAGCAGTATGTTCCTCGGTGTCAAATCCCGGTGCACTATCCCAAGTGAGTGCATGTATTGCAAAGCATTTGCAATCTGCGAAGACATGTGTGCTATGAAACCTAGAGGTGTACGCTCAGGATCGGAGCATACGATGATTTCTTCTAGTGTGCATCTCATGAGCGGCATGATCAACGCTGGTTCCTCCTTGTGCATGCTGAAATCATGGCACTCGATTATGTTGTCGTGCCCCCTGAGCAAGTGTAAAAAAGACAGTTCGCGTATGGTGGAGAAACCAAAGTCTTTTAAAACCTTCATAGCATACACCCTACCGGTGTTCACATCTTCGCACCGGTAAACTGACCCATACGCTCCTTCTCCGATCAAATGACTCGTTTTATACATGGTCTGAGGCTTTTTGAGATATCAGGAAAATCCTTAACTGATCCGTGCTCTTTGTCCAATCGTCTGATCCGGTTTATACACAATCTGAGGCTTTTTGCGGAAAACCTTGATATATATATACACACACCATGAGTGAGTAAGAAAAAGTGTGACATTGCAAAGTCTAAAAAGAAATACCAATCGTCACAAACACTTAAGGCCTTAAGGATTTTTTTTTTCGGTCAAGGACCCTCTAGAACGATATGTATTTGGCCTCTGACCCAGGCCCCAAGACTCGCGAATCTTGCACATATTAGAGCTGCACATTTTTGGTCTACTGCGATCTTCGTGTCGCCGACGATGCTGCTCTCGATGCCTTAATCGTTGACGACCTCCTCCGGTCGAAGAAGAACCAGGATTAGTTCTGATGACAGGGAAGCGGTTTAACTGTTCAAGCGCAGGCTGACGATGTGCATTGTCAAAGTCACACTCAAAACAGTCTTCCAATTTTACTCTCAATGAGTTGGGATTACGTGCTGGTTTCCTTGGTGCATATGTGATAGTTTTAGATCGGTGCCTCTTTGTGCGCACAGGGGTTTCGCATGACCCGTTAGACGCATTCAAAGCCGACGGAGCCAACAAGGCTCTTCTGGCGTTAGACTCGAAGGCCCGTCTTTGATGATTAGCAGTTGGATCGGAAACGGCTGAAGTTTCGTCCCTTTCACTGTTTCTACAACTCCACTGTCGTTTCTTCCTGCTCCCGTTACCTGAGCTTCTTGCAGCATCCGTATACGAAGCCCCGCTTGCGCTCGGCTCATTCTTGTAACTCTCAGGTCGGCGACCGCTTTGAGACGTGGCTCCGGAGATTGATTGCATGACAGTTTTCATCATAATGTCACATTCGGATTTTATGATATTTCTAATGTAAGTTAGAAAACCTGTCTGTCGACCCCAACGTCTTTGGGGGTTTCTTTTGATACAAGTGGTCGACTTTGTCTTAAAGGGTAAAGACTTGCCGGCCCGTCGACTGCCAGCGGTGGTGGTGGTGGTGGTGGTGGTGGTGGCGGCGATGTCATTCTGAACAATCATCGCTGAGTCGAGCTGCTCCTTGTCACCACACGCCAAGCTGTCTAGATCACCTTTAGCACCACCACTGATACTGATAGTTGTATCAATCTGAGACAAGTCAATGTGTTCTCCTTCGATGTTACCAGTCTCACAACACTGCAATGCATCATCCCCTACAACACCCTTACTTGTTTCTTGTTCTGCAGCCAATCTGCCCTCTTCTTCATTACATCTAGATAGATAGTCATTGAGTGTCGTATCCTCTTGCTGCAGACTAACAGCTTGCAGGTTACCCAAATGATAGTGCTCTTGTAGAGCTGGGACTTGAGATGCGAATTTAGCTCCTGCGAGGATCGGGGGTTCTCCTGTAGATTCTTTGGTCATCTCTGAGGTTTTGTCAGTCACAGTCACAGTCTCATTCTCAACAACTGAGCCTTTCAGGAGAGCCCTGTCATTTGTCGCATCTCTGTTTTTCAAAGCCTGCTCAATTCCAGAGTTACACACCGGTGTCGGTTCAGAAAACGGCTTAGTTTTCTTCTGTTTCAAACCAAACACCTCCGTGTTAACGGCTGCGTTGGCAACACAATCGTTGACAGCCATCGAGTCTCCAATTCCTATTGTTGTCGTCATACAGTCAGAGGTGTCTTCAGTGCCATTGCCGTCATACAACATGAAGGGCATCGAGTAACATTTACCCTTTTTCATAGCTTTCAGGTCCAGGCCTGTCATGTTGAAAATGATCATAGGCTTATTCCGTCCATCACGTAAGATGTTTTCTGTGTATCTCAGTTGTCCAGGGGTTTCTTCTATGCATATAAACTTTTGAAGTTCAGAATCAGTTTGTAACATTGTTTTATGTTGGTTGTACAGTTTTCGATCAGTCATGTTTTTACTGATGCATTTAACAATACAACCTGAACCGAGGTTTTTTTCAAAGTCAGTTATGCTTCTTCTATGAACACTAGTTCCGTAGCCAAAAATCTCAACTGTTTCACCTTGACGAACACGTTTGAAGATCGAGGCGTTCTTGAAAGTTTTCTCCGTGATCACTTTCAGTAGATTGTCTTCAATCACCTTATTAGGTTTAGCAACATTTATGTTGATCCGAGCAAACTTAGACATTTTTATAGTGTAGCCGACAGAAAAATTGCATAAAAAAAAAGATCAGTCAAACGATGTTGTATGTGTTGCTCTCCAAGCTCCCCATCGTAAGACGTAAGAGCAGGATGTACACTGCAGATATTTATTCACTACAAGCTCAACACAAGCAGGCGGATTTTCTAACAGTAGGAGCCAGAAAAATCCATCCGAATTTTGTTTAAACAGAGGGAGAGAAAACGTAAAATCTGGACTGACTGTTGTTCAAGCAGAGGAAATCCTGATTTAACTCGGACGTATTCTTTAAACAGAGGGAGATAAACTGTGCATCTGGACTGACTTTTTGTTTAAGCAGAGGAAATCCTGATTTAACTTGGACGTATTCTTTAAACAGAGGGAAAGAAACTGTGCATCTGGACTGACTTTTTGTTTAAGCAGAGGAAATCCTGATTTAACTTGGACGTATTCTTTAAACAGAGGGAGAGAAACTGTGCATCTGGACTGACTTTTTGTTTAAGCAGAGGAAATCCTGATTTAACTTGGACGTATTCTTTAAACAGAGGGAGAGAAACTGTGCATCTGGACTTATTTTTAGCAGAGGGAAGAACTGTGTAACTTGTAGACTGATTTAGTTTAAACAGAGGGAGAGAACTTCCACAGACTTTGTGGAAACCAACAGTCGGTCTCTCGACAGCAAGCAAGGCAAGTTTTTCGCTGGAAGCGCCAGCCAACTCTGCGAACAGCTTTACTCAAAGTGGCTTACCTCGCACACAGGCCACTCTAGCTGCGAACGGACTTAATTGCTGGCTGTCTCTCGAGGCAAACATTTTTTTACTGGAAGCGCGGGGCACCTCTGCTGCGAACTGCTTTGATCAAGCTTTTCTCGTCTGAAGCGGCCAGCCGGACCCTGCTGACTAATTGCTGTAAACGAGTGGCTTGCCTCGCACGCACACAGGCCACTCGCGTGCCAAGCGCCGCCACGTTTGCTGCGAACTGCTGCACCACAGCTGTCCTTCTGAATCGCCAGCCGTTCCTGCCGAGTAATTGCTGTACACCGGAGTGGTTCGCTTCGCACGCACACGGGCCTCAGAGGCCACTCGCGTGTCACTCGCCGCCAACGGACTTAATTGCTGTCTGTCTCTCGAGGTAAAAGGTTTTTTTCATGGAAGCGCCGCCACGTTTGCTGCGAACTGCTGCACCACAGCTGTCCTTCTGAATCGCCAGCCGTTCCTGCCGAGTAATTGCTGTAAACGAGTGGCTTGCCTCGCACGCACACAGGCCACTCGCGTGCCAAGCGCCGCCACGTTTGCTGCGAACTGCTGCACCACAGCTGTCCTTCTGAATCGCCAGCCGTTCCTGCCGAGTAATTGCTGTACACCGGAGTGGTTCGCTTCGCACGCACACGGGCCTCAGAGGCCACTCGCGTGTCACTCGCCGCCAACGGACTTAATTGCTGTCTGTCTCTCGAGGTAAAAGGTTTTTTTCATGGAAGCGCCGCCACGTTTGCTGCGAACTGCTGCACCACAGCTGTCCTTCTGAATCGCCAGCCGTTCCTGCCGAGTAATTGCTGTAAACGAGTGGCTTGCCTCGCACGCACACAGGCCACTCGCGTGCCAAGCGCCGCCACGTTTGCTGCGAACTGCTGCACCACAGCTGTCCTTCTGAATCGCCAGCCGTTCCTGCCGAGTAATTGCTGTACACCGGAGTGGTTCGCTTCGCACGCACACGGGCCTCAGAGGCCACTCGCGTGTCACTCGCCGCCAACGGACTTAATTGCTGTCTGTCTCTCGAGGTAAAAGGTTTTTTTCATGGAAGCGCCGCCACGTTTGCTGCGAACTGCTGCACCAGCCAACTCTGCGTACTACTTTGATCAGAGTCGCTACCTGACACACTAATTGCTGTCTCTTGGACGAATTGCTCTCTCTCTCACGTCGAGCGAGGCAGGTTTGTTTTACTGGAGGCACCTACCAATTTTGCAACCTGCTTTAACCAGAGTGGCTGCCTCGCGCAGGCCACGCTGCGAACAGACTAATTGCACCTTCCCATAGGAAGCAGGCTAGAGTTAGAGCCTTTGCAGTATAAAAAGCTGCCGTTGGTCAGCAGCCCTACCAGTTCAGTCAAGAGAAAGGAGTGGAGAGTAGGAAGCAAGAGAGAGAGAGAGAGAGAGATAGAGAGATAGAGAAATAGACACAGAGACAGAGACTGCAAGACCTTTTTTTCAGACCTTTTTCACAAAGACTACAGGGACCAGCTGTGACACGAAGCGGAACAGAATCTGTACAGCAAAGCGACCATCAAAGAGCAGGAGTTGTTTATTAGCTAGAGCCATCACAAATGGAACACGCTACAGTAATTATACGATGGTTAGAGGCTCCTAATCCCCATGGGAATTTTACAGCTACCAAAGCTCGAAAATGGTGTTTGACGAGATGGTACAAGGGTAATGAGAGGGCTACTATGATAAATGCTGACATAACCTTCGGATCCTTAACTGATTTCCTGAAAGAAATCAGAATGAACATAAATGACAGATGGACCAAGTTGCCTCGCACTCTAACAGAAGATGCAGACATTAAGAATCTAATACACCACCATGTGCCAACCATCAACACAAATAAAATAAGCTACATGAGAACAAGGCAAACAAAACACTCCTTTCATGACTACATCACTCGCTCAACAAGTCTCTTTTCAAGTTTGGGCTGGAATCGTAACCACGAGTGTCTGTCAACTGACCAAGAAACGTACAAGAAGATTCTTACGCCTCATGTAAGTGAAATGTTTTTGTTTTCTTTTTCAAAATAGGGTCAAAATTCAAATGTTTGAGATTTTTCTAAAAATAGCAGATCTACAAGCTCGCAGCGCGGCGCGCCGTGAGCTTGTAGATCTGCTATTCTTCAATAGTTAAAGGACAAAATAATGATACATAATAACGTGTACCCGTTCTGAATGTCATTAAGGGTCAAAATTATATTTTCACAATTTTTCAAAAATAGCAGATCTACAAGCTCTTAAACCCCATTTAGGCCTAAAATGATTGAATGCTTATTAGAATTTAAAAGACACTTAGGAGTCAAATAGGGTCAACATTCAGATTTTTCAAAAATAGCAGATCTACAAGCTTGCAGCGCCCGCGATGTGAGCTTGTAGATCTGCTATTTTCAATAGTTAAAGCACAAAATACCGATACAGAATAATGTGTACCCGTTCTGAATGGCTTAAAGCTTGTAGATATGCGAGGAGCCGTTTTACAAGCCTACCATCCTTTGAAGTTCCCTCCAGGGCCCCATCCTTTGAAGTCAAGTGGAACAGAATCAGAAGCATATGTGTGTGTGTGTGCGTGTGTGCGTGCGTGTGTGTGCGTGTGTGTGTGTGTGTGTGTGTGTGTGTGTGTGTGTGTGTGTGCGTGCGTGTGTGTTGCTTATAACAAGCAGACATATCGACCCTATCTGTGCTCTGTACACCAGTGGTTTTTTTTTCTCCTCTCTCCCTTCCAGTTGCTGTGAGCTTGTAGATCTGCTATTTTTCAATAGCTAAAGCATAACATAATGATACACAATATAAAGTGTACCCGTTCTGAATGGGTTTAGGGAAAAGTAAAAAGATTATAATTCTCTTCTCTTCTCTCTCTCTCTCTCTCTCTCTCTCTCTCTCTCTCTCTCTCTCTCTCTCTCTCTCTCTCTCTCTCTCTCTCTCTCTTTTCACAGCAACCTCATTACCATGTCGCGATGCTGGCTGGAACCACAGCGCACTCAAGCTTCATTGTCGAATGCACCGAGCCGCAAAGTATACACGAGCTCCTGAAAAACCACGGCCACAAATGTTCTTCTGTACAAGCTCTAGACACTAATGTGTCTGCTAATGCGCCTTGTACAGCATTGGTTACCAATGATATGCACTTTATCACAGTCAACATTGTTGGCAACGAAGAGGTGTTTCGTGAATGCAACTTAAAATCTATCCATAGTGATCAACACATGACACTCAAGACCAAAAGTAAGACTTTCAGACACAGATATCATCCTTGGAACAACACAACTTCAGATGAAGACGGTGTCTCTGTGAACTGCGTGCTGTACTATAATAATGACATCGATAAAATGAACGAAGTCATCAAAAACGACGGGCGATTCTACGACACAACTCTGTGCATGTCACCGCCTAACTCTTCTGGTCGGCAGAAAACACTCAATGACCAGTATGCAGCTCAGGTCAAAGGCCTGGTCTCCCAAGGGAAAGACGTGTCGTTGAGTGAGTACAAGCTGACAAATGCGTGTAATCAAAGTCTAACCCATTTAGGCCTAGAATTATTGAATGCTTTAACCAGTGAAAAATAGCAGATATACAAGCTCACAGCGCGGCACCGAGTGCCAAGCTGCTAGCTTGTAGATCTGCTATTTTTGAAAAAGTCGTGAAAATGTGTGCAAATATTTGAATATATGTATTTTCAAAGCGAACGATTGTAACTCAAATTTTGCTTCTGGGTGGTCCCTGGATGGAACTAAATATTTTGAGATGCGGGTCCGTGGCCAAATAAATATCATTTGGGGGGTCCTTCATATGAAAAGGTTTGAGAACCACTGACATAGTAGTCTCTCAAGAACAGACTAACTGAGCCCCAGTTAAGTGAAAAGGACCTTTTCTTTGACGATGGCTAGCCAGATTGCTGACATAGAAACATAGGTTTTTCAAAAAACCTTAGAAGGATTCAGAAGACACTTAAAGAATCGGGTCAAAATTCGAATTTTCACGATTTTTCAAAAAATAGCAGATCTACAAGCTCGCAGCGCGGCACTCGGTGCCGCGCTGTGAGCTTGTATATCTGCTATTTTTCAATAGTTAAAGCATAAAATAATAATACACAATAATGTGTACCCGTTCTGAATGTTTTTTTTTTAATATTTGCACATAAAAGACTTCATTTATATGTCTGTTAACCAAGTTTCTTTTGTCCATTTCAGTACCCAAGAAAAATTCTGCGGACCGTGCAGATGAGGTTGAGATCGATGATCCTGAACCTTGCGCTTGTCAGATCTGCTACAAGACCGCTGATCTATATCTAGACTGCCGACATCTCATATGCTCGCCTTGCTTGGACAGGATGGCTTCAGTGCAAAGAAGTACAATCTGTGGCGTTTGCAGAGCAAATGTTTCGACGGCCTCACCATTGTCTCCTAGTCAAGAGTACGAGTGCAAATCCTGCTCCTTGCAAAAAACATGGCTCAATAGTTGCGGTCATTTGGTCTGCATATGTGCTGATCGCTGTAATGTTTGCGAGCAGAGTATTTTAACTTTGTCAAGAGTTATCCCATCTCTTTAAAGATGGGTTACATAGATGCAATAAATGTAATGAAGTTTGCTCTCAATTTTCTTCTATTGTATATATGTATTGATACATCTTTTATATTACAAAAGAGTAAGTGATCTACTTCCGGGTCATGTATCGCTAACTTAAATACCAAACCACTTGGCCAAGATGTACTACATATGTACTAAATATAGCTTAAAAATTCAAACACCCATGTCACCTTTGCAAGATGTCGTTTCCAAACCTCTGTATACAGTTGTATTCGTTATTACCCTCATATTTTGCCTCTGTATAAAATAGTCCGCCGGTCAAATATGTCCGACCGGAAACGTGCGCTGCGGCACAATAGTTCCGCCACAATAGTTCCCCCCCCCCCCCCCCCAATTTTCTTTTTTTTTAATTTTTTTTTTTTTTAATTTTTTTTTTTTTCATTTTTTTGTTACTTTTTTTTATTTATTTTTTTACTTTTTTATTTTATTTTTTTTACTTTTTTTTTTACTTTTTTTTTAACTAGATGTGAGCGGCCCGAAGGGCCGCGACCCTCTAGTGTATTACATATTGTAAATAACAACAGCTTTCAACAGCTTTTCGATTTATCACTGTTGTACCATGTTTCATGTTATACTGAGTAATAAATACAACAATTCATTTTTATTTTATTTTTGTTTTTTTAAGAAAATAAAATATATAACACAACAATGATTCATTATTTTGTAAGATTTATTTTATTTTTGTTAAAAAAAGAAAGTAAAATATGATCATAGCAGAAAGTTCACAAACCAGTTCACAACACAATTTCCACACGAGCGTTATGCAGAACACATATTTATCAGACTTAGTCCTCAGTGTTGAGTGTAATGTGTTCTGTCTCCACAGTGTTCAACGTATAGGATTCCATTTTTACCACGTCTTTTGGAGGAGGCAGATGATTGTTCTCATGTTTGAATAAATGTGTAGCATCCAGCTCAATCAGAGTGTTGTTAAGGTCAAAAGTGTACATTATCTCATTTTTCACTTTAGCAATCATACAGTACATCACACGCCGAGTCGCTGTACAGGGTTTTTCCGCGCATGCCAGCAGCACAATCATACAGTTTCTGTGTGTTCCATAGAGTTCATAACTCTTACAATGCTGCCATTGGATCACAATAGAACATCTAAGCTTTTCTGATAGCCTTTTAGCAAACACACAATGGCAAACCGCTCCAAGTTCCTTACAGGACTGCATCACTTCATCTGATACTTGTAACGCCTCCAAGATACAGTGTAACGTTTTAAGTTTCACAACAATGATGCTGCTTATGCTACACAGCTTGGGCAACTCCATGGACTCCTTCCTGATGTGCTCTCCATCCTCGATCTGGAACATGTAAACACCACGTGATTTTTGCTCATCGTTTTTTTTCACCTTGATAACATGATGGGGAACCTCGTGACTTACGGCCCTTCTTTTTTTTGAGAAATGCTGCAAGGTGTCCATGGGAGTGTGCTCAACACTGAGTTCATTTACCATCTTTACAATTTTTTGTTCTAACATGTTAAAAACACCGCTGCCATCAGTATGACGACGAATGATCCCATCTTCTTTCAAAACACAGTGGGCTAGGATACTTGGAATGCGGTCCAAAAAAACTGTCAGATTACTATCAAAGTCCATTATCGTTCCATCAGAGTTGACATTACAACCCAGTTTGTCGCTAATCCACGTTTTAAGGTTGACCAGCACTTTTCCCACACAAGCATTCTGGGATTGTAGTTCGTCGCAATACCCGTATAAAGCCTCCAGTTCAGTCGTCTTTTGTGTAAGTGCTTCTTGTGAGTTTCTCACCTGTTGTTGACAGAGTTCGTTTTTATTTTGCAAGTCGGCGATGATTGCGCTTTTAGTCATCGATTCTTCTTTGCATTTTTGATCTTTTTCTTTACAGTTTTCCTTCATGTCATGAAGCTCAACTTTATAAGTTTCAAATTGTTGACTCGCGTCAGAGAGCCTTTCGGTGAGCTGCTTTACTTCGCTCTGAAGAGAATCGTTCTCTTCGGTATATTTTCGTATGATGCAACGAGCCTTATGTTGCTCAACAGAAACATCCTTAGTGGCCATCTCATGTATCCTTACCAATTCTTCCATCAAATTATTTTTTCCGTTGAGCTGACGAACCAGTGCGGCGACCGATTGCTCACAATCGCGTTTTCCATTTTCATGCACTTCAACGAGGCAGTTGTACTTATGCAGCTGTTCGTTGGTATCATTTTTCGATGCTTCCAGCTCGTACTCAAGCCCGGCGGCACGAGTCTTCAGTTCTTCCATCTGGCTTTTTACAGTAGCCAACTCACTTTTTAATTTTGACTGTTCCTGGTCACACACCTGGAGCTGTGATTTGTAGAAATCTTCTTGAGCCTGACACTTTTGTTTTTCAGCCTTGAGCTCAGTCAATCGTGAACACACTTTCTCTATGGTAGTACCCAATTCCACATGCGATGTAACCATCCTCCCTCCAAGATGCGTACATGACTGTTGGTCCACGGTCTCAGCTGCCCCAGCTTGATCGTCTGGGAACGTCAAAACCCCGGTCAAACGTTTGTTTTGTGTGTTGCAAAATGAATCCAGTATACTGATTGTCTCATCTGCAATTGTCACGCGATCCAACGATTGTATGTTTTTACACTTTTCCGTAACAGCCCTGACATAGCTGTATGTGTCACGAAGTACAATGGTGTAGGCAGCCCAAAATTCCATAGCCAATTCAAACCCCAGCCCTTGCGGGCCTGCTGTAAGTTCAAATTCCTGAAACCATGTGGTAACGGCGCTGTGGTTGCTTATAAGTGAGCAGATAGCCCCTTTCCAGTCTGAAAAATCTTTAAATGAAGCTTCTCCGTCGACATCAGGAGCTTCTCCGTCTACGTCAGGAGCGCCTGGGGGCTGCTTATCCACTAAAGGGAACAATTTCGGAATGTGATCCAAGAGCTTGGCATGTAAAGCCCATCCAATATCTTGAAGACCTGGACTCCCGAGACGAGTCTGTGGTTGAGGTTTCCCGTCGACTCCTCTCGAGGAATGACAGGTGGTGCTTTCTGAACACACAGTCGTTGAGAGTGTTGCCTCTTTCTTTTTTTTGCCAGAGCCACCAGTCCTGGTCGTAATCTTCTTTGCGTCTCGAGATCTGGTCTCGAGACACTCCTCTGCGTTCGGCTGAGCTGACGTTAGTTTCTTCGCCGCAGCTTTTTTCGAGATGCTCTTCCTGGCTCTCTGCGTATAGCCGCTTGTGATTGAGGCAATACTTGCCACTTTGTGACCTCGGGAAGCCATTGCTTGAGCACACAGTGCTACACAGAGTTGTACACAAGCCGCCCAGTAGGATCCTATCTAACTGCACGACAGCAGGGACTCTTTTAGCAACGGGATCGCAAACCCGTGGAGGTACCGAAAAAGAATACCCGCACCTCTGACAGACCCCTTGCCTTGAGTGCAATTTTACACTTATGGCACTCGAGAGCTCTCCGATTTGATTGTTCCACACGTTGTACGCCCCGCAGCACAATGCTGCAAGGACAATGGTATCATACGATGTCTTCACCGAAGCTCTAGAATGAAGAGGGTTGTTGCGCACTGTTATTTCGAGTCCTGTGTAAGTAACTGTAATGCGCAACCAGCGGTCTCTCTCTTGAACGTGGACCATCTCAGGATAATCCGTCTCTTTGTCGAATGATGTGTAAGAAACAGCACCTTGACTGTCCATGACACACATAACAGATGTCCCCCATTGCTTCTTGCCGATTTCATACGATTTTACATTCGGATAGTTTTCTGTTGCGACCACGTTGCATGCTGCAGAGTTTTTCGATCGAACAGTCAACCTTGCCTGTTCGTACAACGCCTTGTAAGCCAGAGGCGCGGCAATCCTACTCAAGACAGATTGCACACCGGGCCATGTTTGGTTATGATCTGACAAGAGTGTGTGAATATTGTAGTACAATACGTTGTACAATTTGGCTACAGAAGTTTCCTGTTTGTGAGCGCATGTCGTGTCACGCACGTTATCTGCCGGATTCAACACTTTCACCCAAGCCAACGGAGCTTGTGCAAGAGAATCGATCACTTTCAATTTGTGCCCACGGCAATCGGTGTATGTATTCGAAAAGTCTTTGCGTGTCAGCAGGGCATACACGTCCTTTAGATTCTGTGTGAAACATAGGATCAAATAAGTTTCACTTACAAAAATCTTCTTTGAACTTATGGGTATGTAGAACACATTATCCGGCCTATTTGTCAGTGTAACTGGGGAAGGACACTTCAACTGTATGTCGCATATGTCGACCCAAAGGTACTGAAAACGATCGATGGGTTTTGCAAATTCCACACTTATACATTGCCGTGTTGGATACATGATGGTATGTGTGTAGATAATTGTTCTGCAGTTAAAACTTTAATACACTTCGAATTCTTCTTCGTGATCACAATCATATTCGGTTTCAGCTTCAACCTGAGGATCTGCAAGAGTATTACATCCAGTGGCATTATAATTTTTCTTTTCATCCTCGTCCTTCTCTGATTCTTCCTCATCCTCATATTCCTCACCCGTCTCGTCCTCGGTGACCGAGTCACCATCGGCCTCGGTGTCCTCCTCGACCGAGTCAATGGCGGCCTCGTTGTCGTCGGGCTCCCCGTCAGCCTCCTCCATCGAGTTACCATAGGCCTCCTCGCCGACGACCTCGTCTTCGCAATCCTCTGCATCTTGATCATCTTCATAGTCCTCGTACTCATTCGCATCTTCCTCGATCCCCTCGTCAGAATCCCCTTCTGAATCATCATCATCATCATCATCATCATCATCATCATCATCATCATCATCATCATCATCACCACCACCATAGTCTTGTTGCACGGAAGTAATCATTTCGGCCCGCCCTTGATCTTCTTCCTGAGGTTTAGGCTTCGCTAAATACTCTTGCAGCATGTTATAGCCATAGTCGTAACTGTTGGCTTCGTGATCATCATAATCCTTCTCTTCTTCTTCTTCTTCTTCGTCATCGGGGTTAAGATCAAATGTTCCAGTCTCTAAGCAACAGCTGAGAGTAGTGTTGCATTCCATGCCGTATAGGTAGTCACTAGACCAAGACAAAAAATCTTCAGCAGATTTCTGTTCTTGATCCGAAACACACTTTGGTTCACAGCTCTCATTGCTCGTGTCTTTGCCTTTATAACACTCTAGGATTTCATTTACAGCGGTTTCATTTTTACCTTGCTTTCCTGTAAGCTCGAGATATAAACTCAGGTTTGGAATTGAAAGCTTGCATTTGTTCAACAATGCATCAACCTCAGGAGCCCCGTAATGTCTGCTCATGATCATTTTCAGCTTGCTGAGTGGCAGCGATTTAACTGCTCGGAGTACCTCATGAGAAGACATAGTGACTGAATCACTCTACCATTTGGGGTGGCTTTTTTATAGCCGTTTAGAGGTCGCGCATGCCACACATCGACTCTGTAACATTTCCATGTCCACTAGTACTTCGGAAAAAATTGTCTCACCGCACTTGACACATGTCGTGTACATTTGTTTCATTTCGGTGTAAGTGCACGTGTTTGTTTTCATTGTGCTGAGCGGTATTTTTATCACAGGTGCCATGCAACAAGACGATCCAAATGTCATTCTCTCGAAATCGAATTCTACATCTATGTTTCTCGGGTTCCCTTTGATTTCAGAAGAGTGAAAGGTCTGGTTTTTTAAACACCTGGAACATCTCAGATCTCCTTGTCCCAAAGTGACCAAGGGCTCCCGTTCAGCAGGCACGACAAGAACCTGCTTATGATTATGTCGCACCCAGTTGATGTGGCAGTTCAACACTGCATAGAGAAGTTTCTGCGATCGGGGACTCAGCTGTGTCAGTTTGGCAAACTGTTCCTTATGAATAAGGTCGAGCGCGACACTTAGTTCCGGTATGCACGCCGCGGCCAGCTCGAGGGGACAGTCTGTGCTGTACGCAGTTGCCAGTTTATAATAATAAACAAGTTCCCACTCAGATTCAAGCATGACCATGGAGTATCCTGCTGTTTTTGAAACCTGGAAAGCTTTCTTCATCTTGGCCTGATAAGTCTTGTCTTTGACCGAAAAACTGAACCTAGACCATTTCACTTTGTTTTCTTCATGGTCAACTTTTGAAACATTCTTGCTCAGCAAGTTTCTTTGTTCATTCACATGTTCAAAAATTTTATCTTGAATGCTTCTCAGTTTTTTCTCGGACTCCTCCTTGTTCATCATGAGATCGTCTTTCAGATACCTATAAAAGTCTGCCAGCAAAGCAAGTCTCAGTATAACTTTTCTCTCGCTGAACCTGTTCAGTTCTTCTGTGCCAGGCAGCCACTCCAGATTGTCATCTCTTTGACCACCGGCGAAAGCACAACTCAACTTGGACCACTGGTTCATGCAGAATCTGTACGCGTCTTCATCCCCGGGAACCTTGGTCTTTGCCGTGAGAAGTTTGACGAGTTTTGTCTGCAGCCGAGTAGCTGATCCGTGCTGTCTTTGTCGACCATGGCAAACCTTGCTAAGACACTCCAGATAGACCTGCAGAAGCAAGCCTTTTGCATTGTTACCGGACCCCACGATGCCAGCATTGTGTACGACGCGGGTAACCCCGTTGTGCCGTTTGCGCCGATTCTCTTGGACTCTCCGGTGACGCTTCATATTTTCTGCCCAGCCGTCTTCCCCGACACGATCATGAAAGTCCACGCTGAACACCTTGGTCACTTTTTGGCCATGCAAAGCGTGCCTAAGATCGACGAGATGCTGGAAGGCAGACTGTTCCGTGGTCTGTCGCGTATCTTTGGACGGAACGTGGTGCTACAGAAATACAGGAGCGTGCTTAATGAAAACGACAAGCTGAAAGCTGCTCTTGATACAGCCGAGGAAAACAATATACACCCAGAGATTTTTCCCAACACCAAGGCTGACAACGTCATGCTGATTGGTGCATTGTTACGCTCCTTGTTGAACATGTTCGACCCCGCCTCTCTGCAAGACGTGGCTCAGCAACCTCAGACGGAAGATCCTGATCATATCATCTTCCTGTATCTCGTGCAACTGCTCGCTATAATCGTGGCCCGCACAATGAGAGAAAAAGACCTTGCTGTGGTGATGGCGATTGCAAACGCGCCTTTCCTTGAGATGAATTTCGAAAGCCCATTGTCTGCGGCAAGTTTGCTCAAACCCATTTATGTGCCGTTTTACGACACCTCCCGGTGTAAAAAACTAAAAAAACAAGCCGGTCCCGATGAGAGTCTTACGTACAGTTACAAACTCTTCAGAGGTTACGAGATGACAGAGGGGAAAGACTCCTCTGATAGCATAGGCACAGATTCCCTGCAATGGACCGAGTACAGCCTGCAAATGAGGCTTCAAGGACATCACATGCGTGAAAAAAACAACACGCCGCTGTGGTTTGTGGCTCCGCAGATGGGCGATAGGCTGGATATGGTAACGCAAACATCGATCCTGGGAGAACTGCCAAAGGAAACCTGCTACAAGATCCTAGCTGCCCTCATGCTAGACAATGTCATCGCATACATCCAGTGTTCATTGTTCGGCACTGTCAGTAACATGATGCCCTGTCACGCAAACTCTGAGTTCACCAGAGCCGTGCTGGATAGCACTGGCAAATCAATGGCTAAGATGGCTGAGGTGTTCTTACACCAAAGTAAAAACACGACCGTCGAGACCGAAACAAAGGAACTAGACAGCCCGTACGTCATCGAGGGCAACACAAAGAAACCAAACAGCCAGTACGTCTCGGGAGTTGGCTTTTATTCTCAGAACACTGGTCCCACTCTGTTGTTTGGTAGGGTTTTTACAGGCCCAGAAGACAAGAGGCCACCTCCCAAAGTAAAACCAAAAGTTCCTGGATCTTTTGTAACCACGATGTTAGGGATTGCTCGGACGGGAGCCAGTGAAATGCTAAAGGTGGCGCTGTCAAATGTCAACTCTGAGAAACAGACCCTGCGAGAGAAACTGAAAAGGAAATTCAAACTTCCCGTAGTAGAAATGACAACCACCGAGATGTTCATGTATGCTCGGTATAACGACAGGTTCAACAGCGGAGAATTCACAGAGGTGGGCTGTGTGAAACAAATCTCTGACAGCGCTCAAGCGACAATGTACGAGTCTCAGCTGAGTGATGAGAGCAAGTATCAGATCACTGTGAACCACGGAGCTCTGCCGATGTGTGTGACCACTTTGGTCTTGACTATGAGGCAAGCTGTGATCTTTACTCTGGGCTTCTTTTGCATTGAACTAGCCAGGGTGAACTTTTCACCCCCCATGATTGGAGACAAAAAGATTGGAGACAAACAACTGTGTTCGAGCCTCATCGGTCTTATGTTGCCTTCCAAGTTCTACCAGAGCAAAGACAGCACAACTCAGAATGTGTTCCATGCTTCCTACGGTAGCTTACTGAACGTAACAGGAAACATGTTCAACGGTGCTGGGAAGAATGGACCCAACCTAAAACAGTTGGACGAATTGGAATGGTTATCATACGACGACAACAACATGCCCAGTGATGTAAGAAACTCACTCATGTCGATTGGTGACACAAAAGAGCAGGTTGGCAAGATAATGAGAGCAAAGAACCTGGCTTACAACAGAGTTCAGCCCAAGAACTCGTCAAGCAATAACCTGGATAAACTTTGGGTTTTTTCAAACTCAAAGTTCATGATCCACGCTCCGCTGATTCTGTGTGCAAACATGAGGCTGTTTGCTAACAGCCAAGTGTCGCACGGTAGCATCAAATGGGGGAAACTCAGCTGGCACGTCTACCCAATGTGGATCTTGAGCAACAGAGCTGTGAACACTGCTATGTACATGCCCCGCGACACACCGTCCGAACCTAATTCCGACGAGTCCATTGACCGCATGGTCGAAAGGGTGAAAGCTGAAATCTCAATTGTGCACCCATGCATTGAGCTTGATCGTCTGAGAATGCTCATGCCACGTCTTTCAGACACAAAACTCGATGGCCTTGTGGCGGCTTTGAAGGAAGAAGGTGTTGATGTGCTGGGGAAAATTTCAAACAAGAGGGCTCTACCTCATGAAGCCGGCGATAAAGAGCCTCCTGCGAAATGTTCGAAAGTAGCATGGAGCGATGTCGTCCTCAGTGACGACGAGAAAGAAAACGAAGACTGTGCTAGCATCTGCAGTCAAGAGCAATCCGATCAAGACACAGATGCTGAATCTTAACCCGGTACTGAAGCAGCTGGGACCGCCTGGACGTCGCTTACGATGTTTAAAGGCTTCGGGTCTGTCAATTAATGTATAATCGCCCACAACTCCTGGAACTGCTGATGTACTATTGTCATGTACGCTGTATGAATAAATAACATGTCTCAATTTTCTAAGTCTCATCTGCCTCTTATTTCTGTCTGTTAAACAAGGTCTGTGTTAATTACTTTCCTTCTTTCTGGTTACAAAAAGTTCGTCTCTTCTTCCTTCTGCACCCAAAGGGCATTGAAAAGCCGATCGACTCATGATGAAAATATACGCTTGTTCCTCTCACGAGCGTAATCTCAGTCTGCGCTGCAGACAGCAGCATTGTTATGAACAGACAAAGGAGCAGCTTCATCTTCGGCGATTTGATAATGTTATTCAAAAATAATCAGAGAGATTTCTTCAAAATAATCGGACAGTTTTCCTTGAGAAAAAATCAGAGAGTTTTTTTTTCAGAAAAACAATCAGAGAGTTTTCCTTAGAAAAAAACAGAGTTTTCCTTAAAAAAAAACATTTTTTTCTTAGAAAGAAATCTGAGTTTTTCTCTTAGAAAAAAAAACAGAGAGTTTTTCCTTAAAAAAAATCCGAGAGCTTTTTCTTTACGTAAAAAAAAACAGAGTTTTCCTTTTAAAAAAAAATCTTTTTTTTTCTTAAAAAAATCAGAGAGTTTTTCTCTTAGAAAAAAAAACAGAGAGTTTTTCCTTAAAAAAATCCGAGAGCTTTTTCTTTACGTTAAATAAAACTTCTGCTTAAAAAAGTCAGTCGAAATGACACCCTTTCTCTCCCTCTGTTTTAAAAAGTCAGTCCAATCTACACATTGTTTTTCCTCTGCTAAAAACAGTCAGTCGAAATTGCACCGTTTCTCTCCCTCTGTTTACAAAAGTCCATCTAATCTACACAGTTTTTGTACGCTGTCTTTTCTGTTAAAAAAAAAGTGTCCTATTTGCACGTAGTATTTACACAATTTTCCATCACAAAACCTTCCAAAATGTTGTAACAGACGAACTTTTTACCTGAATAAAAAAAAAGCTTTCATTCATGCAGCATCTAGCACACAGCACTTATTTCTACCGGAGAAACGTCGTTTCTCTTTAGATTCATCTTTCAAACCCCCTGAAAGTCAATGAGGACAATGAAACTTGTACAGTTGTTGGTGCAGGTTGCACGCGGTTCTTGTGTATATAAAAATAAAATACTCTCACACAAGATGGTCATTTTTTTTTCATTTTCATCAAGAATGAACACACCTGAGCATATTTAGATACAAGAGTTCCACTATACCAATGATTTGTCTGTAAGCACAACCCAAATTATGCAGATCTTGTCTGATATTGAAGATAAATCGTTTCTCCATACTCCCAATGTTGTTTCCGATCATTTGGTTGCTTAAAACCTGAGGCGTTCTTGCGCTGGCCTTAGAACCCAACCGAATAATTTCTTGGATGCTTCTTGAGTAGTCTCTCTCGGCGCATCTCGTGTAGTCGGGTTGTCCATGCTGAATCCTGCTTACCAGAAGCGGACTTATGATACCGCTCACTGTGATTACATCGCTTTGATGAGCTGATTCTGATTTGCTATTTGGCAACAGCCCGGTGAATTTACAAGGCTCTTCTTTCACATGGACAGTGCTGGGCTGATCAAAACAGCAGAGACCGTACATGTTCATGAATGCGTAGGCTAATTCCTCAGTGGACACTCGCTCCACGCGAGCCCTGACCAGATCCCGTATATCAGCCAACTTGCTTCTCATAGCATCGTACAGTCTGTTGTATTCGCCGTCGAGAACATTCAAGTTGTCGGATCCGATCAGATCTGAAAAGTGCTTTTTTGAACGCTTGGCAGATGGGTTGTAATCTACGCAGCCGTCGACATCTGGAGATTTAAGTTCACCATAACAGGCTTTCAGAGTTGTTGCTACAAAAAAAAGCTGCGGTACATCAGCCATGACGGAGTTGCACGCGGAAATAACGAAATACGATAACTTTCTGTCGTATCTTATGACCGAATTGGCTTCAGGTCACAGTGACAACCGGGGGTTTGCATGCGAAGCCTTAATAGAATGTCTAATAAAACATAGAGAACTGACACGAGGGCCGTGTATATGGTCTCCAGCTCAGAAAAGATACGTACATCTGGACCACAGTCATGGCGCATTTACAACCCTTCGAGCTCACGGACCCGTATTTGTTCGTTTCACAGACAAACTCCTTCCTCTATACTGCAAATTGTGTTTCCTGACAGATTCTCACGAGGCGGCTTCCAGGACTGCCATTAAAATACTGGCGAGACTACGGGAAACTCAAAACGAACCACAAGTCCACGGAAGACCAGCAACAACGCTTTCGTTTGAAATCAGATGTGCTCAGTATATAGCGGACAATCTATCAGCTCAGCCTCCCACCGGATGGGGCGAGGCGTGTCAGCTGCCAGACGTATCTGTGGATACAAAAGTAGCACTGGAACTCTTATGGTCTCATTTGGTGCCGGTCTACGCTGGTAACCGCAGGCTTCTACTGTATAACATAGACAAATTTCTCGCCAGCACCTTGGACTCGACAACCCTGTGCCCTCGGGAGCTCAGAGCCGCTCTTTTTTCTCACACCAGACACGACATCTCGCAATACAGAAATGGACCTCGCGACTATGCTACCAACGGCGTGTATGCCAAAACGTGCCCCGTGTCTCAACCCTCCAGAGGAGAGAAGCAACGAAAGACAAAGGCTTGTGCCAGTAGGATGTTTGAGTCCAAAGTGGCACGACTCTGCTGGCTTGGAGCCTTGTGGGTCTTGGATTTCAGAATTAACAGAGAGACCCTTCATTGGCTTTACAAGTCAGAAATCTGTAGGTCCTAGCCCTATGGGGGTACCATTAGGCAACTTTGACTTTGAAAAGTGGTCTCGTGACGAAGCCAATAGTGCACTCAGAGACACCGGCAGCTGCGTTGTGGTTCTGCAGCAGAATGTACTCTTACATGTCTTGCACGTGAACACTGTGGGAAATCAGAAATTTAGTGCCACGGTGTTTTCAAAAGAAAAGCGCAAATATGCTCAAATGCAGTCTAACACAACCAAAACCAGACTATTGAGCAGGCTACGCTTTGTATCCGACAAGAAAAGGTTGTGTTCTCAGCACGGTTACAAAAACACTCGAATAGAGTTTTCATCAAACCCAAGTCGCAGCGCTAACTACACCTCTAATGCCAAGTACCTGCTCCAACCGTATTTCCGAAGCGTTTTTGAAACTGTTGGTCTTTCACAGGGTACCTGTGCCATTGCCGCTGGAGCTTTCACGATCAACAATGAAAATCTGACATGCTACATCTACGGAGTGGCCAACCCGTTCACTGTCATGGTCAACATGAAAAATACAAAAACGCACTTTCACACGCCATTCTTTTTCTCGTCAGTGAATGTTGCGGGCGATGTGAGCAGACATCAAATGTTCACATCTATGTCTATAAATTCACAAAAAGTACGCGACGCAGCAAAAGAGCTACCCCAGGCACTGGGTCGCGTTGCTAGTTTGCTGGAAATTCACGTGCACCTCAACAGGCTGTGCTGCGAAATTGCCCAGGAACGCAGAGGCATGTTGACTTCGCTCGAGAAACTGTGCCTGGTGTATCTCACCGAAGTCTACTTCGTAGACATCTTGGACAGAAGCAACCCGAAGCACTGGGAAGATTACAGGTGTGCCGTTAAGACTGTGTTTGACAAGTGCTACAAAAGCGAACTCTCTTCCTTTCAAGACAAAGTCTTGACAAGATACCACTTGAGGAACCCGGAGTTTGTGCACATGATACCTTGGTTTATGGCCAACAAAACTGACTTCTATCTCACACTCATACGTTCACACGAATCGTACCTGAAATATGAAAATAAGCTCAACGCAAGGATGGAACTGCTGACTATGATCTGGAAATACACAAAAAGTCACTCTGACCGTACACAGTTTTTAAACGTATCCGATATCATGCACTCTAAAACAAACTACGCTACTCAAATGACAGATTACGTCTCTCGTAGCGGATTTGGACTGTCTAAACAGACTCACCGTAAGGGTCAAGTCAAGAAGAATCATTCTTTGACGAATCTGTTGTGTAACTTAACATCGGACCTAGCAGCAGTTCAAAATTGTGATGTTCTCGATGTAAAAAAAAAAGTGAAGTGTGTGCGACATAAGCAAGGAACAATGCTGTGCTCATGAGTTTGTTCAAACAGTTGCACAGAAATGATGCTTTACTATGTTGTAAAAATACCACACAGTCGATGGTTGAAATAAAAAATACGTGTTACTCTCTGACAGTGTTTGTGTGTGTGTGTGTGTGTGTGTGTGTGTGTGTGTGTGTGTGTGTGTGTGTGTGTGTGTGTGTGTGTGTGTTCAATTACGAGACATTGGTTTTAGCAGATATAGTTTTTTATTGACAGCATTTGGGGAAAATAAGCACATATGACATACACTCAATCATCACATACAATTCAATTCCAAACTGTTACACTACATTGATAGAAATGTCATTGACTCTGTTTATCCCAGGGTCGTTGTATGCTTCGTATACGTCTTCCACACTTGATTTTGCCACCGGATCACGAAGAGTGTCCAAGTCTCTTTGCACAGCCAGAGCAAGCACTTGTTTGTTCACGTAGTTTGAGGCTGTCATCTGTAATCCCGCTCGAGCCACAACGCTCTTAACAGCCTTGATGAGTCTAACACTGTCGACGCAACCTTTAGAGAGCGCCAGTAGATAAGATAGATTTCGATATTCCCTCTGAGCAGACTCTATCTCGTTCTTTACAACAAGCGGATATTCCAACTCTCCAGCCGGTGCAGTCTGTTTAAGAAGTTGGATCTTTTCAGCCAACTTTTTCATGCCACCCATGATAGTAGCCAGAGCCACCTGCAGTTCAGAATCTTGTGCTTTCAGCGTGAATATGTTCTGCTCATCGGTCTCAGGACTCGTGTACAAAGTAGTGAAAAAATTTACTCCGCACAACATCGTGAATTCTACTATGTTGTACACACACAACGCGATACTGCTTGCAAATCCGTTGGCTTGCATGATGAACTGATGATAGCCTGAACGAGCATAAAGCTTACTTGAACTTCGATTGGAAGTCTTATCCCCACGTGCGTCTGCTGGTCCTAAAAATTCGGTTAAAAATGGGATTGATAAGCTTAGAGGTGGATCGGACAGGGTTGCAAGCAAAAAGTCCTGTGCCGCTGATTCTAGGGGACAAACTGTCTGCAAAAGTGTTTTTGCTTGAATCGTACTTTGTGAGTTTACATGCTGAGCCATACCCTATACCATAAGTACCACAAAAGGCGACGCCTAGACTGGCCTGCATGATATCGTGACACGCTTTTTCGTTATTCACTCTTTCTGCGATGTTTTTGAAGGGATCTCCGACCTTTTCCAAAACAGACTTTGAAAACTCTGCCACGTATGACGTGTTTTGAAACAGCGTTTCATTGGTCTGTTCCTGTTCGCGGACACGTTTCCTAGTTTTCTTGCTAAACACAGAACCCAATGGTTTCAGCAAAGTTGGCATGCAGGTGTACCCTTCTGCTTGCATGAGGCTATCCAGCTTCAGATCACCCGCAAGGCGATCTGATCTGCCGGTGGTAAAAATGTAACCTCCTCGGACCCCGGTGTTAGAATCCGACTGAGGGCAAAAGCCATTGTAGGCGTCAGCGACCACCATGTTGTAGGGACTGGAGTCGCGCATGGAGGTATTCAACTTGACACAACCTCCTTGCACATCTTTCATGTACATGTTAGGTATGTATATGCCAGGGGAATCCAGACCCTCGGGGATAACACACGCTTCTCTGTATTGATTCATTGTGTACTTCTGATGGGTATTATGGTCTGTTGGTCTGCACATGATCTGCGTGCCCATGACAAACAGAGCAGACTTTTGAGGCATGACTGCCATACCGCAACCTGTAAACCTGACACCCCTGAATAACATGTAAGAGAGCCCAGAGTAGTAATTTCGATCGTAATGCTCTTGGATTACAGTGGGAGTCATGAGAGTGGTGTAGTGGAAGCCGAGTAACAGGGCAGCGTCGATGGACTGCGAAAAAACCTCTTGGAGCATGTGACATCTTATGGACCACATGTATGTGATCACAGATTTTGAGAATCCAGACGTTGGAGCTGTAGATGTGGGTTCAAAGATATCTGTCACATCTATCATGTTCTTAAGGGGGCTTAGACTGAACCAGCATCTACCAGCTACCACGTTTACAGTCAGCTCGTCAACATCCAAGTCTTCCACTAGGTTACGTTGATTATGGTAGTCGTACTTGACAATCTCACGGCTCACAAGGTTAACGTCGCTGGAGCTGTAGACCCGAGCGCCCATGATTGGGAGGATGACCCAGTACATTAGATTGCAATAGTCTATTTCTTCTGTTCCATACCCATCGTAGCTGATATCGGTACAAGGGGGAGGCATGTAGGCTATGATGGAGTTCTCTCTGCCCCCGACAACCTTTCGGAAGTTAGAGACAATTTCGTGTACAGCATCTTCCAGTTTCACCAAAACAGTGGCCTCTTCTGGTGTCAATTTTTCATTTTTCTGCTCTTTGTTTTTCAGATTGTCTTTCAAAGCCAAACACAACACCGGATCGGCTACTCTGCTCCAATACAGCCTCCCCGTGGCGCAGTTATCGCCGATACTTGGATTTTCTACGAGTTTCTCGGTCAGGTATGAGCTTTGAAGCCCCTGCCGTATCAGCTTCAGGTGATTGACGGTGTGCAGAGATGACCCCACGTAAGCCAAAAGCTCACTCCCGATTTGGACGATTTCGTTTTTGATGCTGTTCATCGACGATGAGTTGAACAAGGCGACCCTGGGTCTGACCGTCCAGACGCCATTATCCGGTACAAGCATGTGCCTGGCGTCAAACTCCAAGACCGATGTCTTGTTTTTTATTTTGTCATACCATTCTCTGTCTTTTGCCAATTTTATCATATCAGTGACGATAGATGTGGGCAAGGAGATGACAGAATCAACTGTGTGCTGCAGCTTTAATCTGTGCTGGCGTGAAAATAACTCCTTGCAGTTTCCAATCGGATGGAGTTCTTTCAGCTCCACAGGCACAAGCGCCCCGTCGTATTGGTGAATGTAGCTGACACGGGGAGACCTGCTTGCCACAATCTTGTAATTGATATCGGGACTGGTGCCCGAGAGCACAAACCCGGGTTGCAACTGGGTCACAGCCGACGAAATGCACCCGACCGTGAAGTACTCCCACTTAAATCCTTGGTTGCTGAAAGCTTTGTGTTCGGTGGAAGAGTCCTCCAGCGAATCGTGCTCTAGCATTGTTCCGTCCACCACAACAACTGGCACTTTGTCGCTCGAACCTCCTCCGAGGTGAATGTAATTCACATCCATCTCATGTGTGTCTTTGAAACATGAATCGCTTTGGTGCACTCCAAGATCAGCTGGGCCGTTTGTGAGTTGCACAGTAAAATCGTACTCATGTGGGCTCAACTTTTTCTCGTTTGCCATGGTGTACACCTGAACTGTGGACGACACATTTTCGCGTACGGAAGTGATACAGCTGTAGTTCAGCTTGTCGGGTTCTCCGGAAGAAATGACCCTAAACATAGAGTCTCCCATGACTATCACTTCTGACTTGTCACTCTTCAGCACACGTCTGGCGTTTTCCAGTGCGCATAGACACGACTGAGGCTGAACGTTCACCATGCCGCACATCAGATCGGCCATGGTCAAAATTGCATCCAGTCTATCTGCTCTGTCATGACATCTGGTCGAAAGTATGACCCTGTCTGTCAGAGACGGTTGTGCCGCGCAATACCTTAGAACTTCCCTGGTCTTTGTTATTTCCCAAGTTGTGCTCACCAAACCCAACTCTCTAGCAATGAGTTCCTCAGCCTCCGCTGGAGCTGTGACGCTCAACAAACCGCCAAATTGTACAGTCACGACTTTCTGTCTGTGCCGGAACACTTGGCTGAATTCCTTGGTCTGAACCCCATTGGTGATAGTGTCATAGCTGCCTATCTGCGCTTCCCGTTGATCCGTAATTTTGTACGTTTTACGAATACGAGAGCCTTTAGGCACGACGCTGTCAGGCACACACATCTTGTACACGAACGCAGCCAGCATACGGCTCGTGTCTTTCTGCTGTCTAAAGAGAGCCACTCCCATGTGAGCCTGCGACACCGAGAGTACAGTTCGGGCCATTATCGAAGTGTTTCCAGCGGAAGGTCCTGTGATGGCATCCGCGAGAAATCGTGTGAACTCCGTATTTGGATCGGTGAGAAACCCTGGGGCATCTTGTAGAGATCTAACGGTATCTAAAGTTTTTAGGGTGCAAGCTACCCCGTCAACCGTAGCAACATTCATGTTTTTTTTTTTCTTTTTCTTTTTTTTTGTATTTTTTTTTATTTTAGTCGTGCTCGATCCTTCAGTCGGGGATCAGACAACTGTGTAGAGTTTCGACCCACGACTCTCAGATTTTCTCTCAGGCGTGTGCAACCTGGTCATTGCAGTTTGCAACTGTTGTGAACACTTGTCGTGATACATTAGTAAGCTTGAATCTCCCGGGTGCCGATCTAACAGCCGGTCAGCGTGTATAGAGTTTATTGCAGCATGCACAGCTTTTAGTTTACGGCTGCTGGCCTCCGAAAGAGACCTCTGATCGCATAAAAGGTCTTCTTCGTCTTCCTCGCCATCAAAGTATTCTTCGTCGGCGTCATAGGATCGATTGTTTCGCAGGAGGCTTCTGTTGTTGCATAGACAACAGAAAGCCTTAAAGAGAGCCCAAAACATCTTACTTAACCAACACACACAAAGTTACCCGGAGCGCGCAAACAAAGTCCTGAGGATAAATGTGTAAATACGTACAAACATTTAAGTTAGTCGACGATCCATCTCGGGAACAATGAACCCCCTTGGAATAAACCCTCGCGTCGCAGAACGCGAGTTAGCAGACGTAGCTCTCCGGGAGAGAGGGGATCCTAACTTAGTGTACAGGTTTTTGAGCGAAGACAGTTCGGGGCATTTTTATGGCACCTGCGAACGGTACGGCCTTGTACCGTTGCACAACAATGTGTCCGAATGGATGTACGTGAACGAGGATCCTCAACTCGCTATCGCTATCGAAGAGGTGGTGAATACATTCAGCCCAGCTTTGTCAGTGGAATTGCTTTTATATAATGTACTGGGGAGCAACAGTGAGAGCGCGGCTTGTCTGGTGCGGTATCTGGTCAACTATTACGCAGCAAATCATGTTTGCGAACACGTAAAGAACACTATGAGAAACATGATCCGTTGGGCCGTTTTGGCCGGATTTGTCCCTTGCATGTTCATACCTTGGAGGAAAGTCAGAGTTGCGACCTTAGGCCTTTCAGGCAAAGCCGCCGTGAATCGTATGGTAGCTGAAAGCTCCGATGGGAATCACCATCGGTCAGCCGGCGGTAAACGATTTAGACGAGACGAGACGACGGCTCACTCTCACAGCTATTGCCAAGGTCGGAAAAGGCAGCAGCGTGTGACGCTCAGAACGGTCTCGCACGGTTTGAGCCGAACTTCGGCTGCAGAGGAGGCCGTGCAAGAACAGGACGTTCACGACAAGGCGATTCCAGCTATGTTAGACGTTCCTTTGGACAAGCTCACGGATACCCTTCAGATGCTCATGGCTAAGTCCGTGTCTCCCGTACACACTTCTGTTGTGTGTAAAATAATAGGAGACTGGATAGCCAGCGATCCCGCAATAAGACAAAATCCGGTCAAAGAGACTGAATTGAAAATGGCGACGGTGGCTCTGTGGGGTGTGATGAAAACCTTCGAACACGGCCGATGTCCTGTCATACCCGATTGCAACGCAGCCACCTTTTTGGCTTTCTACGACACACAAACGGATATGATCACGGCGGCGGTGGACGGTGTACTGTACAGGCAAGTGTACGCTTGGGAAAGCTGCTGCCCAGGCTTGTCTTCTATAGCAAAACGTGTACAGCCTACGGTGAGTTGTTGGGCCAAACTCTTTCATAAGATCATGCACGGCCTCACGGAGGCCGCTACGCGGCAGATATACACCAGCTCTGCTGAGAATTCTTCCCTGGTCCACCTAGCAGATGCAATGGCCGGCTCTCGCAAAGATCCTCGCCCGTTTGACGGTGCACCGTTGAGCAACTCTTTCAACGCGCCCTTGGTAGACAGTTTGTCCAGAGCACTGACATCAGAAGTGCAACCCGGTATGTTCGGTCTAAACGCTGACATCCCTGAAAACTTTCTCAGGCCAGGAGCAGGGTCGAGCTTTTCGGATCATAAGTCTGCAAGTGTTTTCCACAGCTTGAGTAATATGATGACTGCTCTTCTCAAAGAGGGTAAAGAACTTTTGGTCGTGAAACAATTTATGTCATCGGTCATGACAAAACCCGAAGCTGCAATTGAAGCTTTGGCGGAAACGTGCAGCAATCAACGGTTGCTTCGTATGGCCACCGACATCGCCAATCACGTCTCAAGGATAAAGCTTCAAGAGTCGCAGCCGTCGGATTGTCCTCGTGACCCCGTGAAAGATCTCGGGTCTGGTGTCAAACTGGTGTGTAATTATCAATCCACTGTGAGTGTGGCGCAGCTGGAGGAGACTCTAAGTTTGTGGACCAACTTCTGGAGAAGCGTCCTTTCGGGGTTCAGTCAATTCAACAGGCGTCACAACACAATACAGTACAACAACAGAGATACTGTGAGGGAACTGGAGTCCGGATCGCCTGTACATGTGTTTCATTGCAGTATGGTCAACCTGCTCAACACATCTGGTGTCACGTTCGCTGACAGCTTGTCCGGGAGAAAACCTGATTCTTCGCTCGCGGTGAATGATATCATGCTCACAAAAGACTCTCTCCATCCGAGTGCTTACGGTCTGCTATTGGCCAATAAACTCGGGTTGAGACCTTCGGACGTGAAAGCTTACACGGTTTTAGATGCTGCTCAACACACCGTAAGATCCGAAGCAAGGCAGGGCACTGAAAGCGGTCAAGTACAATAGACATAATGGGGGGGGGGTGTTACAGTAAACAAAGTCTGTCGCTTTTTTTTTGAAGGAAACACGCTTTACATGATGCGACAGTTTCTTTTCGATTGGCCTTTGGGGGCACTTGAGGGGTCTACTTCGAGACGTTTGGCTGCTGCATTTTGATCAAGAATTCCAATGCTGTGAACCGGATCGTCAGGAAGAACGGATTCGTTAGCCGACTGAGGCAGAACTTGTATCATGTCACAACTCGGAGCTTTTGGGTCCGTTTCCTCTTGCTGCAGTATTTTCGGTGGCGCACCAGGATTGTCTTCTACAGCAGAAGACGGAGAACATTTCACAGTGGAGGCTTTCTCCCTGTCATCGTCGGAAAAAGTTGAATTGCGGACCAACAGAGTGTTTTTCTTTGAGCCATGCATGCGATTGTTGTACTGCGCAGTCTCTTGGCGAATGTAACGTCCCTTTGTAATAAAGGTTTTTGGTCGTAACATATGTTGTCTCCTGTGTCTATGTGTTGTTTCCGATTCCTGCACAGAAGGTTCCTTACGCTTTTTGACAGAGACCTCTTCTCTGATAGGTTCAGGCTTTCTTTTTCTTAACCTCAAAGCCATGGAAGACCTGGTCGCCTTTACCAGAACAGGCTCTCTGCGATATGAACGCTTGTCGATTTCACCGGTGTGATCGACGACATCAATATCGCGGTGATTCTCTTCGATGGAGCCAGAGGTCGATGTGTACCTTTTGGCCATCACTGTACGTTCATCCGGGAGTGTGTCATGTTTGTCTGCTGGACACAGAGCTGTCATGGCCAGGTCCAGAAGAGCTTGGTTTTTAGAACCACTGAAATCGACTTCCAATTCGTAGTTTTTATTGAACACACAGCAGTTGATCGCCTGATCTCTTATAAACACAAGCACCCATTGTTGCTGGCTGTCCAATTTAGCATGACCTTGAAGATTCCACAAAGGCTCCAAACTGAGCTCTTGCAGTTCGCTCAGGAATATCTTGATCCTTAACACCTTCGTGATCGAAGGCGAGATTGTAGAGAAAAGAGCCATTTGAAGTGGAACATCGTGTTGCCTCAAACCTCGAAGGAAACCGTTGACTTGATCCACAGCATCCCGTTTGATCCCCGATTGAGTTTTATGACACATGGTCGGGGTGTACTGAACAAATGTGTATCTTGAATTAGTGCATTTTATTCCCATCAAGTGATCGAAACAGACCACTGTGTCCGACACGTCTTTTGAAGGTTTCTCATTACGAGAAACGACCGAACCTCCTTCTTGTGAGCTTAACCGACCATGCGCCGGAGAGAAACTTGCGAAGGACAGCATCTTCGAGGTTTCTCTTACTCTCTTTCTAAGTTCACTGTGAGAAAACGAAGTGTATCGTCTAATGCTTGTGTAAAATGAGTTTCCGAGAAAAAGCGAGCTACGTTCAGGCGATTAAGTTCATTTTCCACTAAGTTAACATTTTCTAGAGGTACAAATCTGTAAATAGGATCACTCCAGCCGGAGTTTTCGACTACAGTCCACCGAGCGTGACCTTCTAAAGGTTGCCAGGCTGGTACAGTGTTTCCTTTTTCTATAATCTCCATCAAAGCATGCTTCCAGTACTCATCTGTGTGAACGTTAAGTTGACACAAGTGACAGCTGACATAGCTACGTGATGATCTTGATCCTGCAGAGTGCACAGTCTCAATTTCTTTCAGGAGCTCTCTAGGTAAAGTAAATTCAGCATGCATGACCGACATCCCATCTCTGCTCCCTACTCTCACAGTCTCTTGCATCATTTTCATAAATCCAAACAGCTTTGAATCTGTTGTGTAAAGAAAACTCCACGAGCCCGCTATCGGTGAGACCGCATCTCCTTGTTGTGTTTGAGGGGAGTGTGACTCCTCTTCGTACAATTCAGTCAGATACGAACTTACGTCTGTCAGTTTGAGTTTGCACATCTCCACGAGGTCTGTGGTTTGTTTGATTTGGGTTGCTACGGTTTCCTCTGCTCTGTCTTTCGCATCTTGTTTTCCAGCTGATTTCAATAGGTTTTCAAAGTGTGCATTTGTCACGTCCCATACGGCCAAAACAGTGTCTTGACTCATGTTGAAGGAAATAAACCTTGGACTTGAATCTTAATAAAAGAAAAAACAGTCACCGCAGAAGAGTCAATGTGCAACTTGATTTTTATTTGCGTAAATGAGTACAGATTCTGTTTTGATTCGCCAACAAGACAGACAAACAGACAGACAGCAGTAGATAGAATCTATTGGATTTTGATACAGAATATCATTTCATAAAACTACAACTAATTATTTCCACATAGTAAACCCCAGCGGTAAACGATAATCAGGGATCTGTTGCCCTATTTGCGGGATCTCAAGGGAACATCACAAAGGCATAACATATTGCTCAGTCAGCGGGTGTTTCATAGATGGCAACTCAGAACAGTTGTCGTAGCTGTAGAGACGAGGCCTGCAATCTGTTGTGCTGTCCAACGGTAGTTCCAGCCACTCAGAAGCGTAAGAGTTCACAATCGACGCTGTGTACGACGTTCGGACTACACCTAGAGTCCCAAGCAGATGACCTCGCAGGGTAGCTTCGTTTGAACAGACTTTTTAGACGGATTCCGACGGACCTCTTAGACACAGTGGAGTAATGTGGAAGGAGTTCTTAGACACGATGAAGGGATTCGGACGGACCTGTAAATACAGCAAGCAACTTGGACTGACTGTCAGACACAGCTGAGCGATTCGGGTGGATTGTTTTATACGTATGAGTAATTTAGACAGACTTTTGCGTGTGTTGACTACTAATATAAAAGGCTCATGTTCAGACACTTACAGGGCAGAGGTTGTTACGTCAAAAGGAGATCATCGACAGGAGTTTCTCCAAAAGCGGTGTATGTAGTGTGTGCAAAACCATTCTCGGACTGATGGATTTCGTTGCGAATGGTACACCTGCGGCTCAAAGACTTAAAGAGTATGCGGATAAGGCTCGGGCAACTATAGTCTATACCTACAGTAAAGACGGCCCGGACCATTGTCCCACTCACATAGCTCATGTCATAGTGAAAGACCGGAAGAACTCTACTGTGGCACAATCGCAAGGCCAAAATGGATTGAAAAAAGTGGCTCGCGACAACGCGGCTGCGAAAGTACTCTGGTTGTTAACCGAGGAAAGTCAAACTCCTGAACACGCTCTGGGACCAGAACATTCAGACTCTTCTGCCTTACAGGAGCAGCAGGAACCAGAAAGTTCCTTCGAACACACGAGACAACTGGACGAGCAGGCATTTGCCCAGCCGCCGTACGAGCGGCTTTTTTCAGCGCAAGAACTTTTTGAGTATTCTTCAGCTCGTGACGAGGAGCGGTCTCGCCTTTGTCCACCGGATAAACAGCCTGTGTCAGCGCTTCAAGAATTGTGTCAGGAGAGAAAGTGGACACTGGACTACGGAATCCTTGAAAGGGGCCGTACGTTTACAGCAACTTGTCGCGTATCTATCCCTATGCCAGTTAACAAAGCTGGCAACGTCACCATAACTTTCAGAGAGAAAGGCTTGACCAAAGCAGCGGCCAAAGAAGCTGCAGCGTTGAAGGTCTACAATTCAGCTGTTCTTGTGAGCAATAAACCTGGTTTCGCGTCGTACTGATTTCTCTGCCGCACACAGCATACTTTTCAAGTCAACAACCCGGCAAAATGAGTTCCACTAAACGCAAGACTGCTCGGAAAACCTCACATAAGAGTTTACATGGTGACATCGAATGGCACATGACGTTCCCTAATCTCGATTTTGGGAAACGTGTGATGACTCTGATTGAACTTGAGCAAACAGTCCAGTTGCATTTGACGGTGATGCGTCGAGATTGCATTAACTTTCTTCTCGATCAACTGTACACAGAGACGTATCTGGACTACAGATGTACCAGTGCAGCTTGGATGTGCACCGTGGCAAATAAGCTGCCGAGCGAAATCCGACCTCTTGTTGTCACATGTGCTCTTGATCTGATGGACAGGTTTATGGTCCAGCGGCTGAAATTCTGTGGTCTTGAGGAAACTTTGCAACACATCAAAGATATCAGAGCGGCATGCTTGCACCTTGCACTCACAATGCACATCACCGACACACACTATCATGTGCAATTTGACTTCGACTCAAACTCGTATTGGCTGCCTGCTCACCGCTCAAAGCTGAAAACCAGGCATCGCGATTGCAATGAGGAATCAATGTTGGCTTGTGAAAAGGTCATAGTCGAACAAACAAATGGTAAGATTTTCCCTTATGCAATAGACAAGACAATATCGGCGCTTTGCAATTACCTCTTGCTCGAGTACTCTATCTGCACCGAGACACTGTGGGACACAACCAGTGCCGGCGTATTGATAGAAAAAGCAACCTCGATTTTCAGTGGACACTTTTACAGACCAACAGGCCGCTGCATTTGGGAGATCATCATAACGGCCTGTGTCCTGAGCCTACGCAAGTATGCCCCATGTCAAGATCGAGATAGCCTGTCCGTCGTGGAGTCTCGCCTCATACGGATCCTACAAAAAGCAGGCATACCGATTACAGAAGAAGGACTAAAGGGTCTAAAGGATGAAGTGGATACGTGTGTTGTTTGCACCCAACTGGATCCGCCTTTGGACAGAGTCAAGTACATACTGAAGTGTTGCTGTTAACGTGTGTTGTGTAAGATTAACTTGTACACTGAGGTGTTTATCACTAAAACTCTGGTAAAACGCAGAGGTTCTTTGTAGTCTATTGCGCTTTTCATTCATAGTATACCTTGTCTTTATTATGTACATGTTGCTTGTTATGTATTCTGTGGTGTAACCCGTACAAAGTATAATAAACACATACAAGAATAAAATCTTATTCAGAGAGTTTTTATTTGAGCACAATAATTGAGTATCATGATGATCACATGTAAAGAAAATAGTATGGGTGGTTCTCAAACTCATATAGTCCAATATGATGAAGATAGGTTACAAGGGTTGTCTGTTCAATTTGAAATGGGTTCCATGAATTTAGTCTCTGTTTTGCTTGCTACGGGATCCTTCTCGAGCTCCCACCGCAGCAGTTGACACCAAGGTGATGATGAAAGGTTTTTTTTCTTTAAAAAAAAACAGAGTTTTTTCTTAGAAAAAATCAGAGTTTTTTTCTTAAAAAAATCGGGGTTTTTTTTCTTAGAAAAAAAATCGGAGGGTTTTTTCTTAGAAAAAAATCGGAGGGTTTTTTCTTAGAAAAAAATCAGTTTTTTTCCTTAAAAAAAACAGAGTTTTTTTCTTAGAAAAAAATCAGAGAGTTTTTCTTTACGTAACAAAAAACTCAAGGTTTTAGTAAAAAAAAAACTCTTTCACTTTTGTTTGCCAATACAGTCTATCTGAGAGGGGAAAAAAAATATGTTACAGTACCCTCTCTACCATGTCTGTTCAAAATTACACAGTCCCTTTCCCTCATCCAAGTTACACTACCTCGTACGCCTCGTCCACTGAAACTATAGCCCAAGTCCACCCCTTGGCCAGTGTATGAGTTGAGTACCGAATGTCTTTGCCAGTCAAAAGAATACAATAAAAGACATATACAATCACGATAAGCCTAGCAGAAACACACATGAGAATGATACAAGATAACATGAGAATGATACAAGATAACATGAGAATGATACAACGCCAATGCTATCTCTCTCTACAGTCCCAAAATCCATATGCTCCTCTTTCTTACTTAACAGCTCCTAGGCAAGATGGTGTGAGGCAGGATGTATCCCTTTGTGTTATCAAAGCCCCAGGGCAGCTTTACGCACCCTGAAGCCCAATAGGTTGTTTCCAGCGTCAATGCACTCCGTCAGATCTGGGACGTGTTGAGCACGGAGCCAGGATACTGCCTTCGTAGCCACAAGATGCCACTCATCCCGGGTTACCATCTTGGAACCATGCAGCCAGATCACAGCCAAAACGGTGGTCCACATCTCCTGGTTTACCTCTGCAGGCATCGACCCTTCCACGAGATCCTTGCTCTTCCCCAGGACATCTTCCAGGGTTGAGCTCAGAATCCAGGAGCCATAGGCTGTCTGGCATGAAATCAACTGTAGCATTGCGTCTCTTGGTGGCTGAAGGATCCCAAATGTATATCCTGCTCGTCCACTGGATATGTGGCATTTCAGTGATTCTCCCATTCCGAATGGAGATGCTCTTTGTCCACTGAATGATCTTCGCTTTCCGAACAGAGTTTCTCTGCTTGAGAGCTTAAGGAATGAGGCCAATGAAATGTCCAAATGTTCGGGTAACATGCACAACCATGCATTTGTAAGCTTCCTTACGGTAGGATCTCTGATGCACACAGCGAGAGGTGTTGTGTACAGACGGGATGAATCTTTTTCTGTTGTCCGTTTTTTTTTTCGGATTTGTTATCATGTAATATAGTTAGCAAGACTTTAAGCCTTACCGATTCAAAATATAATCAAATACTTTTTAGTTGTCAGGGAAAACTGACACTATACGACGTTTTCGAAGCCTGCTGAAAATTTATTTTCCAATAGGTTTCGTAAACCCATACACAGAGTCTGTCTTTGTGAGCACTGGTTTAGGCCGACCGGAGGACCACTGCGAGAGTGCAGCGTAATCACTACCGGCAGCTTCGTCCTGTTTCTCCAGGCAAGGGGTTGTCTGCCTGCTCACAGGAGACTCTTTGAGGTCCATCTTGTTCCATGACTGGATCAGGTGACGGTACGGGGGTTCGGGAGCCTCATCGTATCTGGGCACCCCAGAGGAAGGCAGTCCGGGCTTGGGTCTACCTTCAGCACCTTGGCTGGCGAACTCATTGTGTCGTCGTACTCTGGTAGTCATTCCAGGTCCGGGGTTACCTTCTGCACGTTGGCCAGACTGAGCGTCATTGGTATGTTTCAGGCGACAGCCTTTGAACCTGTTCCTTTGCACTGCCCTTCTGATGTTTTCATACTCTCGATTGTCAGCAGCATGACTGAGGCCCTGGTCCTCCTTTTGGGTCGGGTTGTTGGAACAACAAGGGTTGGTGTGCTTGTACTTTTCACCGTCTTCACCAACATGCCATGTGCCATCATCATCATCATCATCATCATCATCATCATCATCATCATCATCATCTTCATCATCATCATCATCATCATCATCATCATCATCATCATTGTTCACCTTTACCTCTTCATAGTCATTCTCAGCCTCCTCGTCGTAGGCCTTTCTTTCAGATACGAAGTTTCTCCGAAAGGTTTTCCCTTCTCTCGCACAAGTGTCGAGCAGGCCCTCCAACTCTGTGAAATGCATTTCTTTACCAGACACCAGGCGTGTAATGTAACAGCTGTACAGATCATCATGTGTGACATGATACACCACATTTCCCGTCCAGCTCTTCACGACCAGAGACACTTGGTCATTTTGTACTGTAAGCATAAACCGACCAGGATCCATCCCCCTCATGTGCTCACGAAGGTGGGCCACGGGTAGAGTGGTGTAGCGCCCATGGTTTTTGATAGAGGCGAACCACTTCTTTTTCTGTAATTCGGATCTTGTCGATCGTTCTTTTCGTGACATTCGATACATAGTTGCCGTGAGTACGTTGCGCAGTTCAGGAAAATAAAGCTGTTATCCGAACAAGCAAAAAATCCTCACTTGTCTCTTATATAGTACTTTGATTTTCAGACATTCTACGGGAAATGACTGTAATCAGTCTTGGTGATAGACAAACGGAAAAAAAAATAAAAATAAAAAAAAACATAGTCGCACAGCCACTACGGCCCGTTCAACAAGGCTCAATTTGTTATTTTCTGACTCTTTTTCCCCCGAACCGCGCTTCGTGATATTCTGTGAAAGCACATTCAGAGAGTTCCTTCCTCTTTCTTAGCTCTCTATTTCGAGCATTCGACGAGTCACGTTGAACTTTGGGCTGTTGTGTCCGACTGTCTGTTGCGGTAGACGTGCCAAGGACAGAATTTTCACAGTTTTCGTGGTAGCTTGCCTCCGACATGTATTTTTCAACTGTCGCACGAACGATTGCAGGTACTCGATCGTAGACTGGCTTGCTGAGTGTATCGGTAAACTTTTTATTTTTCACGTGCAAGTGGATCATAATTGAAAGTTTGGACCATTGGTTGTGTTTGGATAGTTTTTTATCAAAGCACATCCGCACCAGCGTTTTATTGTCATTACACGGGAGAAGAGTTTGAGTGTTGACGTTTAAGTACGGGAAAAAACACAATGCTAACATCACAATCATGGCGTAAAATTCCCTCCGTTTTGTCTCTGTGTGTTTGCACATGAGCTTGTTTATGAACTTTTTGATGTCCTTGTTACGTTGATCAAACAGCGTGATCACAGCCATTACGGTCTTGTACACAGCTTCCTTTACAACTTCACACAGAGAGGCCTCGCATGGTAGATTCACAGTTTGTCCATCAAACTCGGTCGCCAAACTCAAGATCAGCCTTGTCCACGACTTTGTGTTCAGGATACATGAGCTGGGGTTGTGGAGCGTTCGTTGATTATGAACAGAAATGTAGTCTTTGAGGAAACCTTTGCTGAAGATTGTCGAATACAGCGCAATCAGCGCCGGAATGCAGCTTTTTAACAAAGTGTAATTACTTGTTCGCTTCGGAATGCCTCTTTGTCCACCGAAGTCACAGCCGACACTCCCGTATCCGCTTTCACAGCCTTGCTTGCCGGGGTTGTAAAAATTATCTCTAAACTCTACATCTACCCGGCGAAACGCAGACAGTTTGGCGATAGGGCACTCTGAAGAGTCCAGATTGAGTTTTTTGTTATTGCTCATTTCCACCACTATCTTGCATGTTATTCCATTGCATGTATGCTTGCTGTCGTGCCGAACACACGTATAGCACTGTGAACCTTGTTTCTGGAATGAACATTGGTCATCCACGCAGTAACTCAACCACTGAGGATCTTCTATTAACAAACCGACCGGAATGGCTGGTTCTTTCGACAATCTCGCGTTGTCCATTGTCCAAGTCTTGTCTATTGTATTGTCCCTTGTCTCTGTTCTGTCTTGTCCTCGTCTGTTTTTGTCTTTGTCTGAGTTTTTCTTTCAGTCATCTTTTATTTGAAAAAGAAAAAAAAACGTCTAAATGTGTTTCTTTTTTTTTCCTTTCTTCCAGGCCAGCAGAGGACAAAGTGCAGACCTGATCCTTGTAGATGAAGTGGGGTTCGTCAGCTCAAAAGTTCTCTTGGCCGTGCTTCCGAATATTGCTTTCAAGGGACGAAAACAAGTGCACATCACTAGTCACGTCGGGAACACGCCTTGGCTCAACAAAGTTGCAGACATAACAAAGGACGACGGGGAACCGGCTTATCATGTCGTATCCCAAAGCTTCAAGTGTAGATACCATGAAAGAGATACAGGTCTCACTTGTTTTTGTTTGGGTGTATATTGCCCGCAGCATATATCTGTGGATAATCACTTGAAAGAACTCATGAATGCTATCACACCCAAAGGCTTTGAAAGCGAAGTCACAGGAAGTACCAGCACAGCTTCAAATGATGTGAAAACAGATGTCACGACTCCATTCGAACCAGCGGTCATGAACAGGTTCCTTTCCAACAATTGTGTAGACACGGAGACTCTCGCTAAAGCAACAATTGTACGGGCATTCGTATGCATGGATCCAACATTCGGAGGAGGTTCGAAGTCAGGTGCGGGATTGTGTTGCGCAGTGGAACTGGCATGTGGAAAGTTGGTGGTAAGTATTCTTTTTCTTTTTTTTTTTAAAAAACTTCATTTATCATTCTCATCGGTTACCAGCAGTTCTTTGAACAGCAAATGGTAGTCTACAACTGAGTTATCATATTTCGCAGGCTCTTTGAGCGGTAGATCAAGCAGTGTGCAGATGTACGAGCTTATACGCTCTTCACTTTGCAACGCAAGTCCTGTCTCTGTGTCTGTCACAGCACACGATACGAGTTGCACTGCGTGTTTCCATGTATTGCAGAAACATTGAGATCCTGCCAGGTGTTTCATCCAACCGGTGACAGCTAAAGCCACGATCACATGTAAAGAAGTCACAAACGCTGTGCTCGCTCTGATAGCCGCTATGTATTTCAGAGGTCCGCTTCGGATTGTAGCCATCGACGCAAAGGTTGCCAGTATCATATTTTCATAACTGCTCCAGCGGCGCTCAGATATACATCTGTACACCAAACATTCTGGGACGCAGTTGCCGATTGCCTTAGCTACATTTTTTGACAGTTCGCATGGTACCGTGAGATGAGAGGCGTCATCAGGGCATGCCTCGTCTGAAGTGTACCGGGCGATGAGAGTGTTGACGATCGTCACAGTTGCGGGACAGAACGATATGATTTGAGCGTACATGTTTCTGAGCTGTCCCGTGTCCATATTGGCGTAAAAGATGATACTTCGACGAAATGTAGCAAAGACGATCATAAACTCATACTGATCAATCAGTCTTTCCCATGGCATTTCCAGTAATTTTTTTACATCAAGTCTTGCCACTCTGCACGGTTCACATAACCTGTTGCTCATACTCTTCTCTCTGTGGTTCTCTTTCAGGTCACAGGGTTGGAAGAGATGCCCATTCAAGACCTGGATCACGTCACTCAAGCGTATGCCGCTTTGCTCTGCTGTCACATCAGACTGCTCAAGCTTCTGCTACCCAGAGTCAACTGGAAATCTGTACCTGTTGTGATTGTATTCGAACAGAACACGTATGTGAATTCTCTCGGTGATGTGAAAACTCTTATAGAACAGTCACTGAGCCACTCGGGGTCTTTCGTTTTATTCTATCACAGGTGGTCTGCTTCAAATAGCAAATACATGCTCGGTAAATGTGTCACGGCGAAGTCTAAAGTTGAAATGGTAGTGAGTACAGTTGCTGCGATAGCGCAGAACACCTTGGCTTATAGTGAGTCGGTAATGTCCTTATCCAAGGCCGTACGTGAGCAGGCAGAGAGGCGGAGTCGACTATTAGAAACGACTATAGGCACAGCAAAGGGTGCGAGTTCCAGTAACAGGATGGGCTCCGTCTTAGACGTAGCTATGTATAGACGGTCAAAGAGAGGAGTGAATTTAGCTACAGATGTGCTAGCAAATTTAATGCCTGTTAATGTGCTGATATTAACGGACGATAAGCTGCTGGACGGAAATAATTTACAGCGTGGGAAAGAGGCACTCAGTAAACTGAGAGACGAGATGGCCGAAGTGACTATGACAGAATCGAGCAATGGGAGTATTGTGAGCACAGGCGGTAAAAAGTCTGTCCAAGGTGAATATACTAAGGATGATGTGCTATCTGCTTTTCTTCTGTTATGCCATGCTAGACAGGAAATTCACACAAAAGATCAGAATGTAAAATTCACTTGTTGAGACAAATAAAACACAATCTTTGTAATTTTCTGTGGTTTTTATTACACGCAATTACTACACATGCAGCACTTTCATAACTCCGTACGTCTAAATGCCATAGGCTTCACATTCGCTACAGTATGAACATGAACTGTCTTCAGATGAATGGCAGTCAGTCGGATCCAACCGTTCATCGTCACAGTTACAATCTGTGACTGATGTATTGTCTTGCGAACAGCATTCTGTATCACACCACGGTCCATGAACTGTAGCACTAGTCTTCTTGATGGTTGACACGTAAAACGGTGAGTTTACGTAGACTGTCTTGCATACTCCCGTTGGACTGGAAACGTTGACGGGAGCTGTCGTAGTGCAGAGCGTTGGTACGTTTACCAATGTTTGCGCGCACACGTCTATCCGTGGGCACACGGGGAGTTGAACTTCTTCAGCGGCAAGTTCTTCACATCTAGTTGCGAATGACATTCTCATCATTATCTTGATGGAACTTGCAGAAAGGGTGATGTGATTCACATCCTTTCAAAGGAGGATCTTTAGTAATAAGATGTAGCCTATCACACTAAAGCACTTTTCACATAATTCTCAAAACTTGCCATACAGTGTATTGTGTAAAAAAAAAAAACTTGGCGTGTTACACCAAGTGATGAAGGATAAAAAAAATCCTTCAAAAGAACCCACAATGGATGGCTGTGGGTGTCTACGGTTTAGCTCATGTAGCCCTGAGTGTACACCATGTGGCCAGACTGAGAGCTGTAGGGCCCACAGGTTCTGTCCGTCATGTAATCTCGACACGCACCTGATCCAGACATGTCACGATGGTCTCGGGTGTATGAATACTCAGACGGATCACTGGAAACCGTTTCCTGGCCTCTGAGCACAGTGGAGGTTAGGATCATGGACACGACGTACATGAGGTAGATGATGATGTTGAACACAGCAATGGTGCACTCCACGTTATGCAGCCTCTGGACATTATGAATCAGAGGCCTGTAAAGTAGCTCCATGCATCCTGCTATCACAGCCATGAACAGTTCCACGTTCATCATGACTAGGCACACCACGACTGTCCGGGTGCTTTTGTCGCTGTAATGGGTGATGTTTGCGTCGTCTAGCTTCAGTTTGCTTTTCGCGGCAAAATAACTGAGCACGACACTCACCACCATTGCCAGGCAACCCAGCACGATCAGAGCAATACCTGAATGAATGTAGGTCACGTTGACACCCAGCTGCTTAGAATCAGAAGAGCCAGGTGTAACGGTGGCGGGGATCTCGGGTTCGATCTTGAGCCTGGTGCTGTGGCTACTATCGATGAAATACAGGATGTTACTAGGCAGAGTGAGAAAGCCTACGATGAGGGAAGTGATCACAGCAATGGCACTCCCCAGCTTTCCTCTGAAACGAGCTGTACTGAAAAGAAAGCTGGAGCTGAGTTTCGAGCTTACGCCCCTAGTTGCGGAGCTCAATGTGTCGGTTACTTTTTTCCTATTCATGTTGCGTACGTGTCTCGAGCGATTTGTTGGGTACAAAAAAAAAAAAAAACTTTCAAGCCGACATTTAATACAACGAAGCTAAACACTCCAGTGATTCACTTTTTTCCTATTCATGTTGCGTACGTGTCTCGAGCGATTTGTTGGGTACAAAAAAAAACTTTCAAGCCGACATACAATGAAGCTAAACACTCCAGTGATTCACTTTAAGGCTGAATGCAATGTCCAGTGGGCTAAAGTGGACCACGACAGCGACTGGTACAAAATGCAAGGCATAACCAAGACACTTAGTAAATTCTGCGGTTACACGAAAGACAAAAAGAACTCTACAAATATGATCACCATGGACCTGTTCCGTAGGATCATCGCTGACATTCACCGGAAAGGTGGCGTCGAGAGAGTGAAGCTGGAATGGTTGGTTCCGTATCTCACAACCTTGAACGTCCCCAATCACGACGCCGTAAGGTTCCACAAAGCAATGGCTCGTACGATCATGAGCCCCGGGTTCGGAGCAGAGACGTGCAGGAGACTGTGGGAGAGTTTGCATCTGTCTGTAACGATAGGAATCGTGGTGGACTTCCAATGCAAACTCGCGTTCAACAATTCTACGGTCGAGATCTGTGAGCTAGGGCCTGTGACCCGGCTCGTCTTGGCTCAGTTGGAAGCTCTGGGGCTTCAACGCGTGTGCGCGGGGGTCAAAGTGGCGAACTTACCCAGGCCGGATCAGAGCAGCTGCAAGCCTCACACTTATCACAACAGGTGCAAGCGGGGTTGCCGAAAAATCAGAGCCAACTGGGGGTTTTACACCGAGGTGGATATGGTCGCGTACGACCCCGTGACCAGGAAATTTGTTCTGCTTGAGCTGAAGACACGCAACAGCGACGTAATAGACCGGAGAGCGCTGTGGAGGTACAACGCGCAGTTGTGGCTGACGTGGATGATGTTTTCGCTCACGTATCCGAGCATGGTTTATCATACCACGGCTTACCTTGTGGTCGTGAGACCTGGCACTAACCATGTAGAAATCAAAAGCTGTTTTAGACCCACTATTTCGAGAAGCATGAAAACCTATTTTCCTTGGTTGATGTGCCTGTGTCCGCTTGTGAGAGACTGCTTGACCCCCTTCTGTTCTAACATGCGAATCGAGACTACGGTGTCCCGTAACACGTGCCGAAGCAGGAGACGGTTAGCGGTGCGGCGTCGAGAGCCTGTGGATAAAAAAGATTTATGTTACAGAAATCTGAAATTCAACGAGACAAAGCGTGAAATTCGCAGAAAGAAACTCCTCGAGGCTAAGCGGGAAGAGGCAAGAAAAAAAAGACTCTAGTCTACAGCTCTTGTTTTTTTTTGTTTTTTTTTCCCCCCTTTGTTTTCAACCACCAAGAGTTACATTTTCTTTCCTTAGAATGATAAACTCCAACCCCTTCTGTTTTGGGCTATAAAAGTAAGTTCGACTGCACCTACCATCAAAACCTTGAAACCAGTTGTAAAAGAAAAACAAAAAAAAGCCGTGGTATCGCACAGAAATGGGCTTGCAACGCAAAGCGATTCACATGATGCTAGCCAACCCACAGTTGGCACCGTTCGATGTTATAGTCGAAGAACGCGAGCAGCACGATTGGGTCTTAGTGGATCATCTCATGATGATCTACAAAATCAGAGAAAATGACTATGCACCAGACAACGAGGACTTTTCGCTCAGACGCATGGCGAGTAGGCTGGCTGGCCTGTATATCAATGAAATCTCTCACGCCAAGCGTGTGGTCCTGGTGAAGGACGGCTGTTGCGCACCAAAACCTGTTGTCAGAGAAAGGCGAAACAAGCAGGTCCTCCCTCCTCATGTGAAGTTTTACAAAACCAACCTTAGAAAGATAGAGAATCTGATGTTCAAAGAATTCAAAGTAGCAGGGCACGAAGACCGCTTTTACTTGTTCGTCAACTCCAGCCAGGCCGGTCTCAAGCAGCAAAGAGACCATCCCGGCTCGACGCCCAGCAAAGTTTCTTTGCTGGAACGAGTGCCCGAGTCCAGGACCTCCGTGGGTCCGGGAGGGTACGTGGTGAGCTTATCGGCGACGGCTGAGTCTACCGAAATTCTGCTGAAGGCCTGCGCCTCGTGTCAGACGGTGGAGGCCGACACTTCTATGGTGGAGCTGGCCAACGCCCTGAACGGGGCCTCCGTGATGATCTGCACGGGAGACTCCGACGTGATAGCCGTCAGCGCGGCGTCCCTGAGGCCGGGCGTCGTGATCAGGATGAACAATTACAGCTACACGGCGGACAAGCCGATGCACACGGCCATATTCTGGGACGTGCTGGCGGGCGAGTCGCTCGTCAAGGTACAGCGAGCTAAGCGCGAGAGCCCCCCGTGGGTCGACGGTGACGACGAAGAGGCCTTCGCGGTCATGTGCGACGTGACCGCCGAGCAGGTTCGTTGTCTCCATCCACGGACGCGAAAGAACCACGACAGGCTGCTGCAGGAGTGCGCGGGAGATAAGTTCGCTTGTTTCTTACAGAAACTCCACACGGCCGGGATCCGAGGCTCTCTGTACGTGGCCTTGCTGGACGGTCTGTTCGCCGACGGCGTCGATTCCGCCGAGAGGAGGACGTGCATGTCCTTGGAAAAGGCGAGGGACGTGCTGAGAAAGTCGCTCCAACGAGCGGCCGTTAAGCGCAAGAAGAGCTGCGACCGGGAGGATGAGCGAGCGGAGGAGGACGAGCGACAGGGAGGACTACCTCCCCTTGCCGTCGGCGGCAATTACCATCTGGTCGAGAGGATGTGCGTGATGTACAGGCAGGGCCAGTTGCCCAGAGGTACTCACGGCAGATACCTTAGCCTGCAGAGAGCAGGGTCTTATTTCTACCTGAGGATTAAAGAGGACGTCAGGCTGGACCCCGCTCTGAGACGGCGCCTGCTGAGCTTCATGGCTCTGTGCGGCACGGACTATAACCTGTTACCCAAAGGCTTTGGGGTCAAGAAGCTGTTGAGGGCAGCGGTCGCGCACACGGATACGTTTTCCAGGTGGTGTGGCCGCCTATGGGAAGTGATCGCAAAAGACGGAGCGTGTCAGCAGGAGTACCTCAAGCTGGGGTTAGACCTGGCCTATTTCAGCGGAGTGCCCAAAAAGACCGTGGCGAGCGATTGGACGGCGGAAAAGTGCAAGAGTTCCTTCGAAGCGATGAAATACGTGTTCGACCTGTGGTCTCTCAACCCCAGCGAGCTGCCCGGCCCGGAGCCGGTGAACGGAGGGCAAGGGGCGTCTGTTTGCGTGACAGCCCCGGAGCAACCGGGCGCTGACGAAAAGGGGCTCCGCGTGAAGACCGAGGAGGGAGAACAGTCTCGTCTCGCAGAAGAACAAATAGCCCTGAAGCAACCGGGCGCTGACGAAAAGGGGCTCCGCGTGAAGACCGAGGAGGGAGAACAGTCTCGTCTCGCAGAAGAACAAACGCCGGCGGGGTCGATAGTAAGCTCGACGGAGAACGCTTAGGCTACCGTGACGGATAAACGGTGCCTGCCAGCGGATGTGCTTCTTTGGTTTCCTCTTTCTATCTGTTTTTCTTTTGTCCTTGAATATTGTGCTGTGTAATTGTACTGTCTAATGTAACAAATAAACATTCATGCAAACATGTTACGGTGTACGTGTGTCGATTCTTGTGATTGTAACGTCACAACGGCGAAGACTTCTAGGCTTAGACGGTCACGGGCTCTTCTCTGGAGCGTCGTACATAAACGCAGGCTCGCTGAGGCGCCTGACGTAGCTATCCGCAAGAACCCAGGTCGAATGGAAGTAGACCCTGTCGCGGTCGAGTGAATATTAATTAACCCGTTGACTGTGAATCCGAGGGGTTGTCTCGAGAGTGGGTGTGCGCGCGTGTGCGCTAGTACGGCAGAGTAAGTGCACGTTTGCGGGCTGCAAACCGATCGTCTACTAAAAGAAAAAGACACCATCGTCGCTCATGGATCATTATGACAGCATATGTGTAGAAGGGAGGTTTTTCGCCCAGACAGAAATAGAACTACACTCCTCGGTCAGGCTCGTGACAAAAGCTGGCACGTACGGCACACTGTGGGGACCCGAGGGCACTGCGTTCGAGAATACCGCGTTGGTGAAGATAAACTGCAGACAGTACGTGAACATCGAAGCTCTGTTGTCTTGGTGCGGCGTAAAGCTAGCGATCGACAGCGAGCGAGTCAAGAGGCGTATTGTGCACTGAAACGCTAAACGTTTCGTCTCGGCTATCTTCTTCCCCCCTTCGCCTCCCTCACCTCCGCCGAGCCGACAGGAGCAAGGCTTCGGGTAATGTCAACAGAAGCAAGGCTTCGGGTAATATCACAATCCGGTCCCGGTCCGTCTAGCAACCCTTCCAAGCTTGTAAGAAACTAGGGCAGGGTCCCCCCTGAGGGCAGGGCCTCCGAAACCAGCGTGGGTGTCGCGCGGGTTCTCTTTTTCCTTTTGAGACACCCGTTATGTCGTCCTCCAGCAGAGGCCGCCAGATCCCCCCTTCCGATTCTCCGGTTAACCCTCGCGGTCCCCCGGGGGGGTCGAAAAGACCCGGGTCCCGGCGCGCCTCCGAGGAGAGGCCCAGGCGCGGGGGAGCTCCGCAGCGGGGCCGAGCACGTCCGCGGGAGGCGGAAGAGGAGGCCGAGGAGGAAGAAGAGGAGGAGGAGGAGGAGGGAGAGGAGGACGAGACGGTCCTGCCGTCGAGGGACGGCACGACGAGGTGGTCCCTGGACCCGCGGACGAGGCTGCCGCCGGGCAGGAGCCGGCCGTCGGGGCCGCGGGGACCCACGGCCCTGGCCCGGCGGCTGGCCACGGACCCCACGTCCGCCGTGCGAGCGTTCCTCACGCCCGCCATCCTGTCGTCGGTGCTGGCCCACACCAACAGGGAGGGCCGCCTCAGGGCGCGAGGGGCGGCCGGCGGCGGGGAGGCAGAGGAGGAAGAGGAGGAAGGGGAGGAAGGGGAGGAAGAGGAGGACGACGGGGAAGGGGCCGAGGGCGAAGAGGAAAGGGAGGACGGGGACGAAGAGGACGACGAGGGCGAAGGAGAAGAGGACGAGGGAGGAGAAGACGAGGGAGAGGAAGAAGAAGAAGAAGAAGAAGAAGAAGAAGAAGAAGAAGAAGAAGGAGAAGAAGAAGAGAGCGAAGGCGAGGACGAGGACGACGGCTCCGGCTCCGGCTCCGGCTGGAGGGACGCCGACGAGACGGAGCTCCTGGGCTACGTGGGCCTCCTGCTGCTCTCGGGGGTGTACAGGTCCAGAGGGGAGGCCTGCCGCAGCCTGTGGGACCGCGACTGCGGCAGGCACGTGTTCAGGGCCGCCATGCCCCTGAAGAGGTTCTTCCGCCTGTCGGCGGCGCTGCGCTTCGACGACAGGGCCACCAGGAAGGCGAGGGCCGAGGCCGCCGGGGGAGACAAGCTGGCGGCCGTGAGGGAGCTGTGGGACGCGTGGACCGCCCGGCTGCCTCTGCTGTACGACCCGGGGCCCGACGTGACGGTGGACGAGCAGCTGGTGCCCTTCAGAGGTACGCGCCGCCGCCGCCGCCGCCGCCGCCGGCCTGTCCTCCCCTCTCCTCTCGTCCTCCGCTCCGCTCCGCTCCGCTCCGCTCCGCTCCGATCCTCTGTTCTGTTCTCCTCTGCTCCGCTCTCGTCCTCTTCTTCTTCTCTGCCCTGTCTCCGCTCCGCTCCGCTACGCTCCGATCTTCCGTTCTGTCGTTCGCTACTCTACGCTCGTCCTCTCCTCTCCTCTGCCCCGTCTCCGCTCCGCTCCGATCTTCCGTTCTGTCGTTCGCTACTCTGCGCTTGTCCTCTCCTCTGCCCTGTCTCCGCTCCGCTCTAGCCTCCGCTCCGCTCCGATCCCCTCTCCTCTCCGCTCTGATCCCCTCTCCTCTCCTCTCCTCTCCTCTGATCTCCTCTCCCTCTCCCTCTCCCTCTCCCTCTCCCTCTCCCTCTCCTCTCCCTCTCCCTCTCCCTCTCCCTCTCCTCTCCCTCTCCTCTCCCCTACGCAGGCGGCTGCTCCTTCAGGCAGTACATGCCCAGCAAACCCGCCCGGTACGGCCTGAAGACGTGGGTCGCCTGCGACGCCAGGTCCAGCTACGCGTGCGCCATGCAGCTGTACACGGGCAAGAGCGGGGAGGACCTCGTCCGTCCCGTCGTCGGGCCCGCCGGGCGCACCCTGGGCGAGCGCGTGGTGACGGAGCTGACGGAGGGCCTGCGGGGCCGCACGGTGACCTGCGACAACTTCTTCACCTCCCTCCCCCTGGCCCTGCGGCTGCTGCGCGAGCGGGACCTGAGGCTGGTGGGCACCGTGCGCAAGAACAGGCCCGAGCTGCCCGCCTCGGCCCTGGAGCTCAGGCTCAGGCGCTCCTTCGTCGCCGCCGCCGCCGCCCGCCGCCGCGGGGGAGAGGAGCCCCCCGCCGCCCGCCGCGGCAGGGGAAGGCCCCCCACCAAGGGCGGCCTGGAGCCCTTCGCCTCGGCCTTCGCCTTCACCCGCGACGCCACCCTGGTCTGCTACGCCGCCAAGAAGGACAAGAGCGTGCTCGTGCTCAGCACCGCGCACGTGCCCCCCGACGTCGACGAGGGAAGCCGTCGGCGCAAGCCGCTGGTCGTGCTCGCCTACAACCGCTGCAAGGGCGGCGTCGACAACCTGGACAAGCTGGTGGCCGCCTACAGCTGCAGGAGGGCCACGCGGCGCTGGCCCGTCGTCGTCTTCCACAACGTGCTGGACGTGTCCGCCTACAACGCCCTGGTGCTGTGGAGGGAGCTGCGCCCCGGCTGGGCCTCCGGCAGACGCGACTCGCGCAGGCTCTTCCTCGAGCGCGTCGGCCGCGACATGGTGGCCCCGCTGCTGTGCCGCAGGGCCCGGCTGCCCAGGGCCCCGGCGGCCGCCTTCATGGTGAGGCAGGCCAAGGGGGAGGCCAGGGCGCGGGCCGCGCTCCACGGGGGGCCCTCCGCCTCGGCCGCGCGCCCCCCCCGGCCCGCGGGGCAGGACCAGGTGCGGGGCCTGTCCGCCCGGCGCCGACAGGAAGACCACCTCGCGCTGCGTCGCCTGCGCCGTCGGCCTGTGCCGGTCCTGCTCCGTCCTGCGCTGCCCCGACTGCGACAGGGCCCTCCTTCGCGGAGCTCGCCCTGGGGGACCGCGAGGGTTAATTGAGTAAATTAGAATTGCGTTGTACATTCAAATTAATTCACCTCCATATAAGGGGAAACATAAAGGGCATTATGCCGAGATTATGTTTCGAGGGCGACTTTGAGATAGCCATTTGGGTTAGAACTGAGAATAACTACTTCAAGTGATAAAAATATATATTTTTAAGTGTCAAAATAAATTTGAAATATTATCAAATGATCTTGTGGCACCCCTGCCGTCACGGCACCCCAGGGTGCCCGGTCACCCACTTTTTAAACCCCTGTGGTATCTATATTGCACGTGTTTTCCTTGGCCTTTAATCAGTTTTTTTAACAGTTGCATGGTCTTTGCTGATACCAGTGGGAGCAACTAAGGTCCCATCTTATCTTAAACCTCTCAAAGTGAAAGTGGGTCATTCGTTAAATATGTATAAGCAACACACACACACACACACACACACACACACACACACACACACACACACACACACACACACACACACACACACTATATATATATATATATATATATATATATATATATATATATATATATATATATATATATATATATATAAAGCAAGTGAGCTTTAAATTTAATTTAATATTTTCAAAATATTTTAGCTTCAGAAATGGGACATTCTAGTACTTTTAGATTTTGAAGCCAATATGGTTGTACCTTCACTATCTAAGACAGGGGTAGGCAACCTTAGGCACGGGTGCCAACATTGGCACAGGGGAGGGTGATCACTGGCACACTGGCAGAAGTGTGAGAGAGATGATTCATATTTTTAAATCAAATATTGTTTTAAATGTGGTCAATTAAGTCACCTAGTTTGCATCAAATTACATCCTGCAGATATTTCTACATTCATTAAAATTCTGAAAATATATCCATATTCAAAATATATCCACATTCTTGATGGGGTGTCATTAAAATGTATGTTGACAATGACACTCTGACTATCTAGAAAATAAAAACATGGTACTTTATTTGAAAAAGGTTGCTGACCCCTAATCTAAGACGATATCTTTAATGTGTTGAGAAGTGGATTGCATTTAAGGGTCACATTCTGAAACTTTGCCTACAAGATGTATTTTTTTTAAATTGGTACAGTAGCCTGTGTGCATTTCAAATACAAATCAAGAAGTCTCACCCATTTCTGTTTTTCTTCTGGTGAACACGGGAAGCTAGAAGCCAGCCTGCAGAGAGGGAGCCACTAGAAGAGGTTGTAGAACAGACTGTTCCACAGCACGGGGCGCAGGAATGCCGCTTTTAAATGGACTCAGTAAGTTTCACTCTGAGTCACAACCTGGTACTGTAGTGTATGTCCAAAACAGGGACGTGCTGGCCATTGGGAAAAGCGGGACAACTGCCGGTTCATTCCCGGCCGGTCCAGGCCGGCCATTAGGAAAAGAAATTAAATAAAATGTCGGGCTTCGTTCCATTTTGGGGGCTGGGAGGCCAACAAAGTAAATCAATTTGTACATTTTTTCGCAAAGCAAAGCCCTGCTTCACCATACAAGGCTGTCGCACAAAAGTAGTGAAAACAGCAGATCTACAAGCACACAATGCCTCGCGGTGCGAGGCGTTGTGTGCTTGTAGATCGGCTGTCTTCACTAGTTTAAATCATTTTTAAAATGATAAATACAAAACAAACGGTTTTGGACATACAAGGTTTCCACACGACAACGACCAAATTTAACTCATGTAATTGGCCCACTGGCTTGTCACTTGTCATGATCTGAAATGGCAAACCTTTGAGTAGCAGCAGCGCTATAGAGAGAGAGATCTCTCTCTATAGCGCGCAATGAGGGCCTCTACAACTCTTTTTCCCAGGCTGAATCAGGGGCCCAGCACGTCCCTGGTCCAAAACATAGAAGGAGATACCAGGTTTCTGCCTGGCCGACAGCAAGAATGTACAGTAAGTAGTCGTTTCCTGCCAGCAACGGTTTGCTTTCCGGGAAATCATGTGAGCCAAAGACCAAAAGATAAGGGGAGGGGGGGAAATACAGAAATACAATGGTGGGGAATACAGAGCATATACATCATAATTGTCATTCATATGAATGTATACCCTATACAATGTACACTAACTCAGTGTAGAGTGTTTAAAGTGTGTTAAATACAATTACAACAAAAATCAAACCCATGTTTGAAGTATGAGCGGTGGTGGATGTGAGCAGTTCATTTAGTTACATTCCTAACTAATCTGTGGGGGTGTGTGTGTGTGTGGGGGGGGAGGGCTTTGGAATAAACTCCCTGTCACACTCACTAACCCGGCTGGAGTCGTGTTAGCGTTGCCATGGTAACCAGGTAAACAGTCGCTTGCTGCGGGTGCTGGTGAAAGACGCTGGTGCATCCGTCATGACGCAACGCGCCCCAGAAGCAACACGGAGCGCCTATGCTCCATTTTACTCCTATTCTATGCTGTATCATAAAAAAACAGCTGTATCTCTGAATACAATACATTGCAAATAACGCCGATGGTCGGTCCTGGTTAGGATTTTAGTTTTGCGACCGTTTGTAAACAAAATGATGTTGTATATTGTGGAGGTTGGGCAGAGGGGCTCTCTGCCCACGGAAACAATTGTAAAGGTCCAGTCATTTGTCTTCATCCATAGTTGGTTTTATTGAAGACACGGGGAGTACAGGTCAGACACATGTAGCTTCTATGGTGAACCCTCCAGCATAGAGCTGTTCAACAGAGTGTGGAAGCTGACACTGCACAGAACTGGCTCCAAACAGAACTGGCTGCAGCAGACCAAAGTGCAGAGATTTGGGCTAGTTTTTATACCCAGTGTCTATGCACATGCTAAGTATGTGCATGAGGCGTGTGCCATGCGTTAGTCTGTCTACCATAAACATGTCCTTGGATGAGGGAGCTGTACCAGTCACGGGTGTGTGTGTGTGTGTGTGTGTGTGTGTGTGTGTGTGAGCCAGCCATTAATTGTAGTCCATGTGAGCTGTCAAGTCTGGTGCAATGCACAGGGTGTCTCTGGTCGGCTGGAAAGGCCAATCCCTAACATCCTGAAAAAAACACTTAGAGGCGGCAGCCGCTCCTAACTGGTAAAAATAAACCTAGCCTAGCCTTACCCTCCCCTGACCCTTCTATTGTAAATATCTATATATTTTTGCACTGTTTTTGTTTTTCTGATGATATCTACTGCATAGCACTGTGTTCTATCCGTCTGCCATTCAATGTTATATGAGATACATAAAGGTTTCCTGTGCAAATAAGCCAAAAAGCATACTAGGATCTCATTTTAGTTGACCTTGTACCAGTGAACTGTACTGTAATGAAACTGTACTTTTTCCTATGCAAACTTCTAATAAAGTCTTCAATCAATCAATCAATCAATCAATCAATCAATCACTCACTCCACACCCTACCATCACATAATGTAGCCTACAGTAGTTTTAACCACATTCAAACGTCAGAAAATACATGATGGATTTACAGTGGATGAAACAGACAATGAACAAAGCATTGTATAATGGCTTGACTAATTGAATACATATTTTACCTCTGTAGATACATTGTATGCATAATATACATTGAATACATTTCAAATTCAAATCAACAGATATGGTGTACAGTATGCATACATTGAATCAACAGTTATATTGTATGCATAGGCCTACATTTAATACAGTTTAAAACAAATGTGTCTCAGGATGACTGAGGGGAAGTCATTTCTGAAGGCAGGGTTTTTCACTACTGCTAATATGACTTTTTTTTCTAAAATGAAAAAAAGCCACAAATGCATCTCAAAATATCTAGGCTACATTTCACTTAAACGCCAGAGCTTAACTCTGCATGTAAATAAGACTTTTTTTAATCAATGTGAGAGATCTTCGGGTCATTTGCAGGTTAGACATTTATTTAGAACTTGAATATCTCAAAAGTAGTATTTCAGCATGGCATCATTCTATAAGCCATATCTTCAAAACTGTTGGGTCAATCTCCACAACCAATGTATCATTTTGTAGCTATGATCCCCAGCTTTCAAATGAAAAAATGCAATGACTAGCCGTCAGCTGCGCTGGGACACAAATGCTTGCAATGGATTCAGAATTATGAGAAAAACAAACCTAGTTAGACCCCTCACATGCTACTTAAAGAAGATTTTGCGGGGGTCTTTTTTTCCCTGTATAGTAAGTGAATGGGTAGTTGCAAGAAATCATTAAAAACTAGAAATACTGTTCCTTCGAAACAGTGTGGGCTCGCTTCCAACCCAACAAATAGGATACTTTAAGGTACTGTAAGGTACAGTACCTTACAGTATTGTACTGTACCTTACTATACTGTACTGCACCTTACTGTACTGTACTGTACTGTACTGTACTGTACTGTACTGTACTTTACTGTACTCTACTGTACTGTACCTTACTGTACTTTACTGTACTCTACTGTAACTTACTGTACTTTACTGTACTCTACTGTACCTTACTGTACTGTACCTTACTGTACTGTATTTTACTGTACTCTACTGTACCTTACTGTACTATACTATACTGTACTCTACTGTACCGTACTGTACCTTACTGTACTGTACTCTACTGTACCTTACTATACTGTACTTTACTGTACTCTACTGTACCTTACTGTATTGTTTTGTACTTTACTGTACCTTACTGTACTTTACTGTACTCTACTGTAACTTACTGTACTTTACTGTACTCTACTGTACTGTACCTTACTGTACTTTACTGTACTCTACTGTACCTTACTGTACTGTACCTTACTGTACTGTACTTTACTGTACTCTACTGTACCTTACTGTACTGTACTGTACCTTACTGTACTATACTATACTGTACTCTACTGTACCGTACTGTACCTTACTGTACTGTACTCTACTGTACCTTACTATACTGTACTTTACTGTACTCTACTGTACTTTACTGTACTCCACTGTACCTTACTGTACTTTATTGTACTTTACTGTACTTTATTGTACTTTACTGTACTCTACTGAACCTTACTGTACTTTTACTGTACTCTACTGAACCTTACTGTACATATTCTATGTGTTCTAGAGGTGTATATTGAGTGCATATACTGTAGGTTAACAATCCCAGATCACATCTGTCCTCCACTATGTCTATAACCAAGGCGTTCTTCTATGTGGCCACTCCAGACTGAGGAGTGGAGCATGACTTTTATTGTGTTTGTGGATCTGATTTGAAAATGCATTGGTTGTGATATCTCCCTGAAAACCAACAACAACCACTAATACGGCTGATTGTCCCTGCGGGTTCTAGGATATATACTGTAAATCCCATTGCCCGGGATCCTAAAACCTTATTCTTTTTAAGTAAAATTTCTAAAACACTACAAAACATGTCTCAAAGACAAATACAAGCAAACGTCTCCACAGTAACACAGTAACAGTTGTTTGTGTGTGTGTGTGTGTGTGTGTGTGTGTGTGTGTGTGCGTGCGTGCGTGCGTGCGTGCGTGCGTGCGTGCGTGCGTGTGCACATTGTAGATCAACTTCATAGCAGTATTAAGTGGTCCATCTATGTTTTTTATTAATAATAAAATCTGCAAAGTAACAAGTAACTGAGGCTGTCAAATGCTGTATTTATAGTAGAGTATATGTAACAAAAATGGAAAGTAGAGTAAAAGTATCTCAAAATTGTACTGTAGGTACAAGTACTTGTATATACTTGAGTAAATGTACTTGGTTACTTTGCAGCACCACAGAACAGCCAATGACAGACAGGCCTTTAATCACAGCTGTCTCAATCAGTAGAGTGGAGAGGGACATTTATAGATATTTGTAGTTTTAACTCAGAATATATACATCACACAGCTTAGATATTTGGATCAAATCAGAGAGCAGACCTGTGTGAACGCAATGATATAGATAGCATATCTGAAGTGTGAACACTGCAGCCACAGCGCCTTAACATAAACATGGGTCTATTATCCTTCTCTCCACTCTGTCCCCACTCACTAAACCCATTGGAAATGCATTGGGTGCTTAAAGTTAAACATTTTTATTTTTTTATATTTATACTACAAAACATTTCAAAACCAAAAATACAAGCACACGTGTCCTCAGTAAGCTGAACACATAAAAATTTGAATGGTGTTGAAAGGTGTAAGCGTTTAAGAGATGAATCGCGCCAAAGTTTTGAGGAGATACTGACTGACTGATAGATAAATAATGAAGATAACATACGTGTGCTCGCCTTCCAGGCGAGCCCACAATGAACCCCTTGGGACGATATTTCAGCTTGGCACCAGGCAGAATCTTAAAATATACCCTTTAAGGATTAAGAAAAAAAAAAAACAGGTGGCGAAAAGAAAATCCACCCTATGCGCGTGGACCCCCCTTTCCTACCAGACTAAATCATAACATTTCAAAAATATTAAACTATTTGAAATGTTATGCTGCAACTAGGTAGATGGATAAATACACTGCTAAGACCTGTTGTTTGTATTGTGTGTTATAGGTATAAGTGTGCCAAAATGCTTACTGAATTCTGTATAAATGAATATGGCCAAAACTGAAGTGACCCCCCCCCCCCCCCCCCCCCCCACAGTTTTTTTCAGATAGTTTGGTCCAGTGTTGATTTCGTCGACTAAAACTATGACGAAAAATTTGTGTTGTCTGTGTTTTTTCACTGACGAAAACGAAATAAAAACTAAGCTGTGTTGACTAAAACTAAGACTAAATATATTGACAATTTCGTCAACAAAATAAAAACTAGACTAAAACTTTAGGGAGGGACTAGTGGAGGAGAAAGTAATTTGGTTGCTCTCAGGTGTTGTGTGCTGAAAATAGCCGATCTACAAGCTCACAACGCGTCGCGCTGCGACGCGTTGTGAGCTTGTAGATCGGCTATTTTCAGCACGTAACCAAGTGTAAAATCAGTCATTACGATGCCATCAAGGCCTGACAAAATACATTTTAGTTGACTAAATCAACTGTAGATTTAGTCGCCTAAAATGTTATATTTAGTCGACTAAAACAAAAACTTTTCAGGTGACTACATTTTGACTAAAACTAAATTACATTATATTCAAAAGACTACGACTAAAACTAAGTCGAGATTTGCTGTCAAAAACAACACTGGTTTGGTCCCTATAGAAGCCAAAACAGCTACTATGGGTATTGCGATAATCTTTCACCTCTCTCTCTATCTCTGACACGATGCCAATGTTTCTTGTACCACTGAGCTCTGGCCACCACGTCGTTGGAGTAGTCCTGGCCTGTGGTGTTGTCATCCACTCCGCTGTAGGAGTGGACGTTTCCATCTCCCTGGTTGTAGGCTGCCAGCCCTCCTATAAAAACACACATCACAATCATCCACATGTCATCTGAGTACAGTTGTACCAGTAAGACGCCTAAGGGCGAGGTCGCGCCATATATATCTGTCTTGGCCCTCTGTCGTGTCCATATATGGATTCTGTTAGTGTGGTCACCCATTTCAAATGCTATCAATCCATTCAAAGGGAATTTGTCATGTGTAATAAGAGCCTTGAATGGTGAGAGTAGCTGGCATACTGTCTACCCGGTAGGTGTTTGTCATTATTCTGTGGGTTGATAATGGCTTTTGCTATTTTATCCCAGCTACTGCTATTGAAAACGAAACTTAAGCTTAGTAGGTGTTTTGTCATCATTCTGTGGCCGAAAATGTCACGTTGTTTTAGCGCTGGTTCAAATCTGGGGAGGGGAGAAAAATTATAATAATGACATTATTTAAATGTACTTTTCTCCATGGCAAATAAATATATGATAAGGTTATATGAATATGGGCATTGTATGGCTCAACAGTTTAAAGTTTGTTACAGTTGCTATGGCAACCATAACAACGTGATTTTTTTTTTGTTTATGTTTCTTTAAGTTAATTCCCCTCCAATCCACAAAATGCAGCTTCTGGGTGATTCCCCCACGGGATAAATAAAGGAATCTATCTATCTATCAATCAATCAATCAATCAATCAATCAAGTTTATACAACACAGCTTTTTTTTTTTTTGTAATCTTTTTCGAACTTGTTAGAGTCTGTTTAGACACTTCTCTTAATACATGAAGGAGCATGGTAGTCTACTGGTTGAGATGCTTGACCTGCAATCCTTCTACTTTTCCGCAGGGCAGAGGTTCAATTCCCAGAAGGGGTTGTGAATGGAACATAATTATTTGAGCACATAGTTTCCACATTCGCTTTTTTTTGCTCAAAGGGGCTTTTCTAAATATATGTTATATAAATATTGGTCCATAATACGGTTTTATATAGGTTTTACACTAAACAACCACTCGGATATTCATGATTATTCTGTCCAAAGAAATCGCAATTTACAATATTATCGCGATAATCCTATCCTAACATCCATTATCCTGGGGAGGAACATTAAACATGCTAATTTAATTGTTTTATTGGCTATATAGACTATTCTATATCATCCCTAGCCCATTGGTTCTCAAAGTGGGGTCCGGGGACCCCCAGGGGTCCTTCAGGGAGTTCCAGGGCATCCCCAGCTAAATGATAGTTAGGAACCAAATGGACCCTTATGGGTCTGTAACTCAGAGAGTGTAACTCAGCTAGCCTACACTCTCCGAGTTCAATTAATATTGATTTTACAATAATAAATGGGGTCAGAGATTAAATGGGGGGTCCGTACCCTAATGGAAAGGCAAACTGGGGGTCCTTGAAATTAAAATGGTTGGGAAAATCGGCTGAAAAATCTTCTCTTGTGTGTGTCTCCGGCATATCTTTTCAAATGAGGGACGACGGGCCAATAAGTGTCAATTTGGGGGTTCTTGACATGAAATGGTTTGAGAACCACTGATGTACTGTACAGGTACATAAGATTAAAACCTATTTTGGTTTGGCTTCCTTCAAACAATGCAACAGCACCAGATTTGAACCAGCTTCCACATAGGGTCTCATTGCAGAAGGCCCCCCCTCAAATCCTGACCTAGAGTTTCATTTGCTTTTTTAAGATCGAAGGGGTCAAATCACGATTTCGGGGTCTAAAAAAATACCCTATTTCAACTGCGTAAGCTGAATTAAACATTTTCCCAGATAAAAGACACTTATTCTGACACGCTTTTTGACGCTGAATCCAATGAACCCAGTCTTGTCTCTCTACAACACTCCTAACTCTAAAGGTCAAGGAAAAAGGTCGCTTATGGCTCCAAAATGGGCCTTTTGGCCTTAAAATCAATAAAATATTCAAATAAAATCTGGCTGTTTCAGGCAGGACAGCCTTTCATATTTGAAGTATGCCCGATCCAATGGAATGGGTTTCGGGAATCTCCGACAATTTTAACCCTTTCCTATTGCGAAAAAGACACGAAATTTGCACGCCATGAACACGATTACACATTTTTTCGGATAAAGGACACTTATTCCGACTTACTTTTTGACGCCAAGTCCGTTGGTGCTGGTGCCGTTGTTTGAAAATATTTCGGTCCGTTTCTAACACTTCTAGAAGGGCTAGCTCGGGTTCTAGGGGTCGTAGAGACAAAAGGGTAACAGATTCTTGATCTGCTCACCGAGACGGACGCATTGATGTGTGTGTCATTTCTGAGCGACCCCTAGGGGGCTAACCCTAATTCCAACTAGGGGTACGTTTTACTCCGTACACGAATGTCGTAGAGAGATGATAGACACATCAGCGTGTTCGTATCGCAGAGACGAACAAGCCTATATAACTCTCCTCGCACACAAACACTCCTGTGAGTTGATTGGTAACTTTGGTTTGCTGGCCAAAGGGCTCTAAGGGGTATACACTCTATGACCCTTGTGAAATTGGAGATCCCAGGGATAAGAATGTCGTAGAGGGACATATGAGATATCAAAATGTTCGTCTCGGAAAGCACTACAACATATCTCAAAACGGAGTTCTGATATCTTATCGTCTCTGAGTTATTAAGGCTAAAAGGCTAACCCTAGGCTAACTAGGGTTGGCTTTTATTCACGAACCAATGCATTTCATGGGCTCATCTTTTAGTATGTTTTAGAGCGCATTGAGACGCACGCTTTGATATGTGTTTCGTTTCGTTGCGACATTCGCTGTGCGACGCTAGGGTTAGCATTCTTTTAATTACTATAAAATCACAATAGGATATTCGCCTTACTAATTTCAAGCTTAGGGCTAAAATTACGTGTAGTTTTGGATAAAAAATATATCGGAACACCTACTGACCTGGAACTGCCTGAAACACACCAGGAAGTGGCTATTTGAGGCACTTCCGGTTGTTATAAAGACATAAGACTGGTACCATTCAACTCTGCGTCCCAAAATTAGTCTAGGGAAGTGGTAAAATTCCAGGGTTACTTCCGGGAACTGCCTGAAACACACCAGGAAGTGGCTATTTGAGGCACTTCTGGTTGTCGTACAGACGATGGTGCATCGAAATAAAACCTGCATATTCGGACTTCGCACATGTGATTTGGGGGGGGTAGCCAGAATCCTGGAGCAGAATAATAAAATGGCGTCTCAAAAATGGCAATGCCTTTGCAAGCAAGCTTGTAGATCTGCTGTTTTCACAACATGTAGCCTATCTGTGGAACTGAGTCAATGTAATGCCGGGGACCCCCATAAGAGAAGATTTTTTCAGCCGATTTTCCCAACCATTTTAATTTCAAGGACCCCTAGTTTGCTTTTCCATTAGGCTACGGACCCCCCATTTAATCTCTATGACCCCATTTATTATTGTAAAATCAATATTAATTGAACTCGGAGAGTGTAGGCTAGCTGAGTTACACTCTCTGAGTTACAGACCCATAAGGGTCCATTTGGTTCCTAACTATCATTTAGCTGGGGATCCCCTGGAACTCCCTGAAGGACCCCTGGGGGTCCCCGGACCCCACTTTGAGAACCAATGGGCTAGGGATGATATAGAATAGTCTATATAGCCAATAAAACAATTAAATTAGCATGTTTAATGTTCCTCCCCAGGATAATGGATGTTAGGATAGGATTATCGCGATAATATTGTAAATTGTGATTTCTTTGGACAGAATAATCATGAATATCCGAGTGGTTGTTTAGTGTAAAACCTATATAAAACCGTATTATGGACCAATATTTATATAACATATATTTAGAAAAGCCCCTTTGAGCAAAAAAAAGCGAATGTGGAAACTATGTGCTCAAATAATTATGTTCCATTCACAACCCCTTCTGGGAATTGAACCTCTGCCCTGCGGAAAAGTAGAAGGATTGCAGGTCAAGAATCTCAACCAGTAGACTACCATACTCCTTTGTGTATTAAGAGAAGTGTCTAAACAGACTCTAACAAGTTCGAAAAAGATTACAAAAAAAAAAAAAGCTGTGTTGTATAAACTTGATTGATTGATTGATTGATTGATTGATTGATTGATTGATAGATAGATAGATTCCTTTATTTATCCCGTGGGGGAATCACCCAGAAGCTGCATTTTGTGGATTGGAGGGGAATTAACTTAAAGAAACATAAACAAAAAAAAAATCACGTTGTTATGGTTGCCATAGCAACTGTAACAAACTTTAAACTGTTGAGCCATACAATGCCCATATTCATATAACCTTATCATATATTTGCCACGGAGAAAAGTACATTTAAATAATGTCATTATTATAATTTTTCTCCCCTCCCCAGATTTGAACCAGCGCTAAAACAACGTGACATTTTCGGCCACAGAATGATGACAAAACACCTACTGAGCTTAAGTTTCGTTTTCAATAGCAGTAGCTGGGATAAAATAGCAAAAGCCATTATCAACCCACAGAATAATGACAAACACCTACCGGGTAGACAGTATGCCAGCTACTCTCACCATTCAAGGCTCTTATTACACATGACAAATTCCCTTTGAATGGATTGATAGCATTTGAAGCCGGTGGTGTGGTTCCACTAACAGGACATCATCTGGGAATGCCCATATATGGACTTTTTATTTTTATTTGATCCTTTAATAATACTAGAAGCTCGGCTTCTAACCCGATTGGTTGCCAATTTCTAAAAAGGTCTTGATGTGTCAGATTGCAGTACACCTCCCAACCGATGGGTTACATAGTGAGAAAAAGAAATCAGAGAAAAATGGCCACCGAATCGGATTTAAAAAAAGGTTCTTATTAAACAATATGAAAGGTCCAGGTAATTCTGCTTGAGCGTAACATATTGTGACATCCGTGAGCCTTCAGTAAGCACTTTATTTTTTTAATCTGTTCTTAACATTTGTGTAGACGTACGTAGCAAATTGGCTAAACTGCACCACACCAGGTTGAGGTCGTTCCATTGACGGTCGTGAGATACGACCGTCATGTTTCAGGGCTGTTTGTCCCTCTTAGCATTTACATGTGTTTTTAGTTTATTTAAATAATGTCACACACATTTTCCCAGTGCAAAGCCTACTGCAGGCCTTGTTGACTAGATATAGGAGAGAATTTGAAGCTCTTGCTCCTGAAATTTTGTTACCAACTCCCTGTCATTTATCTGGGGACCACCTGAACCCCCTGAGAAGGACCACTGCCACTAGTTGCTGAACCACTGCATTATACTGGAGCAGAAAGTGAACAGTCTTTGGTCATTCATGAAAACATAGATATTATAAAGGATACCTTTGAGCTGCTCTTCCTTGTTCCACTCAGGGAATTTCTCCTGGATCTTTTCAATGAAGTCGATCAGGATGTCAGTGCCTTGCTCAAGGTGCGTCTCGCTGTCCCATGCACCTCTCTTTGTGTGGTTGCCCCCTTGTGGATTGACGTCAACCTACAGAAAGACACTCAGTGGTACCAAAAGTAATAGTACTCATTATGCAGAATGTCCCGTTTTCAAATGTACAAACAGCTACTTTTGAAAATAGCAGATCTACAAGCTCCATGAGCTATTTTCAAATGGCCAAAATGTATATATGGCTGAAGTGGTTATAATCAACAAAGTAACTAGTAACTAATGTTTTCAAATAAATGCAGTGGAGTGGATTATCAGAAATTGGAAATACTATGCCAATACATTTCACTGGGAATGGAGTGGTTTGCTGCCATTTGTGGATTGTGTTTTTTATATATTGATTAGTCACGCCATGGACACTTGAGTTCAATAATATTTATTTGTATTTGTCGCATCCTGTGACAAAAATGTGATTTATAGTAAATGTACCCCCATTGATTCTGGAGTCAGAATCAATGGTGGTAACATTTACTTGGCCCTATATTTACCCCCATTGATTCTGACCCTAATGCATTTGGGCCCCACCCAGGGCCTTATTTGTGTCCCCATCCAGAATCAATGGGGGTAAATTTATTATGATCAAATCTCCATGGATCAAGTCTCTTTAATCAATAGGGGGAAAAAAAAAACATTTTGGGGGTGAACTACTCCTTTAAAGGTCCGCTGTCAGCCCCGAAATTATAATAGTATGATACAGTAGGTCACGTGGTCTCTCTATTAAATTATAATAGTATGATACAGTAGGTCACGTGGTCTCTCTATTAAATTATAATAGTATGATACAGTAGGTCACGTGGTCTCCCTATTAAATTATAATAGTATGATACAGTAGGTCACGTGGTCTCTCTATTAAATTATAATAGTATGATACAGTAGGTCACGTGGTCTCTCTATTAAATTATAATAGTATGATACAGTAGGTCACGTGGTCTCTCTATTAAATTATAATAGTATGATACAGTAGGTCATGTGGTCTCTCTATTAAATTATAATAGTATGATACAGTAGGTCACGTGGTCTCTCTATTAAATTATAATAGTATGATACAATTACAGTAGGTCACGTGGTCTCTCTATTAAATTATAATAGTATGATACAGTAGGTCACGGTGGCGCAGTCAGTAGTGCTGTCGCCTCACAGCTAGAAGGTCCTGGGTTCGATTCCCGCCGGGGGACACTGTGGGTGCTGGGGGCGTGTTCCCTCCTCCGCGTCATCAGTGCCCACACCCTAGGTGGGGTTGGCAAAAGGGCCTTTCTGTGTGGAGTTTGCATGTTCTCCCCATGTCTCCTAGGGTAGATACCCTCACAAAAACATGCAGTAATCCTGGTCTCTATAAAGCCTCCCCCTGGCCAGCCGGGGCGCCTGATGGAGGGGAATGGAACTGGTTGGAATAACGTGTTCCTTCCACGCGCTACGTCCAACCGGGGAAGCTCCCCCTGTCAGGTGATAAGAAGCGGCCTGCTCACTCCTCATGCATTGAAGGAAGCATGAGCTCAGTTCGGGGCCCTCCCCAGGTTGGCAGAGGGAGAGTAGAGCCCAGGATCACAGCTTAGGCAATTGGCACCGGGTGAAAAAATGGGTTACAAAAATCGTGGGATAAAAATTTTAGGGGAAAAAAAAACAGTAGGTCACGTGGTCTCTCTATTAAATTATAATAGTATGATACAGTAGGTCACGTGGTCTCTCTATTAAATTATAATAGTATGATACAGTAGGTCACGTGGTCTCTATTAAATTATAATAGTATGATACAGTAGATTATGTGGTCTCTCTATTAAATTATAATAGTATGATACAGTAGGTCACGTGGTCTCTCTATTAAATTATAATAGTATGATACAGTAGGTCACGTGGTCTCTCTATTAAATTATAATAGTATGATACAGTAGGTCACGTGGTCTCTCTATTAAATTATAATAGTATGATACAGTAGGTCACGTGGTCTCTCTATTAAATTATAATAGTATGATACAGTAAGTCACGTGGTCTCTCTATTAAATTATAATAGTATGATACAGTAGGTCACGTGGTCTCTCTATTAAATTATAATAGTATGATACAGTAGGTCACGTGGTCTCCCTATTAAATTATAATAGTATGATACAGTAGGTCACGTGGTCTCTATTAAATTATAATAGTATGATACAGTAGGTCACGTGGTCTCTCTATTAAATTATAATAGTATGATACAGTAGGTCACGTGGTCTCCCTATTAAATTATAATAGTATGATACAGTAGGTCACGTGGTCTCTCTATTAAATTATAATAGTATGATACAGTAGGTCACGTGGTCTCTCTATTAAATTATAATAGTATGATACAGTAGGTCACGTGGTCTCTCTATTAAATTATAATAGTATGATACAGTAGGTCACGTGGTCTCTCTATTAAATTGTAATAGTATGATACAGTAGGTCACGTGGTCTCTCTATTAAATTATAATAGTATGATACAGTAGGTCACGTGGTCTCTCTATTACATTATAATAGTATGATAGAGTAGGTCACGTGGTCTGTTTGAAAACACTTTGAATTAAAATGTCCCATCGCCCGCAGCGCAGCCCCCTCCACTGCCCGCCTAGGAGGAGACGTGCGCGGGGAGGAGTAGACAGAATCAGCCTGTCTTTTCTCTTCCTGTTTTCTTCGTGTGTCGTGTGTGTGTGTGTGTGTGTGTGTGTGTGTGTGTGTGTGTGTGCATGTGTGGCCGTGCGATGCGACGCAAGCGAGCGTGTGAGGACAGAGCTAGCGGGGGCTACGGGTGACGAGGCAACATATCCCCTCTCGGTGAATACATCCTCTCCGCCATTTCAACAATTAAACATAAACAAGCATATTCACTTGAACAATGGGGAAGTAACAACCAGATTTGTGTGGAAATACAATTTTTATATGCACAGATTTATATATAAATTTGTGTCTTTAACTTTAGCGTTAGTGCTAGCCCAGTATAGCCTGACTGCAAGCGTCAGACTCTATCACACACTTCGTTTTGCCAACAGGGGGTGGTGTTGTGCAGTCTGGTTTATTAACCAGGCTAAGCCCAGTAGCCCTTTGGGAGCAGAGAAGTTGCTTTCTGAGGACTGCGAGAGCATACAGTAAGTAACAGTCAATTCATTAATTTGATTGGCTTATCACGCATCCCCACAATGATGATGATTTCTTAAAGTGACAGTACCCCTTTAGATGACAGTCCTACTTTAAGTAAAGGTATTTAGTTACTTTACACCACTAGTACTAATCCCCTGCGTCAGTCCAAAGGCCTTCCATTTATCCTTGTTTCTATAGCCCGGAGGCTCATTATTTTAATTTTTTTATTCTATTTAACCTACCTGCATCAGTCCAAAGCCATTATATAATCCTTTCTTTCCTCTGGATGGATCCCAGTCTCCCCAGCCAAACTCCTCTCTATCCCCCTCTCTCCCTCTCCCCCTCTTGAGAGCTTTCCCAGCTCTGGACTCTCTGGAGATGATGCCAACGATGATGGCTGGATCGATGTCCTTCTGTTTGCCGACTCTGTCTATCATGGTCTGGTATTTGTTCATGGCTTCCAGATCATCTTCAGCCATTTTATGTGATGCACGAACACCTTTGAGAGGGATGGAAACACACGTTTACTGTAATACAGTAGTAGTCCTTCAAGGAGTGTTTCATCTGTTTTATAGTTTATCTCCATAGGTTTTCAAAAACAACAAATGTTCAAAACACTCTGGATACGCACCACTGTAGCTCAGCCCCTCGCCGCCCTCTCCAGCTGTTATATCTGACGCTCCATCAGTGTCAACCTCATCGATGTTTCCATAAACACTCTCACTCTGTCCTATAATCACAACACAAGAAACCCCCCAGAGCACACCGTCAAAAAATTAAAAACACTGCTCTAGAAATGAACGTTTTTTCAGACGTCTAAACTTAGACTAGACGTTGATTCGACGTCTAATAGACGCCTGTCTACATTTAGACATTTAAGGTGGTTGCACACTGCTGCGTTTTTCGTTGCAAAATGCGTTTTTCAGTGCAAGGAGAGAGAGAGAGATATAGAGAGCAAGGGACCGAGTGGTGCGCGAAACGGGTGGCAGTGTGCAAACATGACTGACATAACGTGAGGTTGATTTTTTAATTCACGCACTCCGAAATTCACCCCAATATTCGTCCCGAAAAACGCAGCAGTGTGCAACCAGCTTTAGTTAGACATCTAATCAACGTCTAGTCTAGGTTTAGACATCTAAAAAAACTTTCATTTCTAGACCAGTGTTAAACCAATTTATTCAGACGTGTGCTCAGTGGGAGGGGGAGTTCCCCTCCCTCCATATTTATAAACGGTAGCAAGGAAAAGGGCTTGGCTGTATTAGAAAAGGCAAAAAAAAGTAACATTAAGTGTGGGTGTGAGCATATTGTGTCAGTTTCATGATAACCAGTGTGGTTGTCACGACGTGGGTCACACCTGTCAAATTAATTCAGTCCTTGTCCCTTTTATGCCCCTATATGGAGATCACTGATGTCATCAATATTAAGCCCATATCTGGGAATGCCCATACAGTATATGGACATATTGGGTGCGTTCGGAAACCCGCACCGGGTGTGTGCTCAGTGTAGTGAGTGCAGTGGGCGTGGCGTTGGAGAGTGCGTTCAGTGCTTTTTCACTCTGAACTCTGAAGGTAAACTTCCTTAAAAGCAGCAGTTGCTAACGTAACGTTGATATTGAAAGGAGATGTCATTCATAATATTGGCATACCTGCTGTTAGTTTACATGTTGATGCGTGTGAAACTATCAAGCCCAAACGACGAGCTACAAGCTGTAAATGCTGCATTTGCGGTCATTTCCTCCATTGTTCACAGCTGAGAAGTGCTCGAGACACGGCGATGAAAACCAACCAATCAAAACACCACACTGACGCACCACATCGCCTAACCCCATCTTTTGAGTAGGGTTGGTGAGTGCGTGCACTCAACACACCAGTGCGCCGCGCACTGGATTTCCGAACGACAACGCACCAAGTGCACAGAATAAACGAACGACAACATGGCACACCAGTGCGTTGAGTGCGCATTTCCGAACGCGCCCATTGTGTCAGTCTTACTGGTCAGTGCTCTTACAGCTACTGGGGAGAAGCTTTTGTTTAGCCTCGATACTCATTAACTAAAGTCACCAACGATTGGCCAGTTAAACAACATCTGATGATTGACTTCATGCTCTGTTGACAGTCTGATAATCAGTCTGGAATTCAAAATGTAGCCTACTTGAGTAAAAGTACATTTCAGACATGCATTTCATTTTATTATCACCATGCACACTTCTGGCATAGCCTATCACATGAACTACTATACTCAGTTTCAGCTATTGATGAGCTATCTATCCGAGACAATATTATCTTTAATATGTTGTGGATTGCATTTAAGGGTCAAATTCTGAACCTTTGCCTAACAGATGTACATTTCTTTATTTATATCACGTAGCCTACAGTATGCTTTTCAAATAAAACTCATGCAACAAGTCTCACCCATTTCTGTTTATCTTCTGAAGCCAGCGTGCAGAGAGGGAGCCACTAGAAGAGGTTGCACGGCACGGGGCGGGTGCAGCTTTAAATGGACTCTGAAAGTTTCACTCTGTCACTTCCCAAAGTGAACGTGCTGTGGGAGTAAACCTTGTAAGTCCAAAACATAGAAGGGCATGCGAGGTTTCTGCCTGGCGACAGCAACAATGTACAGTCATTGGTCATTTACCAGCAGCAACGGTTTGCTTTCCGGGAAATCATGTGAGCCTTCGTGCAGGCGTGCACTCACTGTTGACAAAGATAAGGGAGGGAGGGGGGAGGAGCCTGATTTCACACTCAGCACTGGAGAACCAGTCCGCTCAGAGAGTGGGCGGGGCTATGGGCTGGAGCCAGGCAAAGGGGGGGGGGGGGCGGAGGGGAGAGATGGGGAGAGGAGAGGAGAGGAGGAGAGGTCCCTGCTTCACTCGTGGGAAATACAGAGCATACATTATTGTCATTCATATGAATGTACCCTATAACATGTGACTCAGCGTAGAGTGTTTAAAGTGTGTTAAATAGGAATTAAAACAATCTAACCCATGTTTGAAGTATGAGCTGAGGGAGGGGTGTGTGTGTGTGTGTGTGTGTGTGTGTGTGTGTGTGTGCGCGCGTGTGTGCGTGCGTGCGTGCGTGCGTGTATTATGATTTCCAGATGTGTATCTATCCACCTCTTTCCGCGGGAATTTACTGGAGAATGTTTTGCACCACACTTGCGGTTAACAGCAGACATACAAGCTCACGTCGCAGATGCAGCCGTTGTGAGCTTGTAGATCACACTCGGCTGCGGCGCCGGAAGCTCCGTGCAACTTCTGCGCAATGCACGATGGGATGTTGGAAAGTTGTGGATAGGTGGCAACTGTCCGTGTCCGTGTGTGTGTGTGTGTGTGTGTGTGTGTGTGTGTGTGTGTGTGTGTGTGTGTGTGTGTGTGTGTGTGTGTGTGTGTGTGTGTGTGTGTGTGTGTGTGCATGTGTCCATGTGACCTGTCAAGTCTGGTGCAATGACAGGGTGTCTCTGGCCGGCTGGAAAGGCCTCTGTGACTACACTAAACTTATACTAAGTATAATCATATAATAGCCTACTAGTAGTAATGCATAACAATTTACTTCAATGAATTAGTATTAGTCAGATTACACACACACATGCACACGGCTTCCGGGGCTCTTCAAAATAAAACGACTGGATATGGCGGCATTTGATCATATAATTTATATATCTGCAAAGTAACTAGTAACTAAAGTGTTCAAATAATTGTAGTGGAGTAAAATCACAATATTTGTATCCATACTATCCAAGATGTAGTGGAGTAGAAGTAAGGTATTGGAAATTGGAATTACTCAAGTATCGTACAAATACCTCCAAATTGTACTTAAGTACAGTACTTAAGTAAATGTACTAACTTACTTTACACCACTGATTGATTGATTGAAGACTTTATTAGAACTTTGCATGCACAATTTCATGACAGTACAGTTCACTTGTAAATTAACCCTTAAGTTCTGTTCAGATTCACTACACCTTCGTTCTGTTCGGGTCATTTTGACCCGGTGGATATTTGGTTTAAAAAAAACAACACTAATATAAATTTTAACTTAACAAATCATCATGATACATTGACTTTGACTCAATACCAAACAATTCATATGATATATTTGGTAAATGTTTGCATTTCTGCTTTGCTATATCACATTAAACACTGAAAGAGCTAGGCGTTTTTACTGATTTAGCTGAAATCCATGTAAAAAAAACTACTTCATTTAATACTGGGCAATATTGCTCATGCTTATAGGAAGGGGGGGAGGGTTCGGAATGGGGCTTCGGAAGGGGGGTGTTAGAAGTGGGGGTGACTGTGTGTCTGTGTTTTGGCATAATACTGTGTATTTCTGTGCTTCCGGGTCAAAATGACCCGAACAGCACTTAATGTTCAAAAAATATGAGGGGGGTGTAGCATGGGTGTAGTGCAAAAATATTTTTTTTACATGTTCATCTCAGAAGAATCTTTAAGGCCAGTGAGTTTCAGGTGGAAACATTTTTAACTTCTACCTTTTTTTTCCAAATGAAAATGTAAAACGGGTCAAAATGACCCGAACAGCACTTAAGGTGAACTAAAGGGATTAATACCTCAAAAAGGCTTTTGTGCTTGTTTCAATTGGGGTCCTTTTTTAACTCATATTAACAGAATGACATACAAATATCCACAAATAAGTAGGAAACCATTGTAACATACACACACACACACACACACACACACACACACACACACACACACACACACACACACACACACACACACACACACACACACACACACACATATATATATATATATGTCAAATGAAAAGAAATGTAATGTTTCCTACTTTATTTTAAATAAAAAAATTAAATAAAAAAAAATCCCATTCCATTCCATTGGATTCCATTTCCCGACTTGGCGTGTTTGCATAAATAAATTAAATTTTTATAGCATATTATATTATTACATGTCTAGGATCATCTAGGGCAGGCTATTTTATGTTTTTCATCAGAAGAATTACATGCAAAATAACAGAAAAAAATTAAGAATATCAGTCACCAGAACCAGTGGGGTGTTTTGAATGAATCTAACAGGATTAAAATAGAGTTTGAAGTTACAATGTCTAACTTCAGTGGGAAGTGGGAGTGTCTGATAGAATTAAGATCAAATATCTAAATAGTGAATCAAGCAACCTAAAAACTGTCTAATATACAGTAAATATATTGACCTCTGACCCCCAGGACAAGGCAGAGACATGTCAGCAGCTCATGAATACATATAGATTTATTAAGTTACATCAATATCATATCAACAGAACATTGCTGGGAAAAGTACCCACATGTTTTACTTAAGTTAAAGAATCAATACTGCAATATATAAATAGTCTGTTACAAGTAAAATTGTGGAATTCAAAATGTACTTGAGTAAAAGTTCAAAAGTGTTGGTATGAAAATGTACTTTATGTACCAAAAGTAAAGCCTACTTGTCACTCCTTCCACAGATGAGTCAGGTTGTTTCGTTTTAAAGATGTTTATTGAACAACACTTTTAGACACTGTCACAACTGTCAAACACAAAATAAACGATCAGGACAAAGATAAACACTAAACAACTCAAAGAAAGAAAATACATTGAAATCGCATTGAAATCAAATTACCTCTCTGGCTGCATGTAACTTATGCGAAAGGAATGAAGGTCAAAGAGTCCCAAACACAACACAAACAATAGCAAACAAAATGAAAGAAAACATAATACAATCCATCAATTAACTTATAATAAATAAGATACAACTTAATATGAACTTGAAAACGTAGGCTCTATAAGTGTTGGCGTTCAAACAACGAACCTTGCCAGCGGCACCAAGCTGTGACCAAACAATTCATCCTCCGTTCATACGGACGGCATGACAAAGACTGATATTGACTGACAGTCAGTTGCCATATATGGTCATAGACTGGAAAGGGAGCGCTTCCTTCGCTGTTACTACGTGTCGTCTTTTCTTTTTTTTTTTTTAACAATATCTTTATTTTCTTTTTTATAGACATACAAAAAAACATATACAATACAATAAAATCGAAATTCAGACAAAACAAACAACAAAAAAAACATAAAAAACAAAACACCCGTAGAACACAGAACAATCATGAAACAAAGAGCGCATACATCACATCAACATCCCGATACATAAGCCTCAAGGCCAGCCAAATGACCGTAGAGAGAAAGAAATTATAATAAAATAAAATAAAATAAAAAGCAACTACCCCACTTCTGGTTCCTCCATCAGATAGGAGAGATCGTTTCCCTTGACATGAATAAAAAAAAAACATATTTTCTCAAATAGCTCTTGTTTGTTTTTGAGAGTGTATGTAATATCTTTCTAAAGGAAGGCACAAAGATAGTTCCTTAAACCACTGAGCGATGCTAGGTTTCCCTGTCTTTTTCCATGAAAGGGCGATAACCCTTTTGGCCTGTAGGACGTCTTTTCGACACCCAAACCCAACCCTTAAGGCCCATTCCCACTGGGCCAGATAACAGATATCTGGAGATATTTCTCCAGATATTTTTCCATTCAAAGTGGATGGTAGATACAGATAAAAAAAATATATACCACAGATATTTGCCACAGATACTTTTATCTGTGGCAAAACATTTTTTTATCTGTATCTACCATCCACTTTGAATGGAAAAATATCTGGAGAAATATCTCCAGATATCTGTTATCTGGCCCAGTGGGAATGGGCCTTTACTCTAACCTCCACGAGGTGAGTTGCTAACCCTCCCGACACTCCTATGTCGAAATGATGACACGTAGTAGTAGCGAGATTTCAGCGACTGGAAATGACATGGAAAACATGAACGCAACATCCTAATGCTCTTGGAAATTAAATACAATATAAAATAAAGTAAACGACAAAATTACAATAAAGTTGCGGCAGTCACACTACTCATTACAGCAACTGTACCATTTCAAGTTTCAAATGTATAATAATCTTTTGAAAATAGCAGATCTACAAGCTCACAATGCGTCACAAGTTAGTTAGTTAGTTATCATCAGATTTCATATTATTGTGTGCCAAGATGTGGGTCACAAGAAAGTATAAAAACACACCCACCAACACATGACATTGTGTTGTTATGTGTGCCTGGCGCGTTATTATGATTCACACCGCAGCTCCAGGAAAACCCCGCCTACGGAAGCTTTTGATTGGCTGAACCGGAGCTAGGGAGCGCTTCTTTTGCGCCGTGCGGAGGTGCCGGGTGGGAGGACCACCTAAACTATGCCTAACTCTAAACCTAACCCTAACCTTAACCTCAGTAAAACTATGCCTCACTCTAACCCTAACCCTAACCTTAACCTCAGTAAAACTATGTCTAAACTTAACCTGCCGACGCTGGTGAAACGAAACGAGCGGCTCCGCATGGAGCTGCGGTGTGAATCATAATAACGCGTGGCTGGCTAGTGGCTAGCCTGTTGCTTGCTAGTGCTACTTGCTAACCAAAGAAACAGGCAGAATAGGAGCACTACAAACTAGTAATCAAACACAACATAACATGCCTGCTACTGGTGTTTCATAGCGAGATCGATACGATCACATTTACCACATTTTACCGTGACGCGATGCGCGGTACGGTACGGTGGCGGCGCTGGTTTACTTGGAAACGCACATGAGTTCTGGGAAACCCCCACCCACGCTGATCACAAGGCCTCTTCAATGAGAGCAATTCTAGACCCCTGAATCGCCAAAATAAAAATGTAAAGGGGTGTGGCTAGCGATTCAGGGTCTGGAACTAGGCTAGATAAGCTTGTGTTTCTTCAAGGAACCTGAACGACTGAAACTGTTCTCACAATGTTTACAATGGAAAGGTTTTTTCTCCAGTGCGGATACGCTGGTGTGTCTTAAGGTCAGATGACTGACTGAAACTCTAATCACAATGTTTACAAGGGATTTTTTTTTTTCACCAGTGTGGACACCTCCACTTGTCTCCTCTCAATCATCACTGTCTTCAGAGTCAGATTCAAGCTCAACTTCACCTTCAGAGCAGTGTGAAGAGATGTCTTCATCATCAGCTTTACTTTTCACTGCTGGTAACGTCAACATTGATCCACCAGGCTCCTCTGGTCTTTTTTTGTCAGTGTGGACAAGCTGGTGTCTCTTCAGGGTACCTGAATGACTGAAACTCTTGTCACAATGTTTACAACAGAAGGGTTTTTCTCCTGTGTGGACATGCTGGTGTTTCCTCAGGCTAGCTGAGTAACTGAAACTCTTGTCACAATGTTTACAGTGAAAAGGTTTTTCTCCAGTGTGGACACGCTGGTGTGTCTTCAGGTCAGACGACTGAACGAAACTCTTGTCACAAAGTTTACAGCTGAAAGGTTTTTCTCCAGTGTGGAATCGCTGGTGTGCCTTCAGATTACTTGACTGGCGGAAACTCATGTTACACAGTTTACAATGAAAAGGTTTGTCTCCAGTGTGAACACGCTGGTGTGTCTTCAGTTCAGATGACTGACAGAAACTCTTTTCACACTGTGTACAGTTGAAAGGTTTTTCTCCAGTATGAACACGCTGGTGTCTCTTCAAGGCACCGGACTCACTGAAACCCTTGTCACAAAATGCACAGTGGAAAGGTTTTTCTCCAGTGTGGATACGCTGGTGTATCTTCAGTTGAGATGAAAAGCCGAAACTCTTGTTACACAGTTTACACTGGAAAGGTTTGGCTCCAGAGTGGACATCTCCACTTGTCTCCTCCCAATCATCACTGTCTTCTGTGTCAGATTCAAGTTCAACTTCACCTTCATAGTAGTGTGAAGAGATGTCTTCATCATCTTCACTTTTCACTGCTAGTAATGTCAACATTGACCCATCAGGCTCCTCTTGTCTTTGAAGCATCTCCTCCTGTTCCTCTTTAATGTGAGGAGGCTCTGGTCCCTCCTGTTCCTCTTTAATGTGTGGAGGCTCTGGTTCCTCCTGTTCCTCTTTAATGTGTGGAGGCTCTGGTTCCTCCTGGAGCAGACTGGAGCTCTCCTTTTCAGGAGAAACCCCCTCTTTACACACAACCATGTGCAGGATGTCTAGGAGCAGGAAAATAACATGATAGTAAACACTGGATACCTAAAGTGCAAATAAACATAATCCATCCTCCACGTTCCATGTGTGAATATAATATTGATTCAGCACTCCAAGTTCTATTCATGACCAAAATATAGTCAATTACAATGCCCAGGGACCCAATATGTTTACTCGAATACTGTTTTGGGGACTTCTTTGCAGCCCCCAAAACACAACAGATATAAAATGTACAATGGACCCCAGCATTCATTTGCTGGTGCACATTTTAACTCCAAAGTGTACAAATGGAAATGGACACGTAAGGGACCATTTGGTTCCATTTTGTACAATCTCAGGTATACAAAAACACCCAAAATGGCTCAGTTTCTGTCTGTGCATATGGAAGGGCTCTAGTGTGTTGTTTGCAGTGTTGCTTGGCCATTGGGCAAGTCATACAGCATAGAACAGAGTTTGCATTTGCATGTATGTACAGTAAATGATTTTTATGGTGAGGCTCTGTACTTCTAGAAATAGGAATGTGCGTCAGGAACAATGTACAATATGAAGTCATATGGTGAGGTTTTTCGAGGAAGGACGAGCTCCCAGAGTGTCCTCGACCGCAGACGCGTCCGCCCGCGGATTAGATACATCCTCTCCGCGGACGGAACGCAAATTAGACGCTTCTGCTCCGCGGATGGAACGCGGATTAGACGCGACCTCTCCGCGGACGAGTCGCTACACTCCGCGGAGTTGTACACAGTGGCGTAATGGCTATAGTAAGTCCCTGACTCCCAGTTTAACATCCCGTACGGGAGGACCTACCACCTAAACCTAACCTTAACCCTAACCTCAGTAAAACTAACGCTGGTCAGCATCGCTCAGTGGTTTAGGGAACTATCTTTGTGCCTTCCCTTGGAAAGAATCACATACACTCTCAAAAACAAAGAAGAGTTATTTGAGAAAATATGGGGGAATTTTATACATTATGTCAAGGGCAACGATCTTTCGCATTTGATGGAGGAACCGGGAGTGGGGTAGACGTTTTCCCTCTGCAGCCAATTATACGGCCTTGTGGCATGGGAATCTGGGTGTTGTTGGTATGTGTGCTCTGTATGTCTAAAGAAAATATGTAAACTGTTATTATTGTTTTTTTTTTTTTGTAATTGTGTAATTGTGTTTTTTTTCCTTTATATTGTGTTGTGGTTTTGTTACAGGATTGTTTTTGTTTTATGTTTGTAAAAAAAAATATGTTTGATGTTCTCTGTAAAAAAAAAAGAGAGAAAACTCAATAAATATATTGTAAAAAAAAAAAAAAAAAAAAAAAACTAACGCTGGTGACATGCTAAACCTAACCTTAACTCTAACCTCAGTAAAACTACTGCTGGTGACTTGCTACCTTAACCCTAACCTCAGTAAAGCTACTGCTGGTGACTTGCTAAACCTAACCTTAACCCTAACCCTAACCTCAGTAAAACTAACGCTGGTGACTTGCTAAACCTAACCTTAACCCTAACCTCAGTAAAGCTACTGCTGGTGACTTGCTAAACCTAACCTTAACCCTAACCTCAGTAAAACTAACGCTGGTGACTTGCTAAACCTAACCTTTACCCCAACCTCAGTAAAACTAACGCTGGTGACATGCTAATCTGACGACACTTTCGGAGCTCAGCGCTGGTGATGCTAACGCCCTCACGGGAAGACGGTGTGACACTGGCGAGATGCTGCGGGCGTGTTTTTTCCAAAAGAGTTCGATAACAACGGTGGGGTGCGGGGAGGACGCGTCTGCGGTCGTGGACACTCTGGGACCTCGTCCCTGGCTGGGTTTTTCTTTAGTATTGCATTTGCACCCAGGAGAACGGCTTTGTTTATTGTAATGAGACAAATACGTTTAACAAATAATTCTGAGATATTGTAATGATAGCTACACGTTTGCATTATTATCATTCTCAAGATATTTTTGCAATGGTTATAGTACAGTGAAAATGAGATATTATGTCAGTTCTACAACATAACAATGACAGAAAGAAAGAGCAGGTGAAACTTACAGAGTGGATGGTCTTCAGGTTCCTCCTGCTTAATAGAAATGTCCCTGGCTGAGTCTGGAGAGTTCATCTTCTCCACCAGTCTGGACTGATCTGAAATGAAGCAAATGCATAACGACTTTAAAGGACAACTCCAACCTAAATAACATCTAGGCTCATTTTCCTACTCATATTGATCCTAAATCACTGTCCATGGGTTCTATTCGGCAGCAATGCCCTTGTCCAGTTTCCTAAGCAGAACCCAGCAGCCCTCATAGCAGAGTGGAGCCCATAAGCCTATCGCTTTTACACTTTTTGTTACCGTTTTATCATTTGTCATTTGTTTAATAAAGCTGTTATTAGTTGTCATTACACACACATCTATGCCATCGTTGTCCTACACAAGTCGCCACACTCTGCTAAACAGATGTTATGCTGTTATGTATTTTTGTCAAGTCCAAGGGAAAAGACGCACTGTGATTGGCCATTACCGTCACTTTGATTGGCAGTTGTGCCCAACGCTCACCCCAAAACATGATTTATGAGACTATGGTGGCTTTTGTGGGACAACCAAGGCATGGACGTGTTTGTAATGACAACTAAACCCTGAATAAATAGTAGGAAAATGAGCCTAGATGTTATGTAGTTGTCCTTTAATGACTGGAGACCCAGTGGTGTCAAGAATAACAGTAATATTTACAGAATGTAAAGGTGATATGGACTACGGCCAACTCTCCAACATATGAATATTGGGTGCAAAGACTATAGGACTCATATATTAGGAAATAAATTATGCTTCATTTAAGATTACATATGGAAAGATTTGTCAAAAGACTCTCTCTTAAATAAGGTGAAGGTTTCTGCAACCATGCACACAGAGTGATTACTATTAGGGCCGTGTAGACTTTGATGTGATTGTGTCATGAGCTGTAGAAATGGTTTAATGTAAAATATGTGTAGTTCCAACACTGGGCTGTGATACATTCCCACGTTACAACAGATGTTCACAATTAGTAGGGATGGGAGAACACTTCAACCACTAAAGTCTTTTATCGCCCCCACACAGGACAGGAATCAAAGGTTTTTTATCAACTGTAATAACAGCCATGTAGTTTAGATGTTAAAATCCCTGTGCTATGATTTACAATGGTCAAAACAAACGCTAGTCAGGGGTGCCATGGCATTGGTCCGAAGGTTCATTAGTCCCCTACTCGGGTCCTCTTATATCAGCACAGTCCTACTGTACTGCTGCACTGCCGGGTACGGTAGTTGCTCCATCCCTCCAAGGACTGTTTTAAAAAAGATGTGCAGCCAGGGGCGAAAGGGATCATAAAATACATTTACCACTCCAGCCATAAACTGTTTCAGGCCTGTAAAAACCCTCGTCCTGGTAAACGATATATAAAATGGTAAATGGTGCATTTATATAGCGCTTTTATCCAAAGCGCTTTACAGAGATTGTGCATTACATTCACCCATTCACGCACACATTCATACACCGGTGGTGGAGGAAACCATGCAAGGCACCAACCTACTCACCGGGAGCAATTAGGGGTTCAGAGTCTTGCCCAAGGACCCTTCGACATTAACTCAGGGGGAGCCTAAGCATCCCTAACACCACCAATAGGATGCTCAACTGTTTTTCTTTTTTTTTTTTACGGTTTTGAGATTGCTAAACAAGCAGTAGTGTTGGACTGCTGGGACACACTGGAATGATTGGAATCCAGTATTGTATATTTTATTATTGTATATTTTATTCTCTCTACGGTTGATAGGTTTAAATTAACATTTCAGGAGGTTTAGCGCTGTTTTCACTTTTAACTGCTGTCTGCTGCTGTTGTTTTAAGCCTCACTAGCCTACAATGTTGTTCACACACTGTTTTACATGTAATTCATGTGATGTGACGATAAAGCTCTATTCTATTATATTTAAATATGTGTATAGCTGAACACAAGGCAGATAAAGGAATGGCAACAACAACATGGATTTGTTATATAAATGCACCATTTAACCAATTATTCCAATGCTCAATAATGTTATCAGCCTTACTTTACTCGCAATGGAAAATGATAAGTACAATTTCAGCCATTAAAACAACAACAAATCTTTAAAACGCAGCGGCCGTTGCGACCGCCGTCGCAAATTGTCTAATCTGCAAACCCCGACTAGTTTGGAGCAGAATAGCCAATTTGCAACGTCCGCCTACACAAACGTTCAGATCTCTAAAATAAAGGACTGACTGAAGGCACACGGATGTCACGATATGGTCCGCTCCAGCAGAATTACCCGTATCTTCCATATTGTTGAATAAAAAGCATTTTTATCCAATTGGCGGGCGGCCATGTTCTCTGATTTTCAACTATGCGACCCCATCGGTTGGGGAGTGTACTGCACTCTGATACGCTGTAACATTTTTAGAAAATATCACCCGGTCGGATTCAAATAATTCTTAATAAAGAATACAGAAGATAAAGGTAATTCTGCTCAAGCGTACCATATTGTGACATCGTTGAGCCTTCGGTAAGCACTTTATTTTAGAAATCTGAACGTTCATTTAGACGGCCGTTGCAAATAGTCCAAACTGCTCCACAGCAGGTTGAGGTGTAAACATGACGGTGGTGAGATACGACCGTCATGTTTCAGGGCTGTTCATTACCTGCTGTGTTTCAGTGGTTGAGCTGCTAACAAACGTCCTCCTGCTGCTTAACGACGACACTGTTTTGAAACGACACGTTTTAGTTTTCTTTGTAGTTTAAAGTAACAACAACAGTCAGCCACCATGTTGTTTTCACTGCTGCATTGTGGGCAATGTTGTTCTTCTTCTGACGACTTTGTCTAGACGCCAGTTGGCGTATTTCTGCCCCCCACTGTTGGTCTCGGGTACTGTCCAACAGTACTACAGTAGGCTATGTCTAAAGTCGTGGAGTGTGTTTTTATAATAATATGATTTCTATCTGCAAAGCGGCGAGAGTGACTAAAGTGTTGAAATAATTGCAGCAGAGTAAAAGCACAGTATTTATTTTGGATGTAGGCCTATGGAGGCAGGAGAAGTAAAAAAAAAAGTATTGAAAATAAATACTCAAGTAAAGGCCTTGAAAAGCCCCCACCCCCCTATGAAGAACATTCATGGGGGGCCCATAGTGAATCCTTGTCCCGAGGGCCCCTGCCCTGCCCTCAGGGGTGTAGGCCTACTTGAGTCTTGAGGGGTGTTTCAGGGGGACACTAGCTAAATTAAATAACCACATGAGCGCTTTTCTGGGCATTTTTATTTATTTATTTAGTACAAACTTTCATGGAAAATAGTCAATCTAAAAGCTCACATTGTGTTTCAATGTGGTACTTTGTGAGACATATTTGGTCAAAGAGGTGTAGGGAAATGGGAGGGGATCAGGGCTGGTTCTTGGCTGGTGTTTCAGTCCGAGCGTATCAAAGGGTGCGTTCGGAAATGCGCACCGGGTGTGTGCTCAGTGTAGTGAGTGCCTAAACCTAACCCTAATCCTAACCCTAACCTCAGTAAAACTATCCCTAACCCTAACCTCAGTAAAACTATGCCTAAACCTAACCATAACCCCTAACCCTAACCACACCCGGTGCGCATTTACGAACGCACCCTTTGATACACTCTGACTGAATCACCAGCAGAAAACACTCTCCCCAACCACTAAGGGGGCCACATCACAGGGAGAATATATATTTAAAAAATATATACAGTATTTAAAAATATATACTATATTATGTCATGTATCCCCTATCCAAAAACTAGTGTTATTTTAACAGGAAATAAAACAAAGATCTCACACAAGACACAACAGAATACTTTGATAATATGCCACATGCAGTTGAATACAGGTTGCAAATTGCATTATGCAATCCATCTGCGGGCAACAGGCCCCTCCACCTCTAATAAAGTCTTCAATCAATCAAAGCCTGTTTGAAAATAAGCAATCTATATTGCCAGCTTGTAGACAAGACCATTTTGTGAAAATCAGTCTGATGACCAGTTTATTCAGAATACTGCAGCTCGAGTCCTTATCGAGAAAGTGGAGCATTTCACTGATTCACTCCAGTTATTAAATCAGGCCTAGAATTATTGAATGCTTTAACCAGTGAAAAATAGCAGATATACAAGCTCACAGCGCGGCACCGAGTGCCGCGCTGCGAGCTTGTAGATCTGCTATTTTTGAAAAAAAGAAAAGTCGTGAAAATGTGTGAAAATCTTTGAATATATGCATTTTCAAAGCGAACGTTTGTAACTCAAATTTAGCTTCTGGTTGGTCCCTGGAACTAAATGTTTTGAAATGGGGGTCCGTGGCCAAATACATATCATTTTGGGGGTCCTTCACATGAAAAGGTTTGAGCACCACTGACATAGTAGTCTCTCAAGAACAGACTAACTGAGCTCCAGTTAAGTGAAAAGGACCTTTTCTTTGACGATGGCTGGCCAGATTGCTGACGTAGGGTTATTTTTTAATATTTAAAGCATAAAATATTGTGTCATAATGTGTTCAGGCCTAAATGGGTTAAATCAAATATTTGATTTCAAAATACTACTGATGGTCTACAAAGGTTTTTTTCTCCAGTGTGGAAAAGTGTATACGGGTGTATCTTCAGAATCAGATTACTTGCCTAACTGAAACTGTGGTCAAAAAGTTTACAGAGGAAAGGTTTTACTCCAGTGTGGATTCGCTGGTGTGTCTTCAGATGACCTGAATCACTGAAACTCTTGTTACAGAGTTTATAATGGAAAGATCTTTCTCCAGTTTGGAGTGTTCCGCTGGTGTCTCTTCAAATTAATTGACCACTAAAACTCTTGTCACACAGTTTACAGCAGCAAGGTTTAACTCCTTTGTCGATTCGCTGTCAAATGACTTCTAGCTGGGTCGTTTATGGCAGTTCCGTGACCGTGGAGAGCGAAGGTCCGTTTCTCAATGGATTTGTCATCTAGGAGGGGTATTAAACAAATTTGGCCAGGGTGTATTTTTTAAAATGGCGGGGGACATTTTTTTAGAGACCAAAATCCAAAATGGCTAAAATCAGCGAAAATGAACTTTTCAATGGTTTGACCTACAGTTATGAATATAACTTGTTTTCTGTGACTTTCTGGGTTGAGGAATCCATAATTGATGTTTATTTAATGATTGAGCCTGTTTTCAAACTTCTGATCCAAGATGGCTGCTGACTATCAGCTCTGAAAGGTCAATTATTTTTACATAGTCATAGAAACTTGATATTAGGCTTTATATTACACAGAGCTCATCTCAAAGGTAATCTAAAGGGTCAAAAAGGTCACCCTTTGGCTTATACAGTGATTATTTATCAAACTAATAGACTGCTACACTTCATCAGAATCTGTTGATTCTCCAAATATGCTCCACTCATCATCAGTACTACTGTCATCTGAAGAGTCACAAGGTGGGAGCAGCTGGTGTAAGGGGGGAAGGGTGTGGTTCACTGGTCGGCACTTCCCATTCACAAGTTCCCAACCATAACCAAGGGGTAAGGGATGCTCTAGCAGGTTATAATGGAGCTGGCAAAATGTAAGGTAGTTTGTCCTTTCAAGATGAAGATTCAGTGAGTCATCATCAGGTGGAACACAGAGTGTTGTTTCTTATATGTGCCACTTTGAAGCTCTGACTTCCCACAGGTAATAAATGCACTCTCACCATAGACGACAAAGAGCACACATGACTTCATGTCTCCTCTGACGTCTTCTAACTATTGCCTCAGGATCAGACATGATCTTTGATGAATATATTGTTTGTAAACAACAACACCTTCTTATTCCCATATGAGATACAATAATCCATCACACAGAAATAAGACAGGAGAGTGATCAGAGTGAGAATGGAATGTTTTACTATGGAGAGAGAGTATTCAAGACAAAGGTACATAATAATCAATGGTTCGTGCTCTCTCTGACAAATGATGTTTTGACATGAGTATAAGTATGGTCATTTGGTCAGTCAGTGGATGACGTTTCAACAAATGACAAGACAAAGAGTCCATATACAGTAGATTCCTGGGAGAAGAAATGTCCTTGCCGTCTGAGCTGAACCAAAACAATTCTCATTGTTTTAGGAACAGGCTCCATGACAGTAGATAAGGCCTTTCTACCAGACGGAGACCTTGTGGGTACTGTACATGACAGGACACAGTCACTGTGTCACCGGTCATCAATATGTATTGATAAAAAGATGATATGAACCATAACAAAATACCTATCAATCTTCACCAACACTTTCTTAGTAGGGTAGCTCTCTCATGGACTGGCTAAAGTGCCATGGCATATGACAACCATGACTATGGGAGGTCTACTAACTCCAGTGTTGCCAGACGTACGATAATTATCTTATTTGTACGATAATTTGACCCTCTGTACGATGTACGATCAATAATTCCAAAAATGCCCAAATGTACGATAATTTCGGCATATCATCAAAAAGAGCGTGAATTCACTATTTTCCCTGGCTGCTGATCTGGGATCTGGTTTGGCTTCTCAAAATAAGCCAGGAAATCAGTCAATCTGACCCTAGATCTGTACTTGGAGGCATTAAAAACACCGGTTGCATCTTTCCAGACCAGTTTCAGGCTTTTATTTGTGTAAGCTCCAAGAAGTCGCCTGCCTCCACGCAGCATATCTGATGCGTTTTTGTCACGCAGGAGTCTAAAACGAGGTCGTTTCTTACACTAAAGACGCATTTTTTGGTGAAATTACGTTTTTACGCGAGTGATTTCTCTTTTTTGGCCGTGTACGATAGTTTCATGTCAAATACGATAATTCTGAGCCTCCGGTACGATAATTCAACATTTCCCATCTGGTAACACTGACTAACTCCAAACTCTCACTCATGAGCTCTCTTTCCTCAGGACCAGACATCACTTTCTTCCTTCCGTGCCCATAGGAACCTGAGGTGTGGTCACTGCCAGTGATTACATGGAGAGGTATAATGATGTCTGCAGCCTCTTCTGGCTGCAGGATGCCATGCAGAGTTTTTGTGAGCTGCTTGCACATACACATTAGTGTACTCACAAACTAGTTCAACTGTCCCAGTGTAGTTCCCATTCCTAACTAGAGAGCATCATTACATCTGCCCTTGATGCTTGAAAACCTAGTCCCTGCATGCCATGCCAGTTGTCAGTTAATTTGACATTACTCCCTCACACTATACAACATGACGTGAGAACAGATTTTATCCAGATAGTCACTCCAGGGGTACTCTGAGCCATCCCTCTTCCTAGCCTCACAGTCCTCAAGTGTGTGGATCACTAGCCTCCAGATCAGCTCATGTCCACAAGGGTGATCTGGTCTTTTGATTCCTCTGTAATTGGGTCTAGGTTGAGGTGAATAGGGTAAAAAAGATAACTAATAGCTACAACTATGAAACTTCTCCAGTTGATTACTTACATCAAGACTAAGAATCTTTGAATTACAAGTTTTCTGAAATTATATGTTTAAATATGCAAATGAGGCATTATATGCGCTAATAATGCCCAATTTGCATACTTTTCAGGTACATAAATCTGAAGATTGGATGATGCCAGGTTCAAAACTATTGTTTCCCTTTCTTGACATATTAGAGACAAAAAAGGTTACAGAGGAGATTAGATATCTCTTTTTATCACTCCATAAATCATAAAATAGTGTCAACAGTCATAAAAATTTCAAACAATTTTCGCCATGTTTTTAGTGATAAAATGTGATGTAAATCAGGCTATGAATGATATATCAACAAACCCTTCTGTAAATATCTTCGGGATATAGATAAGAATAAAACTGGAAGGTTTGGTGTATGTGGGTGCAACTGAAGTGGAGATCTATGGACCCAAGTATGAGGAAAAACACATTTTGAGAAAACGGCCTTTAAAGATCGGATACACCCCCATCCTAAACCAATTGTAACTTCAAACTCCATTTTAATCATGTTAGATTCATCAAAAACACCTGTCCTCGGTTCTGGTGACTCATACTGCCCTCCTAATACGTGAGGGGGCCATGTTTCTTTGATTCATCTTTTATTTATTTTTTATTGTCTATATATATCTATATTTTATAAAATATGTATGAAAACAAATGCTGTTAACTCGGCACCTTCACGTATAAAATGAACATCTATGTGTATTTTAAACGTTAATTTTGCATTCTTTGAAAAAAGGCATATTTAGGAAGCAAAATAGTAAAAAAAAAACTATTTTTTACATGATTTCACCTGCCATGTCTCCCCTTAACAGTCTTGCACATTGACCCAGCTGGAGAGATCGAGGCTCCACCAGGGCCGACAGCCTAGATCACTCCATCTGGACCATGTTCATAATTGCACCAGATGGTGTATAGATAATTTCAGCGAACAGCGAGAAGGAATGTTTCAACCTGAGTTTGACCATCTAAAAGTGCAGTCTTAAGGTCATGCACTACCTCTGGTGAGTTGACCGGACCAGGCTGTCATGACCTCAGTGTAGGAAAAGACCTGTCAAACAGCTCAGTATTCAAATCCTTCATGCACAACATCCTTCAGGGTCCTGAACTGCTTGCTCATCAATGATGGCAGTTGATACCAGACCAATCTGCTGTTGTTAGTACACCTATTGTGATGTCATTATGTGCGCATCCCGCATCAAAAACTCATTCAAGTCACCCAGGGACTCATTCATGTCATGGTCCTGGGGTCCCGGGGATGCGCCTCCATTGGAGTCCATGTTAAAATAATTTATTTGTGCGCGTAAACTTTATATTGAGAACTCATAAAACCTTTCTGGGACCCATTTGAATGACCAGCTGTGGGTCCCGGGACCCATTACATTGAAAACTTAGTAACATCACTGCCTATATACTGAATATATCATATTGTTATTATATCTTTATGTACCTGATCCGCCCTTGCTGTAAAATCACTGTCCCGATGGACTGAACAGAGAGATGATGCAACTCTTTCAGGCCTCAATGGCTCTGGGCTGGACAATTACACTGTACTGTAACTCTGCGGGTGTACAATAAATAAATAAAAATAATAAGAAAGAAAAAAGGGTATGTGAGGGTATGTGGGGAAATAATCTGACATCCATAGTCATCATGGTTGTCATATGCCATGGCACGTTAGCCAGTCTATGAAAGGGATACTGTAAGATATTGACGAGGCTTGACAACGACTTTATAGTTCAGTGAGTTTACTTCTCAATAGCCGCGGAGCATACAGCATAGAATTCATTCATAGTCACAACTGATCTACTGAAAGTTGCACAACACTACCGTTAAGTGGACTGTAGCTACGGGTGCCCGAGAGGCACAACACCATTATGTGACAGATACCATACTAAGAAAGTCAGAGGAGACATGAAAGTATGTGTCCTTTTTGTCATCTATGGCAGGGGTTTTCAAAGTGGGTGACGGGGAACCCTGGGGTGCCGCGACGGCAGTCCAGGGGTGCCGCGAGATCATTTGATAATATTTGGATTTCTTTTTGGTATCATTTTAAACTTTTTTTTCAGTCAGTTCTAACTAAAATGGCTATTATCTCAACATTTTCCTCGCAACATAATCACTAAAATATCGTCACTGTCGGGCAGAAACCTCGTATTTCCAAGTTTCAAATGTGTACGTCTTTTGGTAAAGCAAAGCCCTGCTTCATCATACAAGACTGTCGCACAAAACTAGTGAAAACAGCCGATCTACAAGCACACAGCGTTGTGTGCTTGTAGATCTGCTGTTTTCACTAGTTTAGTACATTTAGTTCATTTTATAGATGATATATACAAAACGAACGGTTTTGGACATACACCCGACAACGACGATATGCTATAAATATAAGGTGCTGGGAGTGAAAATCATAATGTAGGGGTGCCTCGGATTAAAAAGATATTTATGGGGTGCCCTGAGACAAAAAAGTTTGGGAACCCCTGGTCTATGGTGATCTTCAAAGTGGCACATATAAGAAACAATTTACCACCTGATGATGACGCACTGAATCTTCATCTTTAAAGGACAACCATACATTTTGCCAGCTCCATTAAAACCTGCATCCCTTACCCCTTGGTTATGGTTCGGAACTTGGGAAATTGGATGTGCCGTCCAGTGCATCACACCCTTCCTCCCTTGCCCCAGCAGCTCCCACTTTAGTGACTCTTCAGATGACAGTAGTACTGCTGATGAGTGGTGCCAGTGTGGCGCATCAACAGATTCTGATAAAGTGTAGCGGTCTATTCGTTTGATAAATAATCACTGTCAAAAATCTCAAAGGTCACCTTTTTGTCTTATACAGTACGTATAAGACAAAAAGGTGATTTTTTTTTACCTTTGAGATGACCCTTGAAATGACCTCTGTGTAATTATTTTAGTTGTACTAGCTTTAGCTTGAGCAGAGCTTTCATTAGAGCCTAATATGAAAGTTATATGACGATGTTTAAAAATACCTTTCAGAGCTCATTGTTGGCAGCCATCTTGGATCAGAAGTTTGAAAACGGGTTAAATCATTACATTAACAGAAATTATGGATTCCTCAACCCAAAAAGTCACAGAAAACAAGTTTTATTTATAACTGTAGGTCAAACCATTGAAAAGTTCATTTTCGTCATAGCTGATTATAGCCATTTTGGATTTTGGTTCCAAAAAACTTCCCAGCACTTTTTTTTAAATACACCCCGGCCAAATTTGTTTAATAACCCTCTTAGATGACAAATCCACGGTCATGGAACGGTCATAAACGACCCAGCTATTCACCGAGTGAAACTGTTTTCACAATGTTTACACTGGAAAGGTTATTCTCCACTGTGGACAAGCTGGTGTGTCTTCAGGTTAGATGAACGGCTGAAACTCTTGTTGCAAAGTTTACACTGGAAAGGTTTTTGTCCAGTGTGAACATGCTGGTGTCTCTTCAAGTCACCTGACTGAATGAAACTCTTGTCACAATGTTTACAATGGAAAGGTTTTTCTCCAGTGTGGACAAGCTGGTGTGTCTTCAGGTGAGATGGCTGCCTGAAACTCTTGTCACAATGTTTACACTGGAATGATTTTTCTCCAGTGTGAATACGCTGGTGAATCTTCAGGTAACCTGATTGACTGAAACTCTTGTTACAAAGTTTACACTGGAAAAGCTTTTCTCCACTGTGGACATGCTGGTGTGTCTTCAGAATACTCAACAAACGGAAACTCTTATTACACAGTTTACAGTGGAAAGGTTTTTCTCCACTGTGGACAAGCTGGTGTGTCTTCAGAATACTCAACAAACGGAAACTCTTGTTACACAGTTTACAGTGGAAAGGTTTTTCTCCAGTGTGGATACGCTGGTGTGTCTTCAGGTAACCTGACTGAATGAAACTCTTGTCACAATGTTTACAATGGAAAGGTTTTTCTCCTGTGTGGACAAGCTGGTGTCTCTTCAGGTGAGATGGCTGAATGAAACTCTTGTCACAATGTTTACAATGGAAAGGTTTTTCTCCAGTGTGGACAAGCTGGTGTCTCTTCAGGTGAGATGGCTGACTGAAACTCTTGTCACAATGTTTACACTGGAATGATTTTTCCCCAGTGTGAATACGCTGGTGAATCTTCAGGTAACGTGATTGACTGAAACTCTTGTTACAAAGTTTACACTGGAAAAGCTTTTCTCCACCGTGGACAAGCTGGTGTGTCTTCAGGTTAGATGGCTGACTGAAACTCTTGTCACAATGTTTACACTGGAATGATTTTTCTCCAGTGTGAATACACTGGTGAATCTTCAGGTAACCTGATTGACTGAAACTCTTGTTACAAAGTTGACACTGGAAAAGATTTTCTCCAGTGTGAACATGCTGGTGGTGTCTCTTCAGGGAACCAGATTCAGTGAAACTCTTGTTACAAAGTTTACAGTGAAAAGGTTTTTCTCCAGTGTGAACATGCTGGTGTCTCTTGAGATAATCTAAATGTCTGAAACTCGTTACACAGTTTACAATGGAAAGGTTTGTCTCTAGTGTGAACACCTCCACTTGTCTCCTCCCAATCATCACTGTCTTCAGTGACTTCAGTGTCAGATTCAAGCTCAACTTCACCTTCGGAGCAGTGAGAAGAGACGTCTTCTTCATCAGCTTTACTTTTCACTGCTGGTAATGTCAACATTGATCCACCAGACTCCTCTGGTCTTTGGAGTCTCTCCTCGTCTTCCTCTTTAATGTGTGGAGGCTCTGGTTTCTCCTCACTGCTGCCTTGCTGCAGGTGCCCTGGTGGATGGAGAGCCTGGTGACCCATGATCAGAGGGAGTTTGTGAAGGACCACCACTGCAGGCTTCATAGTAGCCACTAGAGAAGTCAACATGGACCTAGAAGGCTCCTCTGTTGTTTCAAGTATCTCCTCCTGTTCCTCTTTAATGTGTGGAGGCTCTGGTTCCTCCTGTTCCTCTTTAATGGGTGGAGGCTCTGGTTCCTCCTGTTCCTCTTTAATGTGTGGAGGCTCTGGTTCCTCCTGTTCCTCTTTAATGGGTGGAGGCTCTGGTTCCTCATGTTCCTCTTTAATGTGTGGAGGCTCTGGTTCCTCCTGTTCCTCTTTAATGTGTGGAGGCTCTGGTTCCTCCTGTTCCTCTTTAATGTGTGGAGGCTCTGGTTCCTCCTGTTCCTCTTTAATGTGTGGAGGCTCTGGTTCCTCCTGGAGCAGACTGGAGCTCCTCTCCTGTTCAGGAGAAATCTCCTCTTTACACACAACCATGTGCAGGATGTCTAGGAGCAGAGAAATAACATGATAGTGAACACTGGATTCCTGAAGTGTAAACAAACATTTCCATCCTCCCAATTTGAGATAAGTATAATCTTTCTAGTCACTTGAATCGTGTCATTTTGGTCGCTGGGTGTTGCGATGGACAAAAGTGTTTATTTGCATGTTCAACTAATCGCCTCTTCAAGCTGTCAGTCACTTAACACATTGGGTGCTTTATATATAATTATTTAGATGACTTGTGCCAGGTTTTTCCATTGATTGCACCTCATTTTGACGACCCAAGGAAATGTGTCCATGTTGTGGAAATTCACTATGTTGTAATATTGATTTTATTTTAACCGCAAAAGATACATTGTTGTTTATATCCTGACACAATCTGGAGTTAAAATTCTGAAACAAACATACCCTACCCTTTTTTATATATAACATTTTTATACCACAAACCCATATTTTCACCCAGTGCCAATTGCCTAAGCTGTAGTCCTGGTTTCTGCTCTCCCTCTGCTGTGCCTGGGGAGCCCCGGCTGACCAGGGGGAGGCAGTATAGAAACCAGGACTACTGCATGTTTTTGTGATGGTATCTACCCTAGGAGACACACAGAAAGGCCCCTTTTGCCAACCCCACCTAGGGTGTGGGTGCTGGTGACGCTGAGGAGGAAACACGCCCTCAGCGCCCACAGCGTCCCCCGGCGGTAATCGAACCCAGGACCTTCTAGCTGTATGGCGACAGTGCTAACAACTGCGCCACCGTGCCCCCAAATATACCCTACCTTGAGCTTCAGTTGAATATTTATTGTGTAATAAATTTAAAAATGGAATGAAGCATTACTAACTAGGAAACAATGCAATGGTTCTGTTCATATATGAATACACATGTTCTTAGAGATGCTAAGACACGTACTGATGCTTAATAGAGATGGACCGATTGCAAAATTCTTGACCGATACTGGTTTTATGAAGGTTTGACTTGCCAAAACCGATTTTTCGATACCGATTTCTTTAGCCAAGAACTAAAAAATAGGATTGCTCTAATACCCTTTTTTTCAGGCCAATTAGGCCTACAAGACATACTTCAATTTGAGTACCAATAAGCTAAAAGAACACTAATGCCAAATCAATCACAATAGTACAATATCCAAAATCACAGACAATATCCAGTCTAATATGACCATCTGGACTAGGCAGGAGGAAAGCAGGTGACGCATGCTTTTTTTCCCCCTTCTTTTTGGAGACGACATTGACACATTATTATGGAATATATCCTTACATTGCAAAGGTAATCAGCACCATCTGTATTCTGTAGGCTGCCACTAAGTAGACTGGCTGCTACTTGCTAATGTTTACTTTAGTCACAGGACCAGAGCATCATGCTGTGCAGTGCCATAGACACAATTGGCATAAAACCGGTATTTATGTCAGTGACCCACCGATTTGGCCGGTTTGATATCATACCTGCCGATTTTTTATATTGGCCGATTCCGATTTCCATCCCTAATGCTTAAAATAGTATTTCAAATTAGTGTCCGTCCGACCGACCCTTTTTTTTTAAACGATACGATACTGATACAAGAGAGGGGGCCCATCACCGATACCGATACGATACCGATATAAAATATTTTTGAAAAAAAAATATGAAAGTTTTTGAAAAAATAGAAGTTTTGAAGAAAAATTTTTTTTTGAAAAAAAATTTCTTTTTGAAAAAAAGATTTTTTTTTAGGGGGGGCCCTTTTTTTTGGGGGGGGGGGGGGGGGGGGCTTTTTTAGGGGGGCCCCCTCGCGGGGGTTAATCCGTCCCTGTTTTTTAGGGGGGTGCCCTTTTTTTAGGGGGGGGCCTTTTTTAGGGGGGGCCCCTAAAAAATCCGGCCCTGGGCTCCCTCGTTAATCCGGCCCTGGGCTCCCTCGTAAATCCGGCCCTGGGCTCGGCTGACAAACACAGTACAACGTCAATTCACCATACAGTAACGGAGGAGGGAAGCGCACTTATGATCTCCAGTCTATGGATTATACACAGCAATTGGGGAAGGAACACAGAAGAATCATAGACTTTATGACTCTTTAACACCAGTGTTGTTTTTGTTGACGAGACGATGACGAAAATGATTTCGTTGACGCCCCTTTTTTTCATGACGATGACGTGACGTTAACGTAACGAGCTAAACATATGTCTGACGAAAATATGACGAGACGAATGTGTGTTTTCGTTGACGTAACCAAGACGAGACGAACATCTGGTCTTCGGACGACGTTAAATAAACATGCATGAAAGCCAGACAATATTATTGTAGTTGTTTCAATGGAGGAGTAGTGGCCAATCATATGGAACGTTCTAGGACGCATATAGCAACAGGCTCTGTGATTGGCTGGGATGTCGGCATGATTACACACGTGTTGTTTGTTGTCGTCAACTTTTTTCAGAAGTTAGTTGCACACATTACTGCTGGAAATGCTATTACATTTCTATTGGGATATGAAAGCTAATCATCTGATTGAGGAAAACCTACTGTAGGTCTGCGTCATGCAGCAGCGCCGTCAACATTAATTAATAGATTTGGTCGTCGGAAAAGAAGACACGATATGGATATATTTTACAATCCAGGAAATAATGCAGGCTTACTTACGACGGAGCGGCTGCAATTCCAATCCGGTAAGCTGACGGTCCTTTTAACAAAATGATAGTCCTTACTCCTTTGCCTTGAGTCGATTTGCTTATTGACAAGTTGACAACTGTCCCATCCGTGGTCGCTTTCCTACTAATACTATCGCAACGTTTTCTATAACATCTGGTGCTAAGCTTCAGGCTAATGTTGTCTTTTAAGCAAACGTAAATTAATTGGATTGTTTGTTGCAAACTGTTGATGCAAACTTTGTTTTCGCTGGATCATGGATGTGGAGGTCGCTGTATGCGGAGCTATTATTCCCAAAGGCTAAGTTAGTGACGTAGTGGTTGTTTGTTTCCGGTTAGCGGCCGCCGACGATGCGTATGACCGTGACGTCACTTGTAAATCCTTGGAACTCGGGGACGGTTCTCAGTACCGTGTGTGTGTGTGTGTGTGTGTGTGTGTGTGTGTGTGTGTGTGTGTACTCTGTAGTGTGAAAGTGCAAGTGGCCAGTTCAGTGATACCATACCAAAAAAGATGCATAGTATTCTTATATTATATTATTATGATATTGCCTCCTGTGTGAACTGTGCATATAAATAGGATGGGGCAGGTGTAATATACACTTGTTATTAGCCCATATACCGGTACATATTGCTTGAATCATGAATTCAATTGCACCTGTCAACTTTGATTATTTCCAATGTCTATTAAATACTTTATGTATTTATTTAAAGACACATTTTTCTTTTTGACTAAAACTATTGACTAAAACTGGACTAAAACCTTTGTGTGGGTTCGTCGACTAAAACTTGACTAAAACCTTTTGAGTTCTAGTCGACTAAAACTAGACTAAAACTATCAAGGATATAAATGACTAAAATCTGACTAAAACTAATAAGCATTTCGTCAAAAAGACTAAGACTAAATCTAAAATGCCCGCCAAAAACAACACTGTTTAACACATAACCACAGACGTTATGACTCTTTAGCGGCGAGGCACTAGGGGTTGACGGAACGTTAGAGTATTAGCTTGTTTGGTAGCTAGCAGAACCATAGCATGGACGTTGAGTGACAGACAAATCCCACCCGACATTGAATCACTGCATCGGAATCCACACTGAACGGCTAGTTTATTATGCCATATGCCACCTCACTGCATTTGGTGCATAATCATGCAGGGCTGCAGCACATCTTTGATGCAGTACCACAGTTCATTGATCGATTACACGTCTCTAAAAAGAGTCATAAGACGGCTGAATGGGCTGATGGACTGAAAGTTTGAAGGCTCATTGCTTATATGTGGCATGTGGCAGGGCGCGCTCTGCTGGACAATGCTGGTCATTACATCATTCAGAGCCCTCATACACTGTTCAATGCGCTAGGCTTAGTTTTTATTATATCGGCGGGACATTTCACCGATACCGATATAAACCGATATGCCCAAATAAGGTCATATCGGCGGCCGATATATCGGTTACCGATAATCGGTCGGTCACTATTTCAAATACACTGTATCTGCTCTATTTCCAGCATGTGTTCAACAATCCATATTGTTGTTGTATGTGTGAACATCTTAAAGATTCAGCTATTTATTTCATGACTAGAATCTAACTCCAGAGTGTACACATGGAACCAAATGGACATGTAAGGACCAATTTGTACCCTCTCAGGTATACAAAAACACCCAGAACGGATCAGTTTCTGTCTTTGCGTCTGGAAGGGCTCTAGTGTGTTGTCTTTGCAGTGTTGCTGGCTTGGCCATTGGGCAAGTCATACAGCATAGAACAGAGTTTGTATTTGCATGTATGTACAGTATGTATGCTGTACATACTGTACTGTACAAGTTGGGCAGAAGTTTAAAATGTGGGTAAATGATTTTCATGGTGAGGCTCTGTACGTCTACAAATAGGTCTGTCCATTAGCATCTGTCTGTACAATGTGAAGTTAATTCTGAGAGTTATTTTAATGATATGATGCTAGATGTTTGCAGTATTACTATCATTCTCAGGATAGTTTTGCAATGGTTGCTGTACAGTGAAAATGAGATATTATGTCAGTTCTACAACATAACAATGACAGAAAGAAAGAGCAGGTGAAACTTACCGAGTGGATGGTCTTCAGGTTCCTCCTGCTTAATAGAAATGTCCCTGGCTGAGTCTGGAGAGTTCATCTTCTCCACCAGTCCAGTCTTATTAGTGGCGAACACATAAGGCATAGGAACAAAATAAAAAATACACAACATGTGCTTGTGAATACAGACAGAGACAGACAGACAGACAGATAAACGGTCAAGCTGTGACGGTTCACATACTAGTTAGACACCTCAGGGCAACATGCGACCAGGGCGAGGTCGTGCCATGTCTTGACCATCTGGCCAGTGATGTATATCGGACCAGTTACCCATATATGGAGACCCCTGGTACCCATAATTGGAGATCCATGTACTGTATATGGAGATATGCTGTGAGAGCCCAAACATGCTTACTCAGTTATTCGTTATAATGTGAAAGTCCTATGACGTCTATGACATCTGACATCATACATACAACCCCTTTTATGCCCATACATACATGGAGAGGGAGCTTGTCGCCGTTACTACATGGCATCTTTTCGACACCCGACTCTAACCCTCATCCTAACCCTAACCTCCGTGGAGTGAGTTGCTAACCCTCCGGTCGAAATGATGGGCGTTCGCAAAAGCGAGATTTCCCCCATGGAGATCCCTGTCTGTAGAACCAGCCACACAGATATGGGCTGTCTTGGCCTTCTATCCTGGCCATATATGGATTCTGTTAATGTGGTATGTATGTGGCCTCCATATATGGGAATTCCCATATGAAGTCCTGTTAGATATGGGGTTAATATTGATGACATAAGGGATCTCCATATATGGGCATAAAAGGGATTATGTTAGAGCGGTTCCCCTGACATCACAGTGATGTTTCAGGGGAACCACAGTGTCAAGCGTTACATACAGAAAGATAAGTCCCTTTTTGACTGCAGCTTTAGCACCACACCACACCACACCACAGACAAATATCTACATTTTCCATTACACAAACATACCCCATCGGTAAGAAACAAATTGACTCTTTTAACTGTGATTATAATACAATATAGGCCTACATTTGTATTACCACTATCCTAAATTATAATACACTATAATGGATTATAACCGTGATTATAATACACTATAAAGTATTAATGTATTACTATGATAATTATAATACACTATAATAGATTATAATAGTAGTTATAACACAATAGAATCTATTATCATGTATTACAACTATATCTTGGTGGTCTAAATGTAAAGTCAGTGAGTGATCAGTCATTTTGAAGTGTTTGGCCCTGTTTGGCCTAGCTCAGACCTACTCTAAAGCCGGTTTTCCACAGGCCCAACTCCACACCACTCCACACCACACCGCCCACTTGTGTCAGGTTTTCCACTACAAGGAACTGGGTAGCGTGGTGTGAAAGTGGTACTTAACGCGGTACTAAAACGGCTCCACTCTCGAGTGGAGCCGTTTTAGTACCCATATGCCAAGTGAGGCCAAATCAGTGACGTATACACGCTGCTGATACTGATTGGTCAGTCTCACGGCTAAGCTGTGTCTTTCAACACAACAACTTGAGACAGATTTTAGTATGCAGTCACGGCTGCAAATCAAATATAAAAGCATAGCCTGTTTGTTTTATATATCTGTTTATAAAGAGGACGATTAGGCAGAATTGTGTTCCACGAAGCACCAAGAACATTAACCAACACAAACAGTGGACATAGGCTATATCGTCGCGAGTAGCAATTATCAACGGCAAATGCGTCGGCAATCTGTTATTTTATATAGATCTCAGTGAGATGTCTCCTGTTTGTATTTGTAACTGCATGTGTTGAATGGGGGAACGAATCTACAGTAGCCTACATGGAATACCAGTAGAGTCGCCGAAATGAAGGTCGCCCGGAATGGTCGCCGACAAGTGTCGCCGACGTGTTTGGAATAGTCGCCTGGTGTTATAGAAAACTCATCCAGGCAGTGAGAAATCTCATCGAGAATGGTCGCCAACGTGTTTGGAATAGTCGCCTATATTTATAAACCATTATAGACAACAAAGGTATAAAGGGAGTGAGTGAGTGAGTGAGTGAGTGAGTGAGTGGGGTATATATTTATAAACCATTATAGCCTACTTAGCATTTAAAACAAAATAGACAACAAATGGAGCGAGTGTAGGCTACCCTACCCATATGTCACCCATTCACACGTTACAGTAGTATACTACTACATGTTTTGTACCAGTGCTATTTAGAGAAACTATAAGCTTATATAACTGTATAAGCTTATATAACTGTAGCTGTACCTGTCTTCTGTTAAACATCCAACTGCCCCTCAACGTGTTGCTTTAAAAGCATGAGCTAAATTGCGGTTACGACGCAGCAGCCAGCCAGCTTTGTACTATGACTTCTGTTAAACTACTCTGCGTTCTGCCCTCCGTTAATCATCCAGACAACGTTGCAAAAGTTGTCTTGGTCCCATCACAGAAGCGAAGCCTACTCTGATTTCAGCCTTCCGTTGATTCCACACAACGTCGCGGTAGTTCTCCTCACAGAAACGAACACAGACGAAGCATCAGTGGCTTTACCGTCTAAGCATCCCATCACAGCTGCGGAAAGCGAGCCAGCCAGTGGTGTTGCCAGATTGTCATTTGCGAGAGAAACAAGCAACCATGTCTATAACAATAAGCCAAAAATAAGCAACTAGGGCATGTCAGTCAAACTTTATTGTCCGTTATTGTTTTAGAACAATGGTTCTCAATCCTTTTCATGCCAAGAACAAGGACCCCCAATGTTTACAGTGTACTTTACAGAAAGATGTACTTATAATAAACAGATTTGGCAACACAGTATAGCCACAAATCCTCACTCTCTTCTTCAAACATCCAACTGCCCCTCAACGTGTTGCTTTAAACGCATGAGCTAAATTGCGGTTACGACGCAGCAGCCAGCCAGCTTTGTACTATGACTTCTGTTAAACTACTCTGCGTTCTGCCCTCCGTTAATCATCCAGACAACGTTGCAAAAGTTGTCTTGGTCCCATCACAGAAGCGAAGCCTACTCTGATTTCAGCCTTCCGTTGATTCCACACAACGTCGCGGTAGTTCTCCTCACAGAAACGAACACAGACGAAGCATCAGTGGCTTTACCGTCTCAGCATCCCATCACAGCTGCGGAAAGCGAGCCAGCCAGTGGTGTTGCCAGATTGTCATTTGCGAGAGAAACAAGCAACCATGTCTATAACAATAAGCCAAAAATAAGCAACTAGGGCATGTCAGTCAAACTTTATTGTCCGTTATTGTTTTAGAACAATGGTTCTCAATCCTTTTCATGCCAAGAACAAGGACCCCCAATGTTTACAGTGTACTTTACAGAAAGATGTACTTATAATAAACAGATTTGGCAACACAGTATAGCCACAAATCCTCACTCTCTTCTTCTTCTAAATGTATTAGATAGTAACTAGGTACATAATAATGTTTGAAAAATAGCAGATCTTCAAGCTCGAGCTTGTAGATCGGCTATTTTCCAATAAACTAGGGCTTATTAAGTGGATTGATTGATTATGTATGTTTGTTAATGCAGTATTTTTTATTTGTGCCCATTGTCTCATCATTGATCATTGTCATACAATGACATTCCCAGGTGTTCAAAGGCCCCAGCATTGGCTCCATTCGTTCAAGTACAACATGTTTGAAAATAGCAGATCTACAAGCATATATAATTATAAAGGTCCTTTCCACCATCAAACTTATTTTCTGCAGAGTAGGGATGGAGATTAAATATTTTAACTGTTGAGTTCTGTACTGGTAACTTGTTTGAAAAGTATATTAACTGGCAATTATGTCAGTTATATCTGTACCTGTCTTCTGTTAAACATCCAGGCCCCTCACATAAGCTTTGTGGGGTATTCAAGTGAGTGTTCATATGTCACCCATTCACACGTTACATAAATGTAACGTGTGAATGGGTGACATATGAACACTCACTTGAATACCCCACTCACTCTTATAAATATATGGGTAGGGTAGCCTACACTCACTTGAATACCCCACTCACTCAACTCACTCCCTTTATACCTTTGTTGTCTATAATGGTATAAATATAGGCGACTATTCCAAAAACGTCGGCGACACTGTCGGCGACATGTAAAAGCTGTCGGCGACAATTCCAAATCCGGCAGGCGAGAATTCCACCGAAATTGGTGAGCCTTCCTCGGCGACTCTTCCACGTTTTCCGGCGACCTTCATTTCGGCGAGATTACCTGTTACCGCCTACATGTACTGTACTGTACTGTTGCTGCGCTAGCATAGCCTCTACATTAGCTTACTTCTTTGTGTAGTTTGGCCAATAAAGTTATTATTTGACCATGAACATCCCAACGTTAGTCGTTGCTATAGTTGTAAAGACTTGATGAAAACCTGTGTGAGCGTGTGGCATCTAAAACATTGTCCACCACATCTCCGTGTTGAATGGGGAAAAGAATCTACAGTAGCCTACATGTACTGTACTGTAGCTTAGCATGTATGCTAGCGCAACTAGCCTCTACTCTTCTTTGTGTAGTTTGGCCAATAAAGTTATTATTTGACTATGTTCACCCCGACGTTAGTCGTCGCTATAGTTGTAAAGACTCGATGAAGACCTGTGTGAGTGTGTGGCATCTAAAACATTGTCCACCACCACCAGGGCTGCCAACTTTCAGGAAAACCTAAGAGTGAGATTTTTCTTTTTTTGCGAGGGGGGGGGGGGGGGGAAGAGAGCTTTGGTGCCTCAAAAGAAATATAAAAAAAATGATATATAGGCCTATATGTTCAACAAATATTACAATAATTTAGGTTATTATAATTTTATCGACCCATGGAGTCACTATTACACCAACCAGGTACCAGGTACAGTATTTTGCACTGGGTGGGTGTTATTTAATTCTCCAAATCTAACCCTCAATAATGAATATGTAATTTTGAGGCAGAAACGTAGGATATAGTATACTGTGGATCATTTGGGTGGGGGGTCTGGGGGTCCTCCCCCAGAAAAAAATTAAAAGAGTAGATGTTATTTCCTGTATTCTGTTGCATTTTACAGGGAGTTTGATACTTTTTATCTGGCTTTACTAGGATGAGAAAATTATGGATAAATGTTTACATTAAGCTGCAAGTAACACGTCTTTTGCTTGAAGATCTGTTCTTTTTGCACACGCATCCATCCAAAAGTCTCTCCTCATTTATACTGCCTGCTAGTAAGCAATGGGCATTTTGGACGTGTTGAATTAATGTTGTAGCCTAGATCCTCCTGTCGCCTGTCTCTACTGTAGAGAATGACGTGCGCAGGGAACGTGCACGCAGCGTTCCTCACACCAGACGCTCACGCACACACAGCGACGCATCTAATCATTACTTCAGAATCAGATACAGTATTTTAAGCCCTTTTTTGTTGCTCAAATCGCGGCCGAAGGGGATGTCTCAGTGACACTTGAGTTGACGCAGTTTTCCACTTTGTGACGGCTGGTGATATGACGGCGTGAGAAATACGATGTGTGGCGTGAGAGCGTGAGAAGAGGGTCATTTGCGTGAGTCTCACGCTCATTGCGTGAGGGTTGGCAGCTCTGACCACCACATCTCTAAAAATAATTAGCGCAAGTTAGCATCTCCGTTGTGTTTGTTTACAGACTGAGAAGATCCTATCCGAGTATCCGTATGTTGAAAGGGGCGTTGATTTCTTTCGGGAGCGGAGGGGAGGAGGGGGAGAGGGGAGGAGGAGAGGAGGGGGGGGGGTACTGTAGTGGAAAACCTACATAAAAAATGCGGTGCGGTGTCGTGCCGTGTAGTGTCGGGCTAAAAAGTGGTATGGAAAACCGGCTTTAGATTGGTTACTTTTTAGTACCACTTTCACACCACTCTACCCAGGTCCTTGTAGTGGAAAACCTGGCACAAGTGGGTGGTGTGGTGTGGAGTGGTGTGGTGTTGGTCCTTTGGGAAAGGGGCTGTACACGGTCAAGCTGTGACTGTTCACATACTAAACTGCGACCTACGTGCGTTCGCACTGAAGCATGTCGCACCTACACACACCGCGGTGAAGTTGGTTTGACGTTGGATATTCACCCAGTTGGATATTCGAAAATCTTAGGGACCGTCTACAAAGTGCAGGCGGCAATTTAAAAAAATGCAATATCTCCTAGACAAAAGCACCTAGAAAGACCCAAATTCACTCTAATGTTCTTTGCCCATGCCTACACGATGCACACCCTTTATTTTGAAAAAATATGTCAAAACCTATTTTTAATGAATTTTAGAAATCTTAGAATTGTAATAACATTGGGGTTACATGACTTTGATAGCCAAATCTTTGTTCAGATTGTCTGGCAGGCATTTCTACATGATGCACACCTTTTATTTTGAAAAAACAGGTAAAAGCTTATTTTAAATGAATTTTAGAAATCTTAGAATTGTAACAAGATTGGGGTTACATGACATTGATAGCCACATCTTTGTTCAGATTGTCTGGCAGGCATTTCTACATGATGCACACCTTTTACTTTGAAAAAATATGTCAAAACCTATTTTTAATGAATTTTTGAAATCTTATAATTGTAATAACATTACGTTTAAGTGACTTTGACACCCAAATCTTTGTTCAGATTGTCTGGCAGGCATTTCTACATGATGCACACCCTTTATTTTGAAAAGATTTGTCAAAACCTATTTTTAATGAATTTTAGAAATCCTAGAATTGTAATAACATTGGGGTTAGATGACTTTGATAGCCAAATCTTTGTTCAGATTGTCTGGCAGGCATTTCTACATGATGCACACCTTTTACTTTGAAAGAATATGTCAAACCCTATTTTTAATGAATTTTAGAAATCTTAGAAATGTAATAACATTGGGGTTACATGACTTTGATAGCCAAATCTTTGTTCAGATTGTCTGGCAGGCATTTCTACATGATGCACACCTTTTATTTTGAAAAAACAGGTAAAAGATTATTTTAAATGAATTTTAGAAATCTTAGAATTGTAATAACATTGGGGTTACATGACTTTGATGGCAAATCTTTGTTCAGATTGTCTGGCAGGCATTTCTACATGATGCACACCTTTTACTTTGAGAAAATATGTCAAAACCTATTTTTAATGAATTTTAGAAATCTTAGAATTGTAATAACATTGGGGTTACATGACTTTGATAGCCACATCTTTGTTCACATTGTCTGGCAGGCATTTCTACATGATGCACACCTTTTACTTTGAAAAAATATGTCAAAACCTATTTTAATGAATTTTAGAAATCCTAGAATTGTAATAACATTGGGGTGAGATGACTTTGATAGCCAAATCTTTGTTCAGATTGTCTGGCAGGCATTTCTACATGATGCACACCTTTTACTTTGAAAGAATATGTCAAAACCTATTTTTAATGAATTTTTGAAATCTTAGAATTGTAATAACATTGGGGTTACATGACTTTGATTGTCTACTGACTTTGATTGTCTACTGACTTCCCCCATCCCATTCTGCAAGCGGCCTTGACTCCCCTCACGCACGCACGCATGTCCTCCGCCCTTCCTGACACACAACACATTGTGTTATTAGACCTATTGCATTTAATTTATATTAAAGATTTGTCAAAAATAACTTTTTATTATATATACATTTCATTTTTTCGAAATAAAGGATGTGCATCATGTAGAAATGCCTGCAAAACAATCTGAACAAAGAATTGGGTATCATAAACATGTAACCCCATTGTTATTACAATTCTAAGATTTCTAAAATGTATTAAAAATAAGTTTTGACATATTTATTCAAAATAAAGGGTGTGCATCATGTAGAAATGCCTGCCAGACAATCTGAACAAAGATTTGGCTATCAAAGTCATGTAACCCCAATGTTATTACAATTCTAAGATTCCTAAAATTCATTAAAAATAGGTTTTGACATATTTTTTCAAAGTAAAAGGTGTGCATCATGTAGAAATGCCTGCCAGACAATCTGAACAAAGATTTGGCTATCAAAGTCATGTAACCCCAATGTTATTACAATTCTAAGATTTCTAAAATTTATTTAAAATACGTTTTTACCTGTTTTTTTCAAAATAAAAGGTGTGCATCATGTAGAAATGCCTGCCGGACAATCTGAACAAAGATTTGGCTATCAAAGTCATGTAACCCCAATGTTATTACAATTCTAAGATTTCTAAAATTAATTTAAAGGGGTGGTGACATCCAAAAATAAATTTTGAGTTTTTTATGCTTTTTTTAATGTTTCCTGGCCTCAATTACACCAAAAAAAACGCAACTTTTGACATGCAGTGGTTTTCCTGCTATCTGTGTGTTTGTGCTGGTGTCTGCATAATGAGTCTCAAACGCGCAGTTCATTGGCTACTGGACTCATACGTCGTCAGTCGATTCACCCCCCCCCCCCTCCCCGTCCTCTCTCCCCTCTCCCAGTGTCCCTGTCTGTATTTCTCCACAGCCCAAGTTTTGAGGAAGTGACCTCTTACATTATATTATCCTTCAATTGTAAATATGGGCATATAAAATATATTTACCCATTCGGATATCTTATTTACATCAATATCCTTCATATCAAGTAGTCAGTTTATGCTTTTGTGAAATAATGAAAATCGCTATATATCGCTATGTATTTTCCGCCCTGGCTGGGTCCGTGGACAGCGCCTCCCTCCTCATCACCGAGTCCCCGAGGACAGCGCACTTCTCCCGGGGGCAGAGCTCCGTGGACCGTGGAGCAGCCGACTATAACTCCACGCTGCCCTGTCCTCCCTCCACACACACGGGCACGGCGACTCGGAGAGCAGACAGTAAAACGCTATGATAACACAAGCAATAGGTGGTTCTCTAAACGGAGGCATTTAGACAAAATATGTTACTATAATAACTACAGAAGGACCGTGAAGTGTTTCTGCAGCGCGGAGCAGAGCTATAACGTTACCGCGTACGATCTAAATTGAACTCCGCGGGGGTACAGATGTAACCACAGAGATCCGGTAACGTCGGTCCCGGGGAAGAAAAAAACACTCGCGACTCTCGATGCTGTTTGTGTGTGCCTCGTCAGGGCTCAGCTCAGCCTCTGTGTGTCAGTGTGTGTGTGTGTGTGTCACAGTGTGTCTTGTACCAAAGCAAAGCAGCGAAACACATGCATCGCGTCTGCGAGCATGCATCTCTCGGTCATTGTGTTGGAGCTGGGCGGACCTCTGTGTGTGTGTGTGTGTGTGTGTGTGTGTGTGTGTGTGTGTGTGTGTGTCGTGTGTGTGAGCGTGCGTGCGTGTGCGTGGCCAGTGGCCACTTTGGGTACCAGTTTGAGAACTGCTGGCCTATAAGGGCTGAAGTGAGTGATTTGTATTAATAATCAAAATCCAAATGATTGTAGTGGAGAGATAAAGTGCATTTGCCTCTGAGATGTAGTGGAGTAGAAGTATAAGAATTGAAAATTGGAAATACTCAAGTAAAGTACAAATATTCAAAATTGTACTCAAGCTATACTAATATTTGTTAGAATGAGTGGGAGAGAGAGGCTCCCCTGGTGGTGGTTATAGAGTATTTCAGGTGACAGACCGTTTTTCATGACACCTAAACAGAGAGAGAGACCATGGCTCCATGGAGTGGATTTTCAAGTTTAAACATTTTAAAACATGTTTTTAGGACCAGGGCAAAGACTTTTATGATTGGTAAAAACAGAATGTCATTTGACCTTTAAAATACGTTTTTACCTGTTTTTTCAAAATAAAATGTGTGCATCATGTAGAAATGCCTGCCAGACAATGTGAACAAAGATTTGGGTGTCAAAGTCACTTAACCGTAATGTTATTACAATTCTAAGATTTCTAAAATTCATTAAAAATAGGTTTTGACATATTTTTTCAAAGTAAAAGGTGTGCATCATGTAGAAATACCTGCCAGACAATCTGAACAAAGATTTGGCTATCAAAGTCATGTAACCCCAATGTTATTACAATTCTAAGATTTCTAAAATTCATTAAAAATAGGTTTTGACATATTTTTTCAAAGTAAAAGGTGTGCATCATGTAGAAATGCCTGCCAGACAATCTGAACAAAGATTTGGCTATCAAAGTCATGTAACCCCAATGTTATTACAATTCTAAGATTTCTAAAATGTATTAAAAATAAGTTTTGACATATTTTTTCAAAGTAAAAGGTGTGCATCATGTAGAAATGCCTACCAGACAATCTGAACAAAGATTTGGCCATCAAAGTTATCTAACCACAATGTTATTACAATTCTAAGATTTCTAAAATTCATTTAAAATAAGTTTTTACCTGTTTTTTCAAAATGAAAGGTGTGCATCATGTAGAAATGCCTACCAGACAATCTGAACAAAGATTTGGCCATCAAAGTTATCTAACCCCAATGTTATTACAATTCTAAGATTTCTAAAATTCATTAAAAATAGGTTTTGACATATTTTTTTCAAAATAAAGGGTGTGCATCGTGTAGGCATGGGCAAAGAACATTAGAGTGAATTTTGGTCTTTCTAGGTGCTTTTGTCTAGGAGATATTGCATTTTTTTTAAATTGCCGCCTGCACTTTGTAGATGGTCCCTAAGATTTTCGAATATCCAACTGGGTGAATATCCAACGTCAAACCAACTTCACCGCGGTCCTACACACACACACACACACACACACACACACACACACACACACACACACACACACACACACCAAACTGCTCCAGTCCAAAGAAGGTTGAGGTGTAAACATGACGGTGGTAAGATAGGGGTCCACCCTGATGTTCCCCAGGTTCTATGTTCCCCACAGGTTAACCTGCATTAGTTTTACTGAGTTTAGGCGTAGGTTTAGGTGGTAAGAAAGTGGGGAACAAAGAACCTGGGGAGGGGAACATAGGTACTACGGTCCCGTGAGATACGACCGTCATGTTTCAGGGCTGTTCATTACCTGCTGTGTTTCAGTGGTTGAGCTGCTAACAAACGTCCTCCTGCTGCTTAACGACGACACTGTTTTGAAACGACACGTTTTAGTTTTCTTTGTAGCTTAAAGTCTCAACAACGGTCAGCCACCATGTTGTTTTCACTGCTGCATTGTGGGTAATGTAGTTCTTCTTCTGACCAATTTAGACGCCAGTTGGCGTGTTGCTGCCCCCCACTGTTGGTCTCGGGTACTGACCATTGTTTATACAGTAACGTACAGTATGTCAGAAGAGGCTACAGGTATAAAATAGGACTAAATGGTTTATGTATGTTTGATAATATTATAATTTATATCTGCAAAGTAACTTGTAACTAAAGTGTTCAAATAATTGTATTGGAGTAAAGCACAATATTTGGATCCAAATAGTGGAGTAGAAGTAGCCTAAAGTTATTGGAAATTGCAAATAGGCCTACTCAAGTAAAGAACAAATACCTCAAAACTGTACTTGAGTAGGCTAAGGCTACTGATTGATTGATTGATCAAATGATTGATTGATTGAAGCTTGCATAGGAAAGGGTAGTTTCATGACAGTACTGGTACAAGGGTCAACTAAAAGGATATGTAATAAAAAAAAAGAAAAGCTTTTGGGCTTTGTTCAATTGGGGTCTTTTTTTAACCCGTATTAACAGAATGACAGGCAAATAGAAGGATAGACAAACTGCACCTCGATTCACAGACGTGGCGTGTTTAGCAGAAATACATTTAATTTTCATAGCACATTATATTAATACCTGTTTACGTTCATCTAAGCTATTTTGTTTTTCATCAAAAATAATTATAGGTATATGCAAAATAATAATAATAGAAGAATATCAGTCACCAGAACAAGTGGGGTGTTTTGAATGAATCTAACATGATCAAAATGGAGTTTGAAGTTACAATGGCTTCAGTGGGAAGTGGGAGTGTCTGATAGAATTAAGATCAAATATCTAAATAGTGAATCAAGCAACCTAAAAACTGTCTAATATAAATATATAAGGATGATGTAATAGAGTTGACCTCTGACCCCCAGGACAAGCAGCTCATGAATACAATTATAGATTTATTAAGTTACATCAATATATCAACACTGTTGGAAAATAAATACTCAAAAGTTTTACTTAAGTAAAAGTACCAATACTGCAATATAGAAATACTCTGTTACACACCAAAATACCTAGAGTGGAATCCACCAATGCATTTCAATGAGAATGGAGCGTTCATTTTCTTTTTTGCAGAAATCCTCTACTGGCAAAACAACGCTCCATTCTCATTGAAATGCATTGGCGGATTCCACTCTAGGTATTTTGGTGTGAGGGCACCCTACAAGTACAAGTTTGGAATTCAAAATGTACTTGAGTAAAAGTTAAAAAGTATTGGTATCAAAATGAACTTTTTTCTCATTTTTTTGGTAACCCATTTCTCACCCAGTACCAATTGCCTAAGCTGTAATCCTGGGCGCTGCACTCCCTCTGCCAACCTGGGGAGGGCCCTGAACTGAGCTCATGCATCCTTCAGTGCATGAGGAGTGGGCAAGCCGCGTCTTATCACCTGACAGGGGGAAGCTTCCCCGCGAGGGGGAAGGAACTCGTTATTCCAACCAGTTCCTTTCCCCTCCATCAGGCGCCCCGGCTGGCCAGGTGGAGGCATTAGAGACCAGGATTGCGGCATGTTTTTGTGTGGGTACCTACCCTAGAAGACACAGGGAGAACATGCAAACTCCACACAGAAAGCCCCACCTAGGGTATATGGGCACTGATAACGCAGAGGAGGGAACACGCCCCCAGTGTCCCCCGGCGGGAATCGAACCCAGGACATTCTAGATGCGAGGCGACAGTGCTCTGCTCAAAACGTCCTTTATGTACCGAAAACTATACCGACTGTCCCATTTCAAGTTTCATATGTACAGTATAATATTTTGAAAATAGCAGATCTACAAGCTCACAATGCGTCGAAATGCGACGCATTGTGAGCTTGTAAAGCTTTGGATACGACAAGATACGTATGCCGTGTGTTAATGTGTTAATACCATACATTATCAAATTACATCAATGAATATTTCAATAATAGGCTGATATATCTATGATTAATTCAGACTGTGACAAAGAAGCAATTTCTTAGCAGAAATATTTAATTAAGTCATGGAGCAGAGAATAATGGAATACAGTTCAGAGTTTGCTTATTGTACCAGAATGTTATCGAAAACAGGAACATATAGTTCTGTAAGATACATTGATTGTAATGGATGAAACTGGTTCAGGCTGACCTAGAATTGTGTAAGTTATCATAACATTTCATATTATTGTGTGCCAAGATGTAGGGTCACAAGAATGTATAAAAACTCAATACTCAAGCCTTGTGTACAGATACTTCTGTTGGCATATTAACACATGTATATACTAATATACTTCTGAAGATGCATAGCTGCATACAGTACATAGTTGCTTCATTAACACTTGAAGAAAATAAATTGAGGATATTGCAGGTTGAGGACATTAAGGATAAAAAGAAGAAAACAAGCAGGGAATGTCTGCTCCTAACGGAGACCTGTGTTGACAGGAGTAGTATGAAAATCCATAATATTATTGCTTTTCTATCAACCTCCCTGTCATAATACAGGTGTTTAATTTGATCCTCCCAGTGAATGTTTAATCCTTTCACTTGGTGTGAATCAACTGGTGACTTTTTAGACTACTCCTATGTCTGAAACTCTTGTCACAACGTTTACACTGGAAACGTTGTGACAAGATCCCAGTGTGGATACGCTGGTGATTCTTCAGAAGACTTGACCGACTGAAACTCTGGTTGCAAAGTTTGCAATGGAAAGGTTTTCTTCCAGTGTGGACATGCTGGTGTAACTTGAGACGATATGAACGTCTGAAACTCTTGTCACAGTGTTTACACTGGAAAGGTTTTTCTCCAGTGTGGACAAGCTGGTGTCTCCTCAGATTACTTGACAGACTGAAACTCTTGTCACAGTGTTTACAGTGGAAAGGTTTTTCTCCAGTGTGGACATGCTGGTGTCTCTTCAAGTCACCTAAATGAATGAAACTCTTGTCACAATGTTCACACTGGAAAGGTTTTTCGCCAGTGTGGACACGCTGGTGTGTCTTCAGAAAACTTGACAGACTGAAACTCTTGTTGCACAGTTTACAATGGAAAGGTTTTTCTCCAGAGTGGATATGCTGGTGTCTCTTAAAGTTACCTAACTGAATGAAAGTCTTGTCACAATGTTTACACTGGAAAGGTTTTTCTCCAGTGTGGATATGCTGATGCAGCTTCAGTTTAGATGACTCACTGAAACGCTTGTCACAAAGTTTACAGTGGAATGGTTTTTCTCCAGTGTGGACACGCTGGTGTGTCTTCAGAGCACTAGAGTGACTGAAAACCTTGTTACACAGTTTACACCAGAAAGGTTTTTCTCCAGTGTGGACACGCTGGTGTGTCTTGTCACTGAAACTCTTGTTACACAGTTTACAGTGGAAAGGTTTTTCTCCAGTATGGACACGCTGGTGTATCTTGAGCTGATCTAAACGTCTGAAAGTCTTGTTACACAGTTTACACTGGAAAGGTTTTTCTCCAGTATGGATACGCTGGTGTGTCTTGAGATGATCTGAACGTGTGAAACTCTTGTTACACAGTTTACACTGGAAAGGTCTGTCTCCAGTAGGGACACCTCCACTTGTCTCCTCCCAATCATCACTGTCTTCAGTGACTTCAGTGTCAGATTCAAGCTCAACTCCACCTTCAGAGCAGTGAGAAGAGAGGTCTTCATCATCAGCTTTACTTTTCACTGATGGCAATGTTAACATTGATCCATGAGGCTCCTCTGGTCTTTGAAGTCGCTCCTTGTCTTCCTCTTTAATGTGTGGAGGCTCTGGTTTCTCCTCACTGCTGCCTAGCTGCAGGTGCCCTGGTGAATGGAGAGCCTGGTGAACCATGTTCAGAGGGAGTTTGTGAAGGACCACCACTGCAAGCTTCATAGTAGCCACTAGGGAAGTCAACGATGACCCAGAAGGCTCCTCTGACGTTTGAAGTATCTCCTCAAGTTCTGCTTTAATGTGTGGAGGCTCTGGTTCCTCCTGTTCTACTTTAATGTGTGGAGGCTCTGGTTCCTCATGTTCCTCTTTAATGTGTGGAGGCTCTGGTTCCTCCTGTTCCTCTTTAATGTGTGGAGGCTCTGGTTCCTCCTGGAGCAGACTGGAGCTCCTCTCCTGTTCAGGAGAAACCTCCTCTTTACACACAACCATGTGCAGGATGTCTAGGAGAAGAAAAATAACATGATAGTGAACACTGGATTCCTGAAGAGTAAATAAACATTTCCATCCTCCAAGTTCCATGTACAAATTGATGTATCACCTACTTAAGGTGTGTTCACACTGAACTATTTAAACATTATCACCTCTTCAAGCTGTCATCCCTTTCTGGCTGTGTGTCTGGAAGGGCTCTCTCTAGTGTGTTGTCTTTGCAGTGTTGCTGGCTTGGCCATTGATCAAGTCATACAGCATAGAACAGAGTTTGTATTTGCATGTATGTACAGTATGTATGCTGTACATACTGTACTGTACAAGTTGGAAGTTTAAAATGTGTGTAAATGATTTTTATGGTGTGGCTCTGTACGTCTAGAAATAGGTCTGTGCGTCAGCACCTGTCTGTACAATGAGAAGTGATATGGTACAGTTTTTCCTTTAGTATTGCTTTTGCACAAAGGAGATGTTCTTTTGTTTATTGTAACGAGAAAAACAAGTTTAATAATTGATTTCAAGAGATATTTTAATGATAGCTATATGTTTGTATTATTAATGTCATTCTCAAGATATTTTTTGCAATGGTTATTGTTCAGTGAAAATGAGATATTATGTCAGGTGTACAACATAACAATAACAGAAAGAAAGAGCAGGTGAAACTTACCGAGTGGATGGTCTTCAGGTTCCTCCTGCTTAATAGAAATGTCCCAGGCTGAGTCTGGAGAGTTCATCTTCTCCTCCAGTCTGGACTGATCTGAAATGAAGCAAATGCATAACGACTTTGCATGCATAAGGACAACACAAGGACTAAATAACATCTAGGCTAATATTCCTACTTAAATTGATCCTAAATGACTGTTGACAGGTTCTATTCTGCACATTTGTCCATGCCTAATCTCATGTTGAGCATGATTTCTTCCCTAATATGAGTCCTATACCTATGGTATTTGCACCCAATATTCATATGTTGGAGAGCTTGGATTAGTCCATATGGCCTTTACCTTCTGCAAATCTTACATTTATCCTTGACACCACTGGGTCTCCAGTCATTAAAGGACAATTACATAACATCTAGGCTCATTTTCCTACTATTTATTTTCATGAATGTGTTACTAGTTGTCATTACAAACACGTCCATGCCTTGGTTGTCCCTCAAAAGTTATGCAAAGTTTCTCCTGAACGTGCAAAACAAACCATACTTTTGTGTTTGTTTAAGCCAATTCTCCTCCTACGTTGAGGGCAAACATAAGAATTAATCAACATTAAGGGAATTCATTTAATAGAATGAATGAATTGATAAAAAGGTGACTTTGTTAGTCTACCACCTGGCCAAGCCTTTTTCCTGCATGAAACCCTGTAAAATATGTGTAGTTCTAACACTGGGCTGTGACATTCCCAAGTTTCAACTGATTTTCACAATTTTATCAACTGTAATACCACCCATGTAGTTTAGATGTAGATAGTTTCCCTGTGGTATGATTTACATTGGTAAAACCAAACGCAACTTAAAGATTTGTGTAGCCGAACACAAGGCAGCCATAAGGAATGGCAACATTGAGTACGCCATAGCAAGGCATTACAGAGATGGGGATCAAGGTTCTGCAGCCACACTCAAATGTGTGGGTATTGAAAAGGTCACACTGCCACCAAGAGGTGGTGACCACAAAAAACTTTTACTGCAAAAGGAGACAAACTGGATCTTCACATTGAACTCAATGGAGCCACATGGCTTGAATGAAAGCCTAGATCTGAGTTCCTTTCTGTAAATCACTTCATTATTGTGTCAAAATGTGACACGTTGTGAGCTTGTAGATGGGCTCTTTTCAGCAAATGTCCCACAAGAGTAGGCATGCTAGGGGTTGTTAAACATCAAATCAAGAAACTGACTCAGCCAAAATAGATCCATCTGTGTTATCTCACACAGATCACACTCACAGATGCATTTCTAGATGTCTCACCTATTACATAGTCACGCCATATAAATGCATTTACAAGAAATTTTTGGCTTGTTTGCTTGGTTATCTTACAGTGTTAATGAGATATTTTGACAGCTCTACAACAGAACAGAAAACATGAAGGAAAGGGAGAGCACATGGAACTTACTGAGATGTGGTTGGTCTTCAGATTCCTCCTGTTTAACAGAAATGTCCTCATGTTCCTCTAGTTTAATAGAAATGTCCCTGGCGGAGTCTGGAGAGTTCATCTTCACCTGCAGTCTGGACTCCATAGACTGTTCTGAAATGAAGCAATAGCATAAGGACTTTAATGACTAGAGACCCAGTGGTGTCAAGAATAACAGTAATATTTGTAGACGCTAAAGGCAAAATGATCTGAGCCCAACTCTCCAACATATGAATCTTCAGGAGGCAGAACGGCCGCTTGGGAACCAGAAGGTTCCCACTTCCCCAGAGTTAATGAGCTCCTAGTCTCACATGGCCAGACTGTTGACTCCCAAAATGTACAAATGCTCCCATCATACAGTCCGGGAGACGGAAGTTCTAATCATGCATATACGCTATGAGAAGCGATAAAGCGGATGTGAAGCCTCCTCCCCACTCCTGTTTAATTTTTACAGTCGTAAATGAATGTGTGAATGTAATCCCCAATCTATGTTTAGCACAGTGGATAAATGGTGCTACTGTATATAAACCACATACAGTAACACATTTATATTATATAGCATATTTAACCATTTATTCCAACACTGAGCTGTGACCCAAAATACATTCCCAAGTTGCACATGATGAAGTAGGGATGGGAGAACAAACGTTGTTTTATGTTGTAATTTGAATGGGTCATAATAATGGCTGTCCTGACTTGACTTCCAAGGATTAATCATCTGGATATTATCATAATAAAGGACCAAATGTGTTCTCCTCCTGCTATACTGCTAAAATGTGGAACGCCCTACCGAAGGCCTTAACAGAATGTAAATCTCTACCTTCCTTTAAAACAGCACTGAAAAGCCAATTGGAGGCGGCTGCTACTCGAAACTGGTAAAGGAAAACAAAGCTGATCCTTTCCTCCCCCTGACCTTTCTATTGTAAATACCATTTATTATGCATTGTGTTCTACGATTGTTTTTAGATATCTTCTGCATAGTGCTGTGTTCTATTTGGCGCTCGTTCTATGATAGTCCAACTACTACTGTGTGACTTATGAATAGTGGCGAACACATGAGCCATAGAAAAGTAAAGAAGAAAAAAAAAAACACACACACAACGTATTTCTCCACCAGACCACGTTTACTGTACCAAATAAAACAAATACATTTTACTGTGCCAGACTCTGCCTTTATAATGCAGCGACCCAAAACAGTAACTAGCATACATCGTAGTATACTGTATTATACCAGTAAGATGCCTAAGGGCAAAAAGCGACCTCGCCCGCGCCATCCGTCTTGGCCAATTATGGATTCTGACGTCTGACATCATACATACAATCCCTTTTATGCCCATATATGGACTAAGGAGATCCCTGCTCTGAGGATCTTACATCACTGTGATGTTACCCGTGATGTCACAGTGATGTGTCAGCCTTTTATGCCCATATATATATAGAGAGAGATCCCTGCTCTAAGGATCTGACATCACTGTGATGTCACAGTGGTGTGTGAGGGGAACCACAGTGTCAGACGTTACAGACAGAGACAGACAGACAGAGGTATGGTCAAGCTGTGGCGGTTCACATACTAGTAAGACGCCACAGGGCGACATGCGACCAGGGAGAGGTCACGCCATGTCTTGACCATCTGGCCAGTGACGCCTGATTTGGAATCGCACTTGAGTTCTGGGCGGAGCCGTTTGTTTACACACCCGTCGGCAGGTTAGTTACTCACCAGCTTTAGTTTCAGTGAGGTTAGGTTTAGGGTTAGGGTTATGCATAGTTTTACTAAGGTTAAGGTTAGGGTTAGAGTTAGGGTTAAGGTTAGGTTTAGGTGGTCACACCTCCGCGCGGTCCAAGAGAACAAAAAGGAGCGCACCCTAGCTCCAGTTCAGCCAAAAAAAAAGCTTCCATGGGCGGTGTTTGCCCAGAACTCATGTGCGTTTCCAAATAACGCACCAGTGACGTATAGCCTATCAGACCAGTTACCCATATATGGAGACCCCTGGTAACCATAAATGGAGATCCATGTACAGTATATGGAGACATTATGTGAGAGCGGGGGGGGGGGGGGGGGGTCTAGCTTATTGTAACGGGGACAGACCGCGTGTTACCGGCTGATACCGACAATAAGCCACTCCCGACCTAGTGCCATGTGGCCGATGTGGCCTCCATATGGGAATTCCCATATGAAGTCCTGTTAGACATGGGGTGTGGCGTGACGTTGGTGTAGTGGGTAGTGCCCAGCAGCCGTTCGCAACTGGTAAAAAAAACTAAACTAGCCCAACCCTACTCTCCCCTGCCCCTTCCTGTTTGTTTAGACTTACTGTTTTCTTTTTGTTTTTGTTCTCTCATTTTATTTTATTTACATATCTACTGCATATTACTGTGTTCTATTCGTCTGTCATTCAATGTTATATGAGATACTTTAATGGTTTCCTGTGGAAATAAGCTTAGTCTTTTCATGGATCTCCTTTTAGTAGAACTTGTACCAGTGAACGTCATGAAACTGTACCTTTTCCTATGCAAACTTCTAATAAAGTCTTCAATCAATCAATCAATGAAACATGGGGGTCGTATATCACGAGCGTCATGTTTCCACCTCAACCTGTTTTGGAGCATTTTAGCCAATTTGAAACGGCCGTCTAAACAAACGTTCAGATTTCTAAAATGAAATGCTTACTGAAGGCTCACAGATGTCACATTGAGGGCCGCTCAACCAGAATTACCTGTATCTTCCTTATTATCTAATAAGAAGCATTTTGATCCGATCTAACTAAAAAGATTTGAACGTATCAGCGTGCAGTACAATTCCCAACCGATGGGGTCACGCAGTTGAAATAGCCACACAACATGGCCACAGATCGGATTAAATAATACAGAAGATACGGGTAATTCTGCTGGAGCATACCATATTCTGACACCCGTGCGTCTTCAGTAAGCCTTTATTTTAAAAATCTGGACGTTTATTTAGAGTAGACGGCCGTTTCAAATGGTCCAAACTGCTCCAAAGCAGGTTGAGGTGTAAACATGACGGTGGTGAGATACGACCGTCATGTTTCAGGGCTGTTCATTACCTGCTGTGTTTCAGTGGTTGAGCTGCTAACAAACGTCCTCCTGCTGCTTAACGACGACACTGTTTTGAAACGACACGTTTTAGTTTTCTTTGTAGTTTAGGTTTAAAGTAACAACAACAGTCAGCCACCATGTTGTTTTCACTGCTGCATTGTGGGTAATGTTGTTCTTCTGACCACTTGGTCTGGACGCCAGTTGGCGCGTTGCTGCCCCCCACTGTTGGTCTCGGGTACTGTCCATTGTTTATACAGTAACAGTAGTAGGCCTACAGTATGTCAGAAGTGCCTACAGGTATACAATAGGACTAAAGTGGTTTATGTATGTTAGATAATATTATAATCATCTCCGCCAGGCCGGAAGGCATGTTGTTACCAGCTAACACATATTGTATTGTGCTGATCAAGTTTAAAATGCACCACCTTGAATGAGATTCAAAACGGTGTGGTTCTTTATAGGTTGGTATAATAGACAAGCTTGTAGATCTGCTATTTTCTAATGACTAAACAGGGTTAATGTTATTGGGTTCTTCATTTGGATGTGAAAGTTGTGTCACTGTCACAATATAGAGCTATTTAACATTTGGTTCCATTAATTGTTACAGCTAAACTCTCAGAGTTACAGACATGTAAGTGTCATTGAGTTACAGACCTGTAAGGGTCCTTTTGGATCCATAACTCAGAGTAGAGACCTGTAAGGGTCCATTTGGTTCCATTAACTCAGAGTTACAGACCTGTAAAGCCCGTATCAGAGTGTACGGTGGAGACCTATCCACCGCAAATTTTAGGTGGAAAGCTTTCCACCTCAAGTCAGAAAATAAGTGCAGGACATCATAGTACCCACGGTGGAGTCCTATTCACCGTGACTGACTAGTCTAGATTGACCAATCAGTGAACGGGGTGTAGAGCCTGTCTGTCTGATAGTAAAAACAGAGAGATGTGTCGGTACTCGTGGTGGAAAGCTCTTCACCGTGAGGAATGATGTAACGTTGTAGTTTCATGACTCAAAAAGACTCGACCGCGGTGTAAAGCTTTCCACCGCCGAGCCGACTATGATGCCGGCTTTAGGGTCCATTGGGTTCCATTTGTACACTCAGTTACATATGTAAGGGTCCATTTGGTTCCATTTGTACTAGTAGAGTCCATTTGGTTCCATGTGTACACTCAGAGTTACAGACCTGTAAGGGTCCACTTGGTTCCATGTGTACCCTCTCAGAGTCACATACCTTTAAGGGTCCATTTGTATGCATTTGTACACTCTCAAGTCTCATCTCTCTATTGTTCAACAGGTTTCAAATAAAGGGGAGGTTTCTTGATGAGGTTGAGAAGATTCAAGCACATCTTGACTCCTTTACCAGATAAAAAAAAAAAAAAAAGGCAGAGCACCAGTTGGTGTGTAGACATATAGGCCAGGAGCTTTTCTTATTATGAGGATAAAATGTTAGGAGACATTAATCTGACCTTTTTTAATGGTTTCTTAAGATGTGGGGAATTCACCACTCGTTCTCTCTTCATCCTCAGCATGAGCTCAACATTTCCCATTTAACTTTTGAGGATCATTTATTTAATATATTTCTGAAACACTCTAAATATGATAATTAAAAGGGGCACCTGTTATTATATCCAAAACTAATGTAGATGTTTCCTTCCATGTCAGTTTACCTGCAATGCAGATACATGCAATACATGATCCTGTTTCTCATCCCCGGTGGAAAGCTCATGGTGAGATCCTGGTTTGCTGAAAAGCTAAAGACACTGTGCCAGTGCTGCGGTCTCCTGAACTCTACTCTCCTCATTACCTAGGCATCAAAGTGGTCCTCAGCTGCCTATGAACGTTACGTGTGCTTAAACCAGGGAGATATTGTGTTGACTCAGAATGTCATGGTAGTCAGGGAAAGTTAGCTCTCAAACTGTCAAATCTGGGAATAAATTCCTTACCAAACAATTTCTTCACCAATGTGTTCGTAAAGGTGTCTAGTAACATATCTAACAAAGATTGAAATTCAACATCCCTAGCAAAATGTTTGACAGCTAGGGTAATTCTGGGTCTCATTCACTTACTATACACTGTACTATAAGGGAAAAAAATCACTCCCAAAAATATGCTTTAAGTGGGGTGTGAGGGGTCTAACTAGGTGTTTTTAATTATTCTGAATCCATTGCAAGCATTTGTTTGGCACGAAAAACATTCTTTGGGCTAAAAACAGACCCAAAAGAATTATGGTTTAGTGATGAGTCATCACTTTTCACAAGGTGTATGGGGTCCATTTTTGGCCCAAATAATGTTTTTTGTGCAAAACAAATGCTTGCAATGGATTCAGAATAATTAAAAACACCTAGTTAGACCCCTCACACCCCACTTAAAGCAGCTTTTTGGGAGTCATTTTTTCCCTTATAGTACAGAGTATAGTAAGTGAATGAGACCCAGAATTACCCTAGCTGTCAAACATTTTGCTAGGGATGTTGAATTTCAATCTTTGTTAGATATGTTACTAGACACCTTTACGAACACATTGGTGAAGAAATTGTTTGGTAAGGAATTTATTCCCAGGGTTTTATTAAAATTCCCTGACTATGGGTAGTGTTTTGTAATTGCTGCATGTGATGTGGTAATAAAGTGTTATCACTATGCATATCTGGTGGTCATTGGTTACATTAACACAGAGCTTTATGCGTTAGAGAAATGGACTAATGGTGAATGGAAGCCCAGGCCTCTCATTGTTCACATAACGTTGAACTATGAGATGGTTGTCTTCATGTTTTGTGGGATATCTTGATCATAATTGGTGAGCTTTTACCCCACACAGTTTTTTTCCCAATAGATAGTACATTCCTACAGGCTCTGGAGGAATTACCTAACGCCGGTGCGCAGCCTGGATCACATAATGTCACATAATGTTAGAACATCCTAGCAGGTTCCAGGATTGCTTGCTGCATTTTGTCCCTGCTCTTAATGGTTAATGATGGTTGTCTAATTGTGCTGAACAGGGAGAAAAATGTAGAAGAGCCTTAACGGCAAGATAAAATATTATCTCCACACTTGTATACTCAGAAGATCATGGATGGTTTCAACACTACATCTATCCATCCATCACTGCACAATTATTATGCTGCACAGGTCTGATCACGTCTCATAAAATGTAAGATACAACATATACACATTTACCAACACATAACAGGTTACAGGATGGAAAATAATATACCATGTTAAAGGATACAACAACATGTGTTAAAACCATACCTTTTCAAACTACATCAATCAATATTTCAATGATAGGCTGATATCTCTATGATTAATGATTAATCAGAGAAGTTTGTTTCCTGGCGGAGCGTTGCATGGATGATGTAAGACTAATAGGTGACAGCGTCGAGGTTTAACAAACCCAGACATTGCATTGTGGATCCTTTGGGGGTTTGCAATGAAATCCATCTTTGCTTCATGCTTAGGAGAAACGCTATTTCATCTTTGGGTGGGCAGATGGGTATTCGGAGCACACAGTCTGCCCTGCTTGGTCTCAGTCAGCAAAAGTGTGGCTGTGTCTCTGACTGTCTCAGCGTTGTCAGCGAGGCACAGAACATGCATGTGGTTCGCGGCCCCAGCAGGAGCGGAATTGGAGCAGAGGACGGTCCTCGATCACTCCAAACTGTTCTGGCATTGTTCTGTGGACACGCTGGTGTGTCTTCAGGTTACCTGAATCACTGAAACTCTTTTTCACAATTTTCACAAACTCTTCCTCACAATTTTTACAGTGGAAAGGTTATTCTCCAGTGTGGATACGCTCATGTGTCCTTAGATTACTTACCGTACAGAAACCCTTGTCACAAAGTTTACAGTGGAAAGGTTTGTCTCCAGTGTGGATATGCTGGTGTGCCTTCAGGATAGATGACCGACAGAAACTCTTGTTGCAAAGTTTACACTGGAAAGGTTTTTCTCCAGTGTGGACACTCTGGTGTGCCTTCAGGTGAACTGACTGACTGAAAGTCTTGTTACAATGTTCACAATTGAAAGGTTTTTCTCCAGTGTGGATACGCTGGTGTGACTTCATAAGACTTGACCAACTGAAACTCTTGTTACACAGTTTGCAATGGAAAGGTTTTTCTCCTGTGTGGACACGCTGGTGTTCCTTCAGTTTAGATGAAAGGCAGAAACTCTTGTCGCAATGTTCACAGTGGAAAGGTTTTTCTCCAGTGTGGACAAGCTGATGTTGTTTCAGGTGAGATGGAAAGTTGAAACTCTTGTCGCAATGTTCACAGTGGAAAGGTTTTTCTCCAGTGTGAACACTCTGGTGTGTCTTCAGATTACCTGACTCACTGAAACTCTTGTCACAAAGTTTACAGTGTATCTTGAGACTATATGAACGTCTGAAAGTCTTTTTACACAGTTCACACTGGAAAGGTTTTTCTCCAGTGTGGATACGCTGGTGTGTCTTCAGAAGACTTGACCAACTGAAACTCTTGTTACACAGTTTACACTGGAAAGGTTTGTCTCCAGTGTGGACACCTGCACTTGTCTCCTCCCTATCATCACTGTCTTCAGTGACTTCAGAGTCAGATTCAAGCTCAACTTCACCTTCAGAGCAGTGAGAAGAGATGTCTTCATCATCAGCTTTACTTTTCACTGCTGGTAATGTCAACATTGATCCACCAGGCTCCTCTGGTCTTTGAAGTCGCTCCTCGTCTTCCTCTTTAATGTGTGGAGGCTCTGGTTCCTCCTGTTCCTCTTTAATGTGTGGAGGCTCTGGTTCCTCCTGGAGCAGACTGGAGCTCCTCTCCTGATCAGGAGAAACCTCCTCTTTACAAACAACCATGTGCAGGATGTCTAGGAGCAGAAAAATAACATGATAGTGAAAACTGGACTCCTGAAGTGTAAATCCACTCTCCATGTTCAAATTGATGCATCATTTACTTAAGTTGTGTTCACACTGAAATATGTAAAGAGATTTTAACAGATTACAAAAAAATAAATAAAAATACAATTATGAAAATAATAACAATTATTATATATTCAAGCTGTCAATCACTTAACATATGGAAACAACAGACAATTCTTATCAAGTTTTAATCTTGCAGTTGTATGTGTGAATATAATAAAGATTCAGCAACTCCAAGTTCTATGTCATGACTAAAATATACTTCATTACAATCAAGCTGTGAAAAGCTCACAAAGCCACAAATCAGTGTTTTTTTTCCCCCACCTTCCCAGCTGGCAGATGTAGCCTACTAACTGCCCAGGGACCCAATGTGTTTACTCAAATACTGTTTTGGGGGCTTGTTTGCTGCCCCCAAATTACAACAGATATAAAATGTACATAGATACCCCTCCAGCATTAATTAGATGGTGTTCAACCCTAAGAGTACAAATGGAACCAAATGGACACGTAAGGGACCATTTCGTTCCATTTTGTACCATCTCAGGTATACAACCAGTAAGACTCCCGAATCGGGAGATAAGCGACTGTCAGGTCACAGCTTATCTGTGGACCTGACGGTGATGTCAGCGAGTTGTGACATCACTTCCTGTACAGGGCGGCTACACGAAATGTGGATAACACTATATATGGAGTGTGACGTGTGTACTGGTATGATGTGGCGTGATGTCATACAATACACAAACAAGCCCTATATAAAGGGGCAATTCTTAGCAGGGAAGAGAGCATTCCCCACTAGCTGAGTATCTTAAGATGGTTGGATGTGATAAGCTATAAGCTTAGTTGATCCTGGCGATAAGGTCTGAGTCGAGGAATGCTCTCTTCCCTGGTGAGAATTGCCCCTTTATTGCGACCGTCAGGTCGCAGTTTAGTATCAAAACCTCCACCGGCCGTCCGTCCGTCCCTGAGTCCGTCCGTCCCTGAGTCACACGTGTGACGTGACACGTGTGACGTCACACTTTTGCCACAGAGTCCAAACGGCTCAGTTTCTTGCTGTGCGTCTGAAAGGGCTCTAGTGTGTTGTCTTTGCAGTGTTGCTGGCTTGGCCATTGGTCAAGTCATACACCATAGAACAGAGTTTGTATTTGCATGTATTTACAGTATGTATGCTGTACATACTGTACTGTACAAGTTGGGCCCAAGTTTAAAATGTGTGTAAACGATTTTCATGGTGAGGCTCTGTACGTCTATAATTAGATCTGTGCGTCAGCATCTGTCTGTACAATGTACAATGTGAAGTGATATGGAGCAGTGTTTTTCCTTAAGTATTGCATTTTCACAAATGAGATGTGCTTTTGGTTATTGTAACAATAAGACCAACTAGTTTTCCAGAGATAGTTCAATGATAGCTACATTATTATCATTCCCAAGATCTTTTTGCAATGGTTATTGTACAGTGGAAATGAGATATTGTGGCAGTTCTAAAACATAACAATGACATAAAGAAAGGTGAAACTTACCGAGTGGATGGTCTTCAGGTTCCTCCTGCTTAATAGAAATGTCCCAGGCTGAGTCTGGAGAGTTCATCTTCTCCACCAGTCTGGACTGATCTGAAATGAAACAAATGCATAACGACTGTTATTAGTTGTCATTACACACTCATGCCGAAGTTGTCCTACTGTTATTAGTTGTCATTACACACTCAACCATGCCGAAGTTGTCCTAAACGAGGCGCCACACTCTGCTAAACAGATGTTATCCTGTTATGTGTTTTGCTGAGAGGATGAGCGGGGAGGCCGGGGAATTGTTTTGTTATAAAACACATTTTCTTATGTCATCCAGCGTTAGGTATGGCCATATTCTCACTACTGATATGCTCTGAAAGTGTGGAAAAACAAATTTCGTTTCACTGCGTCTTTAAGATTAGGCATGGACAAATGTGTCAAAAGATGGACTCCTGCGATGCAAATAATGGCCTAAAGTGAATAAGGTGAAGGTTTCAGAGTTAGAGTGATTACTATAGGGCCGTGTAGACTTTGATGTGTCATGAGCTGTAGAAATGGTTTAATGTAAAATATGTGTAGTTCCAACACTGGGCTGTGATACATTCCCAAGTTACAACTGATGTTCACAATTAGTAGGGATTAGGGCTGTCACGATATGACATTTTACATGACGATTAATTGTCACTCAAATAATTGGCGATTAGCGATTTAATTGTGTTTTTGTCGTTGATAATTACAATTCTGTTTGGCTTTTAGGCTTTGAAGTTGTACATGGTAGATATGACACATAACCTAAATATACAAAGAAATTACTGACATATTTGACAACTTACTACTTAAAAAATAAGTTTGATAGTGGAAATAGCCGATCTACAAGCTCACAATGCGTCGCGATGCGACGCGTTGTGAGCTTGTAGATCTGCTATTTCCACTATTTCGGACATTTTTCAACATTCACGATTATGACGATTATGACAAAATAATTGTCAAATAATGTCAAATAATCACGATTAGACGATTATGTAATAATTGTGACAGCCCTAGTAGGGATGGGAGAACACTTCAACCACTAAAGTATTTTATGGCCCCCACACAGGACAGGAATATGAAATCAAAGGTTGTATCAACTGTAATACCACCCATGTAGTTTAGATGTTGACATCCCTGTGGTATGATTTACATTGTTCAAACCAAACGCAACTTACAGATTTGTGTAGCCAAACACAAGGCATCCATAAGGAGTGTCAACATGGAGTACGCCATAGCAAGGCATTACAGAGATGGGGATCACGGTTCTGAAGCCACACTCAAATGTGTGGGTATTGAAAAGGTCACACTGCCACCTAGAGGTGGTGACCACAAAAAACCTTTACTGCAAAAGGAGACAAACTGGATCTTCACATTGAACTCAATGGAGCCATGTGGCTTGAATGAAAGCCTAGATCTGAGTTCCTTTCTGTAAATCACTTCATTATTGTGTCAAAATGCAACACATTGTGAGCTTGTAGATCAGCTCTTTTCAGCAGCGCCGGAGCAGCCTGAACTGAAGTGCCGCTATAGGCGAGCTCTGTCAGAGTTTCACCACTTGAGCTCTATTACATTAGCTATTTTCTAGAAGAATGTTGAAAGCAAGGCCAAATAAGCAACTGCACTTCAGAAACAAGTTCCAAACAAAAGCAACCCCCGACTAGAGACTTTACAGGAAAATTAGACCAAAGTCGCTTATAATGAGAAAACCTGGCAACACTGCAGTTTATAGCTGCAGGCTATATATTGTCGCCCGACTTTTAAAAAGTTTGCCATTAATATGTCACCGACTGCCAGTCTGCCAGGAGTTAGAAAGAGATTCTTGTTGGCTGTTTGGTGTGGAGACACCTTTAAACACACAAAGGTTAAGTCAGCACTCAGCACAGGCAGTCGTTGTGCATATAACCACACACAAGCACAACAACAACACACAAAATGTGTGCAGCCAGCAACAGTCAGCAACTCATGATCAACCACAGCAAATAATACAAATTAATAATGGGCAACCGCCAAGCCTTTCAGAAATGAACACGGCGAGCCGCGAGCCTGTGAAAATCCTCTTGTATAATCATCTTTGCGTCTGCACTTGGTTTTGGGTAAATTAAATCCTCTAACTTGGTGTGGCCCTCTCTGAATCAAAATGTCTCTAAGCCCCTTATTATTGCTGGACATTTACAGTACCTGGATCATTTAAATCTTCCTCGCTGTGTACAGTTACTGGTTCAACTCCTAGTCCTGGTGTATTCTCTCCAGGCAGCGCTGCTGCCATTGTCAACAGTTTCTTCTTGAGCAGAACATGTTGTTGATTTTGTAATTCTTTCTCCTTTGCCGCCTCTTTTTGTACTCACAGCCTAGTCTTAGTCTTTTTTACATAATTATTGCTAGTTATATTCGTTCTGCTGTCTGCTGTCTGTGCTTCCTGTTTACTTCTGTTCAGACTTGGCGGGTTGAGTTGAGGGGGTGTGTTTACCAGGGCAGGGCAGCTGTTTGGGCATTACGTGGGCGCCTCTCCCTCCCCCGAGGCGGCTTCAGGTGCAGTGATTGGCACATTTTTTAATAGCTGCACGCACCGGGTTGGCTGCACTGCACCGTTTTTCTTTTCTTTTTTTTTTCCATCTCTCTCTCTCTTTCTCTCTCTCCCTCTCTCTCTCTTTCACCAACACATTTTCGCCGCCTCTACGAAGTACCGCTGTAGGCAGTTGACTAGTTCGCCTTTATATACGTGCCGGCCCTGCTTTTCAGCAAATGTCATACCAGAGAAGGCATGCTAAAACATCAAATCAAGAAACTGACTCAACCAAAATAGCCTGTCAGATCCATTTGTGTTGTCTCACACAGATCACACTCAGACTCATTTCTAGACATCTCACCTACATAGGCACACCATATAAATGCATTTAAAAGACATTTTGTCTTGTTTGCTTGGTTATTGTACAGTGTAAATGAGATATTGTGACAGCTCTACAACAGAACAGAAAACATGAAGGAAAGGGAGAGCACATGAAACTTACTGAGATGTGGTTGGTCTTCAGATTCCTCCTGTTTAACAGAAATGTCCTCATGTTCCTCTAGTTTAATAGAAATGTCCCTGGCAGAGTCTGGAGAGTTCATCTTCACCTGCAGTCTGGACTCCATAGACTGTTCTGAAATGAAGCAATAGCATAACAACTTTAATGCATGGCATACATATGAATCTTCAGGAGGCAGAACGGCCGCTTGGGAACCAGAAGGTTCTCACTTCCCAGTCCTCCAGGCTCCCTAGTCTTGCATGGCCAGATTGTTGACTCCCACAATTTGCAAATGCTCCCGTCATACAGTCTGGGAGATGGAAGTTCTGATGATGCATATCCGGTATGAGAAGAAATAAAGCGTATGTGAAGCCTCCTCCCCACCCCTGTTTCATTTTTATAGTTGCACACATTTAACTGTTGACAGCTTACTGCTGGGAGTCTAGTGCTGCTGCAGCAGCGACCCGCCTCCACTCACTGTCCTCTCCCCTCCACACACTGTCCTCTCCCCCTCTCCCCCTCCACTCACTGTCCTCTCCCCCTCCACTCACTGTCTTCTCCCCCTCCACTCACTGTCCTCTCCCCCTCCACTCACTGTCCTCTCCCCCTCCACTCACTGTCCTCTCCCCCTCCACTCACTGTCCTCTCCCCCTCCACTCACTGTCTTCTCCCCCTCCACTCACTGCCCTCTCCCCCTCCACTCACTGTCCTCTCCCCCTCCACTCACTGTCCTCTCCCCCTCCACTCACTGTCCTCTCCCCCTCCACTCACTGTCCTCTCCCCCTCCACTCACTGCCCTCTCCCCCTCCACTCACTGTCCTCTCCCCCTCCACTCACAGTCCTCTCCCCCTCCACTCACTGTCCTCTCCCCCTCCACTCACTGTCTTCTCCCCCTCCACTCACTGCCCTCTCCCCCTTTACTCACTGTCCTCTCCCCCTCCACTCACTGTCCTCTCCCCCTCCACTCACTGTCTTCTCCCCCTCCACTCACTGCCCTCTCCCCCTCCACTCACTGTCCTCTCCCCCTCCACTCACTGTCCTCTCCCCCTCCACTCACTGTCTTCTCCCCCTCCACTCACTGCCCTCTCCCCCTTTACTCACTGTCCTCTCCCCCTCCACTCACTGTCCTCTCCCCCTCCACTCACTGTCCTCTCCCCCTCCACTCACTGTCTTCTCCCCCTCCACTCACTGCCCTCTCCCCCTCCACTCACTGTCCTCTCCCCCTCCACTCACTGTCCTCTCCCCCTCCACTCACTGTCCTCTCCCCCTCCGGGAGATAATCCAGTCTCAACTCCCAGTTCGTTCAATGAATCACAACTAGCTGTTCACAGACGGACAGACAGGGTGCAAAACAGTCTCGGCCATGATGCCTTTCGGCCTGGTGGAGACAATAAACGTAAATGATCCAGGTTGTATTTTTTCAGTTAACCAAAGTTCTGGCTTCATAACTGTAATACTGAAATGATCCTCTTCTTTCAGGTCAACATTCAAGTTACACAATATTCTTACTGTTTAACTACATGTAATAATAACAAGCACACAAACACACTTTAACAGCCTAAAGTAGGTCAGAACATCTAGTCTGAAGTGTAGGCTTCTTGAAACTCTTGTCACAGTTTTGACAGTGGAAATTGATTGATTGAAGACTTTATTAGAAGTTTGCATAGGAAAAGGTACAGTTTCATGACGGTACAGTTCACTGGTACAAGGTCTACTAAAAGGAGATCCATGAAAATACTAAGCTTATTTCCACTGGAAACCATTGAAGTATCTCATATAACATTGAATGACAGACAAATAGAACACAGTACTATGCAGTAGATATGTAAAGAAAAACAAAAGAAGACAGTAAGTCTAAAACAAAACAGTATATACAAAGAAGGGGCAGGGGAGGGTAGGGTTGGGCTAGGTTAATTTTTTACCAGTTGCGAACGGCTGCTGCCTGCAAGTGGTTTTTCAGGGCAATTTTAAAGGATGCTAGTGATCCACACTCCTTTATGGCCTTCGGTAAGGCGTTCCACATTTTGGTGGTATAGCAGAAAAAAAGAGTTTGACCCTTTGTTGGTTTTGACTCTGGGTTGAAAGTGATCTGTGGCGCTGCCTCTGGTGTTGTAATTATGGACATCCTTAATGTTTATAAAGTATTTTGACAGGTACTTGGGTATCATAGTGGTGTAGTGTATCTTGTACACCAGGCCCATTGCAAGTTGCTGTACTCTGTCATCTACTCTGAGCCACCCCACTCTTAACTGGTGAGTAGCGGTGAGGTGAGTCTGATAGGGAAGTTTAAGCAGGACCCTAATTAGTTTATTTTGAGCTGTTTGGAGTTTAGTTTTCAGGGCTTGTGGGGCGTCACGATACCATACGTGGACTCCGTAGTCAAAGAGGGGCTGGATTATTGCACCAGCTATGGTCTTCAGTGTGTTGAAATTGACCATCAGGGCGATCCTCTGTAGGAAACGAGTTTGTTGATTGATTTTATTTATTACTTTAGAAGTCATCTTTTCACTGGAAAGATTAGCTTCAAGGATGCATCCTAAGTAAGAGATTTCGTTTTTTCGTGTTATGACCTTGTCACCCACTTTGATTGTGAAGTTATCGACTTTTTTGAGGTTATGATTTGATCCAAAGAGGATGGACTCCGTTTTTCCCAGGTGAATTGATAATTTGTTGTCGTTAAGCCATGTGCAGATCTTACTTAGTTCAGAGTTAAGTGTCTTTTCAACCTGCAAGTGGTCCTTGCCCGAGACTAGGAGAGCCGAGTCATCCGCGAATAGGAACAGGTTGCAGTCGCAAGCAGATGCCATGTCGTTCACGTATATTAGGAACAACAGAGGTCCCAGTATGCTACCTTGAGGAACACCACAGCTTACTGGGAGGGGGGGGGGACAGGGTACCGTTAATCTCCACCACCTGTTCCCTCCCCACCAGGTAAGATTGCATCCAACTCACTGCTGCGCTGTCAAGACCGATGGCTTTTAGTTTCTCAATCAGAATAGAATGATTTACAGTGTCAAATGCCTTCTGGAGGTCCATCATGACCATGCCGCTATATTTGCCGTCATCCGCTTCGCGTTTGATTTGGTCGGTCAAATAGAGAAGGCATGTGTCGGTGGAATGAGATTTTCTGAATCCAGATTGGAACTCGTAAATCAGATTATTCTCATCGAGATATCTTGCAATCTGTTCGTAGACTATTTTCTCCATGACTTTGGATATGGAGCTAAGAATGGAAACGGGACGGTAGTTTCCAGGGTCTAGTTTGCTACCTTTTTTATGCAGGGGGGTTACTTTTGCTAGTTTGAAGTCCTGTGGGACATGACCCTGTTCGATGGAAAGGTTAATTATGTGGGTAGTGATTGGAGCAATGGTGGCGGCTGAATCTCTGAGAAATCTAGCTGGAATTTTATCAAGGCCAGTGGCCTTGTGTTGAGGTAGGGCGCTCAGTTTTTTAAACACTTCATCAGTTGTCACTGTGGCAAGTTTAAAGCTGTCTTTTCTGACGCCCAGTTTATTGTAGAATTTCTTAACAAATTTTACACCATACCGCCTAGATGGGGCGACCAGTCTTTCAACCAGTGAATGGGCCATGGTGGTAAAGGTTTTGTTAAGATGGGTAGCCACTTCACATTTGTCAGAAATGAGAGCGGCGTCCGTTTTGATGTTTATGCTGTGGCATATGGTTTTAGGTTTTAAGCCTAATTGGTTGTTAAGCAACTTCCATAGGTCTCGTGGTTTATTTTTGTATTCGTCGATTTTGACGTCGATGTAGTCTTTTTCAGAACATCTAGTCTGAAGTGTAGGCTTCTTGAAACTCTTGTCACAGTTTTGACAGTGGAAATTGATTGATTGAAGACTTTATTAGAAGTTTGCATAGGAAAAGGTACAGTTTCATGACGGTACAGTTCACTGGTACAAGGTCTACTAAAAGGAGATCCATGAAAATACTAAGCTTATTTCCACTGGAAACCATTGAAGTATCTCATATAACATTGAATGACAGACAAATAGAACACAGTACTATGCAGTAGATATGTAAAGAAAAACAAAAGAAGACAGTAAGTCTAAAACAAAACAGTATATACAAAGAAGGGGCAGGGGAGGGTAGGGTTGGGCTAGGTTAATTTTTTACCAGTTGCGAACGGCTGCTGCCTGCAAGTGGTTTTTCAGGGCAATTTTAAAGGATGCTAGTGATCCACACTCCTTTATGGCCTTCGGTAAGGCGTTCCACATTTTGGTGGTATAGCAGAAAAAAAGAGTTTGACCCTTTGTTGGTTTTGACTCTGGGTTGAAAGTGATCTGTGGCGCTGCCTCTGGTGTTGTAATTATGGACATCCTTAATGTTTATAAAGTATTTTGACAGGTACTTGGGTATCATAGTGGTGTAGTGTATCTTGTACACCAGGCCCATTGCAAGTTGCTGTACTCTGTCATCTACTCTGAGCCACCCCACTCTTAACTGGTGAGTAGCGGTGAGGTGAGTCTGATAGGGAAGTTTAAGCAGGACCCTAATTAGTTTATTTTGGGCTGTTTGGAGTTTAGTTTTCAGGGCTTGTGGGGCGTCACGATACCATACGTGGACTCCGTAGTCAAAGAGGGGCTGGATTATTGCACCAGCTATGGTCTTCAGTGTGTTGAAATTGACCATCAGGGCGATCCTCTGTAGGAAACGAGTTTGTTGATTGATTTTATTTATTACTTTAGAAGTCATCTTTTCACTGGAAAGATTAGCTTCAAGGATGCATCCTAAGTAAGAGATTTCGTTTTTTCGTGTTATGACCTTGTCACCCACTTTGATTGTGAAGTTATCGACTTTTTTGAGGTTATGATTTGATCCAAAGAGGATGGACTCCGTTTTTCCCAGGTGAATTGATAATTTGTTGTCGTTAAGCCATGTGCAGATCTTACTTAGTTCAGAGTTAAGTGTCTTTTCAACCTGCAAGTGGTCCTTGCCCGAGACTAGGAGAGCCGAGTCATCCGCGAATAGGAACAGGTTGCAGTCGCAAGCAGATGCCATGTCGTTCACGTATATTAGGAACAACAGAGGTCCCAGTATGCTACCTTGAGGAACACCACAGCTTACTGGGAGGGGGGGGGGACAGGGTACCGTTAATCTCCACCACCTGTTCCCTCCCCACCAGGTAAGATTGCATCCAACTCACTGCTGCGCTGTCAAGACCGATGGCTTTTAGTTTCTCAATCAGAATAGAATGATTTACAGTGTCAAATGCCTTCTGGAGGTCCATCATGACCATGCCGCTATATTTGCCGCCATCCGCTTCGCGTTTGATTTGGTCGGTCAAATAGAGAAGGCATGTGTCGGTGGAATGAGATTTTCTGAATCCAGATTGGAACTCGTAAATCAGATTATTCTCATCGAGATATCTTGCAATCTGTTCGTAGACTATTTTCTCCATGACTTTGGATATGGAGCTAAGAATGGAAACGGGACGGTAGTTTCCAGGGTCTAGTTTGCTACCTTTTTTATGCAGGGGGGTTACTTTTGCTAGTTTGAAGTCCTGTGGGACATGACCCTGTTCGATGGAAAGGTTAATTATGTGGGTAGTGATTGGAGCAATGGTGGCGGCTGAATCTCTGAGAAATCTAGCTGGAATTTTATCAAGGCCAGTGGCCTTGTGTTGAGGTAGGGCGCTCAGTTTTTTAAACACTTCATCAGTTGTCACTGTGGCAAGTTTAAAGCTGTCTTTTCTGACGCCCAGTTTATTGTAGAATTTCTTAACAAATTTTACACCATACCGCCTAGATGGGGCGACCAGTCTTTCAACCAGTGAATGGGCCATGGTGGTAAAGGTTTTGTTAAGATGGGTAGCCACTTCACATTTGTCAGAAATGAGAGCGGCGTCCGTTTTGATGTTTATGCTGTGGCATATGGTTTTAGGTTTTAAGCCTAATTGGTTGTTAAGCAACTTCCATAGGTCTCGTGGTTTATTTTTGTATTCGTCGATTTTGACGTCGATGTAGTCTTTTTTGGCGGATCTAATTAGGGCGATCGTCTGGTTTCTGAGTTTCTTGCACTGAGCAGTAAGATGTTTGATTTGGATATTGAGGTCAGGGTTGAATTTCTTTCTAAGCTTTTTTCAGCACTTACGTTTTTCATCATACTTTTTGTCTCTGAGTTTAGTTGATTCGGTAATATCTGAGTTATACCATGGCTCTTGGCGGGCTTTAACCCTGGTGGTTTGCAAGGGGGCCACGTTGTCTAGAGCATTTTGGTCAGTTTGGTTTTAAAACCACACCATGCTCCTTCGACATTTGTACACTGCAGTTCAGTGGAAAAGTCTGTATTCGCTAATGTGTGATTTAAAGCCTCACTGGAGTACAACTGTTTTGTGGCCACTAGCCTTGGGTTTGTGTATTTTACGCGTACAGTAGATCATGTAATGATCACTAAGACCGCATACAATAGCCCCGCTAGCGGTGACTTTGGATTTGTCTGTGGTTACAATGAGATCTATGAGGGTTTGGGAATGCTCCGTCACCCTAGTGGGCACGGTAACAAGCTGAGTGAGGCCATATTGATTACATAACCCATTAAAGGACTTGAACAGGGGTGTTTCTTTACGCAAAACATCAACATTCCAGTCGCCCAAAGCGTATTACTCAATACCGTCCACCTTTGCTAAGCTCTCTTCAAACAGCTCAAAGAAATCATTCTGGTCAGGGGGTCTATAGACAGCGCATATTAGTATATTTTTAGCATGTTCAAAAATTATCTCAACCCATACAGTTTCAAGAGAGCTGTGGTGTAGGTCTGGGCGAATGATAAAATGTAAATCATTGTGAATATACATGCAAACACCACCTCCTTTCCTGTTCATATCATTCCTAATGACAGTGTAATTGGCTATTTCAATGCTAGCATCTGAGAATGAGTCATCGAGTTTAGTTTCTGAGAAGGTTAAAATTTGGACCTTACCATCAAGAAACATAGCTTTGATTTGTTCCAGTTTGGGGTTCAAACTGTTGACGTTGAGATGGACAAAAGGTTTTGTGTGGACAAGCTGATGTCTCTTCAAGTCACCTGACCGACTGAAACTCTTGTCGCAATGTTCACAGAGGAAAGGTTTTTCTCCACTGTGGATACGCTGGTGTATCTTCAGGTTAGATGACTGATTGAAACTCTTGTCACAATGTTTACAATGGAAAGGTTTTTCTCCAGTGTGGATACGCTGGTGTGTCTTCAGGTGATGTGACTGACTGAAAGTCATGTCACAATGTTCACAATTGAAAGGTTTTTCTCCAGTGTGGATACGTTTATGTCTCTTCAGGGCAGATGAACAGCTGAAACTATTGTCACAATGTTCACAGTGGAATGGTTTTTCTCCTGTGTGGATACGCTGGTGTGACTTCAGTGTACCTGACTCACTGAAACGCTTGTTGCACAGTTTACAATGGAAAGGTTTTTCTCCTGTGTGAACATACTGGTGTGTCTTCAGGTGAGACGGGCAACTGAAACTCTTGTCACAATGTTCACAGGGGAAAGGTTTTTCTCCAGTGTGGACATGCTGATGTTCCTTCAGGTGAGATGGAAAGTTGAAACTCTTGTCGCAAAGATTACAGTGGAAAGGTTTTTCTCCAGTGTTAACACTCTGGTGTGGCTTCAGATTACCTGACTCACTGAAACTCTTGTCACAAAGTTTACTGTGTATCTTGAGACTATATGAACGTCTGAAAGTCTTGTTACACAGTTCACACTGGAAAGGTTTTTCTCCAGTGTGGATACGCTGGTGTGTCTTCAGAAGACTTGACCAACTGAAACTCTTGTTACACAGTTTACACTGGAAAGGTTTGTCTCCAGTGTGGACACCTGCACTTGTCTCCTCCCAATCATCACTGTCTTCAGTGACTTCAGAGTCAGATTCAAGCTCAACTTCACCTTCAGAGCAGTGTGAAGAGAGGTCTTCATCATCAGCTTTACTTTTCACTGCTGGTAATGTCAACATTGATCCACAAGGCTCCTCTGGTCTTTGAAGTCTCTCCTCGTCTTCCTCTTTAATGTGTGGAGGCTCTGGTTCCTCCTGTTCCTCTTTAATGTGTGGAGGCTCTGGTTCCTCCTGTTCCTCTTTAATGTGTGGAGGCTCTGGTTCCTCCTGTTCCTCTTTAATGTGTAGAGGCTCTGGTTCCTCCTGGAGCAGACTGGAGCTCCTCTCCTGTTCAGGAGAAACCTCCTCTTTGCACACAACCATGCGCAGGATGTCTAGGAGCAGAACAATAACATGACAGTGAACACTGGATTCCTGAAGTGTAAATAAACATAATCCATCCTCCATGTTCCATGTAGAAGTAGATGCATCACCTACTTAAGGTGTGTCCACACTGAAAGATTTAAACATATATACAGTATATATATTTCTAGCCACTTAAATCACATATTTTTTTGCCACTGGGTTTTGCAATGGGACAAAAGTGTTCATCATCACTTAACATATGGAAACAGCAGACAATTCTAATCAAGATTTAATCTTTCAGTTGTATGTGTGAATATAATAAACAAAAGCAACTCAAAGTTCTAGTTCATCACTAAAATATAGTTCATTACAATCAAGTTGTGAAAAGCACTCAAAGCCACAAAGCTGTGTTGTTCTGCCTTCTCAGCTGGCAGATGATACTTGCTGCCCAGGGACCCAATGTGTTTACTCAAATACTGTTTTAGGGGCTTGTTTGCAGCCCCCCCAGATTACAACAGATATAAAGTATACACAGGGACTGCTCCTGCATTCATTAGCTGGTGTTCATTTTAACTTCAGAGTGTACAAATGGAACCAAATGGACACATAAGGGATCATTTGTTTTCATTTTGTACCCTTTCAGGTATACAAAAACACCCAAAACATCTCAGTTTCTGGCTGTGCGTCTGGAAGGGCTCTAGTGTGTTGTCTTTGCAGTGTTGCTGGCTTGGCCATTGGGCAAGTCATACAGCACAGAACAGAGTTTGTATTTGCATGTATGTACAGTATGTATTCTTGTTACAATACTGCAGTATTATATTATTTGGGCTCTTGTACTGCTTGTCTTGTGTTCTGTTTCTGCAAGGTGGAGGTCTGAGAGGGTGTGGAGGAACCCGGAGAGCTGATTGCCAAATGACAGTCAGCTGTGACAATTGACAGAGCTTCCTCCACAGAATTGTCCCTGCCAATGATTCGCTGGTCCCCTAATGATTAGGCCTGCTGATTGGGTGTGGCTACCTCCAGTCCTCTATAAAGCCTCACTCTGAGAACATTATGGTGGAGGACTGTCAGCCAAACGGCAGCAGAGAATCGATCCCTCTGTCCTCTCACCCCAAACCAACCAGTGGCTCTGTCCTTATGTTTAGTTAAGTCCCTTCTGAAAGGACTCCTTATGCTTTAGTTGTAGTTAGGTTTTGTTGCTGTTAGGTTTGTTTTCATTGCTCTCCATTTCATTAATTCATTTTCTGTAAATACTATCTAGTTAATTGTTAATAAATTCACATATATTTTTATAAGAACTGTCTTCATCCATCATTTATGTTATGATTCTTGCCCTAGACCATGAGGGTCGTAACAATGCTGTATATACTGTACTGAACAAGTTGGGATGAAGTTTAAAATGTGTGTAAATGATTTTCATGGTGAGGCTCTGTACGTCTAGAAATAGGTCTGTGTGTCAACATCTGTCTGTACAATGTGAAATTATATGGTGCAGTTTTTCTTTAGCATTGCATTTGCACAAAGGAGTGCTTTTGGTTATTGTAATGAGATAAACAAGTTTAACAATGAATTTTGTTCACATTATTATTATCATTCTCAATATATTTTTGCAATGGTTATTGTTCAGTGAAAATGAGATATTATGGCAGTTCTACAACATAACAATGACAGAAAGAAAGAGCAGGTGAAACTTACCGAGTGGATGGTCTTCAGGTTCCTCCTGCTTAATAGAAATGTCCCTGGCTGAGTCTGGAGAGTTCATCTTCTCCTCCAGTCTGGACTGATCTGAAATGAAGCAAATGCATAACGACTTTAAAGGACAACACAAGGACTAAATAACATCTAGGCTAATATTCCTACTTATATTGATCCCAAATGACTGTTGACAGGTTCTATTCGGCACATTTGTCCATGCCTAATCTTATGTTGAGCATGATTTCTTCCCTAATATGAGTCCTATACCTATGGTATTTGCACCCAATATTCATATGTTGGAGAGCTGAGATTAGTCCATATCGCCTTTACCTTTTGCAAATCTCAATTATCCTTGACACCACTGGGTCTCCAGTCATTAAAGGACAATTACATAACATCTAGGCTCATTTTCCTACTATTTATTTTCATGAATGTGTTACTAGTTGTCATTAGAAACACGTCCATGCCTTGGTTGTCCCTCAAAAGCCGCCATAGTCTCATAAATCATGTTTTGGGGTGAGTGTTGGGCACAACTGCCAATCAAAGTGACTGTGCTGGCCAATCACAGCACGTCTTTTCCGGGACTTGGCAAAAAAACACAACAGCATAACATCTGTTTAGCAGATTGTGGCGACTCGTCTAGGACAACGATGGCATGGATGTGTGTGTAATGACAACTAATAACAGATTGATTAAAAAACAGCAACAAATAACGTAACAGCGATAGGCTTATGGGCTCCACTCTGCTATGAGGGCTGCTGGGTTCTGATGAGGAAAATGGACAAGGGCATTGCTGTCAAAAGATGGACTACTGATGGCATAAAGTGAATAAGGTGAAGGTTTCTGCAAACATGCACATGAGTGGCACGACCAGTTTAACTCGAGACAGCAGCGATTCGTCGTCCTAGTAACACGCCGAGGAGACCGTGCCACCACTCAAAAATATGGATTTACACATTCCGGAGAGTTTCCTGATGGATACATTACACTTGGTGCAAGTTGTGCATGTTTTATTTATTTATTAACATAGCCCATGGGTATTCAACTGGCGGCCCGCGGGCCGCATTCCCTGGAGCAATTTTGAAAAAAATAATAATAATAATCCAAAATCGTTTTTTTTTGTGGAGGCTAATGAACGTTATAGGTATGGTTTGCGCGATATGAAACGTGAGCTTCATCTTACCATAATCACAGTAGGCTAATCCCTAATCATATTCCATCATATTCAAAATAAGTGACTCCAGTCAGAGCACTGCAGCAGAGTGGAGTGTGTGTGTCTGTGACCCACCTGATCCTCGTTGAGCATCGTTAAAGCATCAAAGAAGGCAATTGTGTGTGCACTGTCAATACGGTTGACATCTACTAAGATAGCATCAAAGCCAGGTTGGCCATCACTAGTGTGATGTAGTTAGCTCTAGGTTTTAAACAAGAAAGCATGTGTACAGTTGTCAACTTGTTGGACAGAAATTAAGCACATTAACATGAAAAGTATTCCCCTTGGGTTTCTGACAATGTGGCCCCCTGGACAATTTAGTTGAATACCCCTGACATAGCCCATGGAAGGTTGGTGAGCCCGTTTTATCCCCTTACTGCTCCAAACATTCACAAATGCTAAATATAAGGTGCTCCCTTCTTGCTCCAAGTGTAATCTAACCATCAAGAAACTCTCCAGAATGTGTAAATCCATATGTTTGAGCGGTGGCGCGGTCTCCTCGGCATGTTACTAGGACGACGACTGATGCTGTCTCGAGTTAAACTGGTCTCGACATAAACTGTAACACCAGTATGAGAAGCAATAAAGCGTATGTGAAGCCTCCTCCCCACCCCTGTTTCGTGTTTACAGTTGCGCACATTTACCCTAATATAAATACAAATGTTGACAGCTTACTGCTGGGAGTCTAGTGCTGCTGCGGCAGCGACCCGCCTCCACTCACTGTCCTCTCCCCCTCCACTCACTGTCCTCTCCCCCTCCACTCACTGTCCTCCTCCGGGAGATAATCCAGTCTCAACTCACAAACTCCAGTTCGTTCAATGAATCACAACTAGCTGTTCACAGACGGACGGACAGGGTGCAAAACATAGTTTTTGAGATCTTGGGTTACTGGAGTAAGAGAGGTAACAACCATTTCCGCTACCCTGGACGGAGGTGGGAAAGACTTGGAAAGTCCTGTGTGCCGGTCGCTCTCAAGCAATACAACGAGACTCATGATGGTCGCTTGCCAAGGCCTAATAGGATTACCTAGGAGGACAACTGTTACCTTGTTCTACTGGAACAAAAGTTATACTGACTCTTTTCCCTGAGAGGGTTGCTGTGGCGTCTTGCTGTGGCTCCCTTTATTGCTTAAAAAAGGAAGAATATATATATATATATGCTTGATTTATTTGCGCTGACTTTGGTCACTTATTTTCTGGCCCTGCACTATTGGGTTGTGTTGGTTGAACTGAGTACTATTGCTGTGTTGATATAGTCAGGTCCCTTATGCTTTGATTTATACTTTTGTTGGATTTTTGTGAAGATTTGCAAAACTATACATTTTTGGAAAGGTTATTGTCTAAGGAATCAGAAAAACAATGTTTCCATTTGCCCAGATGTGTTTATGGTGGCCATATTGGAAGTTACAAAATGGCCACCATAAAATTACGTTTTGTAATATCTCAGCCTCTAAATAAGCTGGAACATTGATTTTAACTGCTAAACCTACATTTTCAGGGTCAAGGAATCCAATGGTGGTAGTTATAAAGCTCAAATAATTACAACATTAACCCTTAGATGCATGACTGGGTCCAAAACGGCCTGGCGTGGTTGTTTTCTTGCAATATTATTATTATTATTATTATTATTATTATTATTATTATTATTTCTGAAGATTTGCAATATACATTTTTGGAAAGGATATTGTCTAAGGAATCAGACAATAAATGTCCCCATTTGCCCAGATGTCTGCGGCGGCCATATTGGAATTGACAAAATGGCCGCTGTAAAATTTATGTTTTGTAATATCTTGACTTAAATAACATGGAACATTGATTTCAATGGCTAAACCTACAGTTTCAGGGTCAAGGAATCCAATGGTTCAAGTTATCATTCATTATTTTGTAACATCCCATTGAAATGCATAATCCACCATATGGGTAAAAAATGGCACAGCTCAGGCAGTAAGTCAGATAACTATCTTGAGTTATTTTTATTGAGATGTATTTTAGTAGTGAACTTTGGGATGTTTGTGTGACCATTTTGAACATCATGACATGTGTAATCATATACAGTTTCTAGCATCATCATAATAATTTTCATCACTTCAGATTTACACTTGTATTGGACCATCTCAAGGATGGCCTTTGGGGCTGGGAGGACCTCTGTGTGGTCGTTGGTTTCAGCATGCCAATCAAGTGTTTGAAATATCCATTTCGCAGGGGATCTAGCTGTGGATCCTTCAGTGCAATGGCTGCTTGTGTCCATGCCCTTGTTTGGACATGGACCCTGAAGATGCTCTGCTTCAGAGCTCCAGGTGTTTGCAGAACAGATGCCATGGCATTGCAGGGATTGTCTTGATGTTGATGCATATACAAAGGACTCCAGTGTTGACAGCATTTCTTCCATAATTTCAGCTTCATCCAGTCTGCAGAGCATTGTTAACATCGTCATCTGTTTTCAGGTAGACAGGGAAATCTTGCTCTTTCGACAACGCAACATTTCGACAACGGAGCGTCGGCAAGATATTGCCTCACCTCACTCACGGAGGTTAGGGTTTGGTTGTCGAAAATATGACATGTAGAAACAGCGACATATGCTCCCAAGGTAGACTCTGCAGCTAGGTTGCCTTGCCTATACAGGAGAACCTCCCTGTGTGACAGGGAGCGTGTCGCTATTTCTACAAGTCATCTTTTCAACAACCTAACCGTAACCTCCATGGGGTGAGTAGCGATACCTGCCGACGCTCCGCTGTTGAAATGATGTGCATTCGAAAAAGCAAGATTTCACCTGTGTGACAAGAGAAGATATGCCCCATGAAGACCAGCCACCTCAAGCTGGAGATTCTACCCACCAAGATGCAACAGATACAGGGTTTACAGTCATTAGACAGCACTAGTGGATGGCATGGTGTTTGTGCAGAAGCTGAGCAAAAAAATTGCGACTGTAGTGACAGTCAAGGATCTGAGTGGCTTATTCAATGACAGACTGATGCAACTAACACAAGATTATGACAAAAGATTCTCTGAAGAGTGCAACCAGAGATAAACAAAGACAAGTAGAAGCTTCTATTAAGTATCAAGTCAGAGATGACACCAACATCAAACACATATGTGTTATGTGTCTGAGGTTGGTGTCAGACTAAGGCTGATCTATCTTGCTGCCAACACTCTAGAGTACAACAGGGGATCTTCCAAACTGATCATCACATCTGCTTCTAGATACATTTAGACCTGGTCTTTGAAGAAAATAACCACGAAGAAGGAAAACCAACCTAATGCACAGATCTAGCTCAAAACAGATGAAGACGTTATCAATGCTCTGTAGATGCTTTTGGATGAAGCAAAAGTGACAGAAGGAATGCTGTCAACACTGGAGTCCTTGTATGTGCAGCTTACTCACCCAAAAGAAACAACATCAAGACCATTCCTGAACTGCGATGGCATAATAAAAAGCAGAAAGTGACAAGCTCCCTCCAACACCTGGAGCTCTGAAGCAGCACAATCATGAGAGTCCATGTCTGAACAAGGGCATGGACACAAGCAGCCATTGCTCTGAAGGATCCACAGCTGGATCCCCTGCAAAATGGGTACTTCAAACACTTTATTGGCATGCTGAAACCAACGACCACATAAGTCCTCCCAGACCCAAAGGCCATCCTTGAGATGGTCCAATGCAAGTGTAAATCTGACTGTTCTTCTAGCAGATGTTCCTACAAAGCTAAGCCTGTATTGACATGTATCATTGCAGCAGCCAGTTCCAGAACGATGATGATTCCCAAGCTCTGATGCACTAAAGTGATGATTGTTGTTGCGACCGAAGGTCGCAGTATACCATGAGAAATGTTGCAGCTTGTCTCCCTCTGTGTCAGTGCTTCCTTCAGTCAGTCAGTATCATCATGCTCTGATGTCACTGTGATGTAGAGGAACCACTCTTAACTGAATGGGTTTGCTGCTCTGACATCACACTCCTGGCTTCATGTCCCTTTTAAGCCCATATATTTTATACCCATATACATGCCCATATATGGGCATGTTCTGACATATGGGCATTCCCATATCACACTTGCACATTAATTACGTCCTTGTCGGGTCTATGCCCATATATGGAGATCCCTGCCCCGATGTCATCAATATTAAGGGCATATCTGGCAATGCCCATATACAGTATGGGCATGTTCTGCCAATTTCAACAGGCACTGTTGAGATTGGGTAACTGGTCCAGATGGCCAAGAATTGGCCTTTAGGGCAAGGTCGCATGTCGCCCTGAGGCGTCTTACTAGTAATGATTATGATGATGCATAGAGACTGTCTATGATTTTACACGTCATGGTGTTTAAGATGGTTACACAAACATTTAAAGTTTACAGTTAAATATAAAAGAACTCTGAGTTGGTGTCTGACTTACTGCCTGGGCTGTGTCGGTTTTTTACTCATATGGTGGATTATGTATTTCAATGGGATGATACAAAAATGAAATGATAATTGGACCATTTGATGCCTTGACCCTGAAAATATACAGTAGGTTTAGCCATTAAAATCAATGTTCCGTCTTATTTAGAAGCCAAGATATGACAAAACATATTCCAATATGGCCGCCATAAACACCTCTGGGCAAATGGAAACATTGATTTTCTGATTCATTAGATAATAATCTTTCCAAAAGAAATATAGGTAAATCTTCAAAATAATCTGACAAAATTACTTGGCCGTTTTTACTAGGCCGTTTTGGACTCAGTCATGCATCTAAGGGTTTTTTTGTAATTATTTGAGATTTATAACTACCACCATTGGATTCCTTGACCCTGAAAATGTAGGTTTAGCAGTTGAAATCAATGTTCCAGCTTATTTAGAGGCCAAGATATTACAAAAAGTAATTTTATGGTGGCCATTTTGTAAATTCCAATATGGCCGCCATAAACACACCTGGGCAAATGGAAACATTGATTTTCTGATTCCTTAGACAATAACCTTTCCAAAAATGTATAGTTTTACAATCTTCACAAAAATCCAACAAAAATAGATAAGGGACCTGACTAATATGTCGGTGTGATACTTGTGTTGTATTGACTAGCATTGACTGTTATGTGCACTTTTTTGTTTGGCACTGTTTGTTACGTTGTGCTTTGAGTATAGCTTTTTGTGTGTGTGTGTGTGTGTGTGTGTGTGTGTGTGTGTGTGTGTGTGTGTGTGTGTGTGTGTGTGTGTGTGTGTGTGTGTGTGTGTGACGTGTCAATTATGAGCGTTGAATGTTATGTGGTCACTTTATGTATATATTCTTCTTTTTTGCAATAGCTTTTTGACACTTTATGTTTATGTAGCCCCAGCCAATAAACCGACCCGCAAACGCCCTGCCAATCGAGCTCAGCTCTATTGGCACAGTGGTTTGGGTGTCGGACTGGCGAGTGGGAGAGTGGTGTTTGATTCCCGCTCCTGCGCATCACTACAATCTGGCGTTGTCGGCAGGATGAGGAGCGTGATACCCTTGCGTGAGGGACATGAGGGACGTTGTGTGCGGTGGTCCGCGGCGTGAAGTGTGAAGCGCGAGGACGCGCTTCAAAAGACCGAGGGGGTGATAGTAGCCCCAGCCAATAAACCGACCCGCAAACGCCCTGCCAATCGAGCTCAGCTCTATTGGCACAGTGGTTTGGGTGTCGGACTGGCGAGTGGGAGAGTGGTGTTCGATTCCCGCTCCTGCGCATCACTACATTTATATTCTTTTTTGTGCTTGCTCTTTGAACTGTACTCTACAGTACTCTTATTCTTACTTCTTTGTAACTTGTAACCTTAAACTGCTGTGCTTCCTCTGGGCAACTGAATTTCCCCCATGGGATAATAAAGGAAGGTATCTATCTATCTATCTATCTATCTATCTACCTACCTACCTACCTACAGTCTCGGCCATGATGCCTTTTGGCCTGGTGGAGACAATAAACGTAAATGATCCAGGTTGTATATTTTCAGTTAACCAAATTTCTGGCTTCATAACTGTAATACTGAAATGATCCTCTTCTTTCAGGTAAGGTCAACTGGTTCAAGTTACACAATATTCTTACTGTTTAACTACATGTAATAATAACAAGCACACAAACACACTTTAACACTTTTCCTAGTGCAGTTCTGAGATACTTCAATGGTTTCCAGTGGAAATAAGCTTAGTCTTTTCATGGATCTCCTTTTAGTAGACCTTGTACCAGTGAACTGTACCGTCATGAAACTGTACCTTTTCCTATGCAAACTTCTAATAAAGTCTTCAATCAATCAAACAGCCTACAGTGGGTCAGAACCTCTAGTCTGAAGTGTACTTGAAGCTAGCTTAGAGCTAGCTCCTTTCGTTCCTGTATTTACCTTTTTTTATATTTTTATATTTGCCAGACCCAGGGGGTCGGCCTACATAAGGCTTTGTCGGTCTGTCGGTCGGTCGGTCCCTCTTTTCCTCTTTTCCTCAGTGTGCCTGTGTTTGCCTCTGACTGCTCATCTGCCCCTCCCTTCCCTTGCTCGGCTGATTGCCTTGAGTGCCGTCACCTGTACGGGACCAGCTGAGTTGAGTTGGCTGACGAGCTGCTGAGACTATAAATTCCTGTGTGTTCATGTGTTAGTTCAGTGCTGCAAAACATTTGCCCCACAGCCATACTAGTGAAAACAGCCCATCTACAAGCTCACAAACATTTCCAGCTGCTCAGCCTATAAAATCCTGTGTGTTCATGTGTTAGTTCAGTGCCATACTAGTCAAAACAGCCGATCTACAAGCTCACTACGCTTTGTTGCTGAGACTATAAAATCCTGTGTGTTCATGTGTTAGTTCAGTGCCATACTAGTGAAAACAGCCGATCTACAAGCTCACTACGCTTTGTTGCTGAGACTATAAAATCCTGTGTGTTCATGTGTTAGTTCAGTGCCATACTAGTTTTCATTGCGGGTCTGGCACAACCAGGTGACCTGGTCTAGTTTATATTGGTAAATACAGTTCCTTGCTTGTAGATTGGCTCTCTCTGATACGCAGCGCTACCACTGTCTGGTCTCGGATGAATACAGCGTCGCTCAGATGTTGTTGAGATGCTTTAAAGATACCCAGAACTGCACTAGGAGAGCGCGGAAACGTGTGCGAAGCGCCGCAAATCGGCGATGCCGTTAAGTATCATTAATTTATCTGTGAAAATTTAGTTGCTTTTTCCAAACTGTATCTTGCTTCCTTATTACGTCACATGTCCCGTCTCCCCACGGGAGAAGCTAACCGCTGCAGCCTGCGGGAAGTCTGCATGCAGCATGTCTGCAGACGTGGGTCTGAAGACACGGGTTTGCAGACCCCATACTACTTGACTGCCCCCTAGTGCTTCGGTGACTGTGCAGACATTGTAGTCACTTGGACAGGGCGTTTATCGTGGGCTTGCCCAGGCCGTAACGATTGCATTCACCACGGCTTCGTAACTCGCGCGGCCGGCCCTGGCCCGCTCTTCGCGGCCACTCGCGCCGCTGGCCTTCGCGCCGCTTGCAATGTCGTGGACAATCGAGCGGCTCCGCCTGGAGCTAAGGCTGCCACTGGGAGCAGTAGAGAGGTTGACCTGGGTCTGCAGTGCTGGGTCTGCAAACAGGTCTGCACTGCAGACCTGTTTGCAGACCCAGGTCTCGCAGACGCCTTCCCGCAGGTTGCAGCAGTTACTACTTGCCCCACGGCGTCTTTTGGCTAGCTGGTAGTGTCAGCAGGAACGTAGCCAACCACACCGCGGGGAGGCGGGACATGGAAGCGAGATACAGTTTGGAAAAAGCTGTTAGATTTTCACAGATAAATTAATGATACATAACGGCATCGCCGATTTGCGGTGCTTCGCACACGTTTCCGCGCTCTCCAAGTGCAGTTCTGGCCTGGGTATCTTTAAAGCATCTCAACAACATCTGAGCGACGCTGTATTCATCCGAGACCAGACAGTGGTAGCGCTGCGTATCAGAGAGAGCCAATCTACAAGCAAGGGACTCCTAAATCACCGACGTCAAAATATAAAAAGAGGTGATTTTGGGGTCCTGAGAGGGGCTAGCTTAGAGCTGGCCTGATGAAGTGAACAGAAACACGTTGTCTTTTAAATGGTTTTGTAAACATGATGAAAGTACCTTGATGTGACGTCCTCTCCTCCGTTGTGTTCTTTGTCCTGTTTGGCTAACTTAGCATTAGCCCACAGAAGAACTTGCTGTGTAAATTCCTCCCGTTTTCACCACGAGCTAGCTAAGCCTGTAGCTCTTTGCACAGACAATATAAGTTACACAAAGGTTTGCACACGGCAAATGATAAAGGCGTTCTAACACAGACTGTGTGTATTCTGTTCACTCTTATCTCCCGTTAACACCGTGGTGGATGTTTTCAAGATGTTCTGTTGGCAAATCTAAGACTTCCTGTGGTCGATCTCTTCAGAATAAGAGTAGGCATATACCTGAAGCCATTGAAAAACGATACATTTGCACATGATTATGCACATTAAAATAGCAAATTAAGCATGTCAATGAAGAAAATGGCGTTTCTGTGTAAATAATTTTGCTTGATTATGCTGCTAAGCCAGGGAGATGTTAAATAGATTTGTTTTTGGTTAAAACTGACACTTTTTTAACAGTTTCCAAATAGATGAAACATAACATGAATAATGAGTTCATCTTCTGCTGTGTTTCTGTGGTTGAGCTGCTAGCAGACGTCCTCTCATACTGCTTAATGACGACTCTGTTTTGAAACAACAGGTTTTAGTTTGCTTTGTATTTTAATGTGTCAAGAATCAGTCAACGCAGGGAACGCACCAGTTTTAGTCCATGGGCCAGACGGGTTGTCGGTATCAAAAAGGTGGCAAAGGTTATCATGCATTTTTTAAAAGCTCTATATCTGTAGATTATATTTTGGTATGATAACCCTTTCTTAGACACAGCTAAATTGGTGTTATCAGCCTCTAGAGTTGGTGTCCCATTAACTTTACATTACAGGGAAAAAAAGCTAAAAATGAATCTGCTTTAATTAGCAACTAGGGGGTTTTCATGATGCCGAATCCATTGCAAGCATCTGTTTTGCACAAAAAACATTCATTGGGCTAAAAACTGTCCCACAAGACTATGGTTTAGTGATGAGTCATCACTTTTCACACTGTTGTGGGGGGTGTTTTAGCCCCACGGATGTTTTTCGTGCAAAACAGATGCTTGCAATGGATTCAGCATCATGAAAACCCCCTAGTTGGACCCCTCTTATGCTAATTAAAGCAGATTCATTTTTAGCTTTTTTTCCCTGTAATGTAAAGTTAATGGGACAACAACTCTAGCGGCTGATAACACCAATTTAGCTGTGTCTAAGAAAGGGTTATCATACCAAAATATAATCTACAGATATAGAGCTTTTCAAAAATGCATGGTAACCTTTGCCACCTTTTTGATACCGACAACCCGTCTGGCCCATGGACTATTTGTCTAGAGACGCCAGTTGGTGTATTGCTGCCCCCTACTGTTGGTCTGGGGTAGTGTCCATTGTTTCGATCCAATAACAGTACCACGTGACCTTCCAGAGCTGTAGAGAAGAGAACATCCATCTAGGAGTGAAACACTGAATACATATTTAAATGATTATAAAAAGATAATTGTTAATCATTAAGATGATAAATCAACCAATTAATCAATCCCTATATTGGAAATGTCATTAGCTGGCAAATGAATTCAGTCCTGTGCGAGTTCCGTCCTGCGCATGCATCTTGGGCGTCTTACTGTTTTTTTTATCTATATTCTATTTCTATTTCAACCCCAGATGTTGTGAGCTTGTATAAAAAATAATCTCTCTGTAATAGTGTTATGTGACACTATTGAGCCCCAAGTGCAATAAAACATCTTGCACGTGTGTGTGTGTGTGTGTGTGTGTGTGTGTGTGTGTGTGTGTGTGTGTGTGAGTGTGAGTGTGTGTGAGAGAGAGAGAGAGAGAGAGAGAGAGAGAGAGAGAGAGAGAGAGAGAGAGAGAGAGAGAGAGAGAATGTGTGTGCTATAGGGCTTGGCAGTTTGCACATGCTTTAATTCACACTCCTAATATTACTTTACGTGTCATAATTAGTCATAATATATTATTAAAAAATATGTGTATCCCCCCTTCAGTTAATCAATCTATAATATAATAATTACAATCATTGAAATGGATTGATTGAATACTTTATTAACAGTTTGGAGAAAAAAAAGAAAGTACTGTGGCACAGTTATACAATAATGCAGGGGTCTTCAACATTCTCAGGCCAAGGACTCCTTAGTTCACAACCTGTTCATAGATTCATAAGTTGAGAAATGAAGCAGGGACCCCCACAACCTGTTCATAGATTCATAAGTTGAGAAATGAAGCAGGGACCCCCACAACCTGTTCATAGATTCATAAGTTGAGAAATGAAGCAGGGACCCCCACAACCTGTTCATAGATTCATAGATAGACATATACATGTGGTTTCATCGTTTGACTGCACAATGATTGTGTATTTTGGATTCATGCCAATTAGTTTTTTCATATGACTTGAACAGTCAATACTTAATAAACTTGACTTTTCACTCCGTACTTAGTCTGCTCTTTTTCCCCTCTACACCTAACTTTTTTGTCGAAAATAGCCAATCCACAAGCTCACAACACCTCGCAGCGCGAGGCGTTGTGAGCTTGTAGATCTGCTATTGTTGCCTAAAGTTCTCAGAATATGGACCATTGGACGCTAGAGTTCAAGTGGTTAATATTAAAAAGGAGAAAAAAAAACGTTCTATCACACAAAGATTTGGAGGACCCCCTGTAGTAACTCTGAGGACCCCCTAGGGGTCCCGGACCCCCTGTTGAAGACCCCTGCAATAATGCTAAAAGGACACAACAAGCTCTGGGGTCTTGTTTCCATTGTGGTCCTATGGCGTTCCATTGGGTGTGTAATGGAACACAGCAAGATGACATTATAACAATAAGAAGCTGATCCAATGAAATTTAGAGAAAGCACACGCGAGGCAATTTGATCACAAACGCTGTCAATGAAAATCAAAGTTTGTCTTGTCACTTGTGTGTAACAATGTCTGTTTTAAGGCATGATTCATGTAATGTTGTGGTGGCACGGTGGCAGTCACTTTGAAGTCAAGGATGGTTATTTAAGTGCATTTCATCAACCCATGAAGCTCCTAAACACTCGCACTAAACCTAAAGCAGTGAAAGACAAGGCTGGTAATCGTGCACTTGTCTTGCACAAATGCAATCAGGTGAAACGTTAACTAGCACTCACACTCATTTTGGTGTCAGCCTAGAGCTGGGTTTCTGTCATCAATATCACTCTCTCTCTCTCTCTCTCTCTCTCTGGGACATCGGATTCGGATTTTCAGGCCGTCGGAATATCGAGATTTAGCCACTTCAATGTAACCACTTAGACCCTCTATCTATACTTAATCTAGTAAAGCCAAGACAAACACTACACCAAGTCTCTTCACAAAAAAATAGCAGATCTACAAGGATTAGCTATTTTTGTTGAATTTAAACCCCGGATTAGGAATTCTGGGGTTTAAATGGTTAAAGACCAAGTATAACAGTTGTGTATAATGGAAAACAAAATCCTAATTGAAAGAGATATTCTCTCCAGTTTTCCTATACTGTATCTGTGGGGGAGTATGGACATATTTACATGTATCATTAACATGACAAAAGGTGCAATAAAGTAAGAGTGTAAATCAGGGGTGCCATGGATGGAAAGGTTATTTACAGGGGTGACCTGAGCGAAAAATCTTTGAAAACCACTGGTCTAGAGCCCTGCTCGTCCGCACTGCCCACCAGCGAGCCTTTCCCACAGTGATGTCAAGCAACGTACTATCCTCATGGGGAGCGTAGGCCATTGTGTTGCGACATACTGTAGCTTGAACCAATCAATACATGAATAATGAAAACGTTTTTTGGAGGCGGGACCTGGCCGTGAAACCTCGCACAAACAGAGAGTCTGTGAGCGAATATAGGACAACGTCGCTGCACGGCATTGAAACAAATGTATTTTAATGATAAATGAATGTCATCGCTTGCGTGACGTTGCATCGCTCGCGTCGCAGGCAGTGCGGATGAGCTGTAAGAGATAGAGATAGATAGACATTTTTTTTCTAACGTTGTCACACTATACTTTTGTTTGTACATTTCATCATTGTGTGTGTGTGTGTGTGTGTGTAAATAATGAAGCAATACACATAAACATTCCCCTGGATAAGTGGGCAGTGCTTATTTTGGGACCCTGGACTGTGATTTCATCCTTTAGAACAAAATCAACATAATAATGGTTACCGTTTACAACAGACTAGGGAAATTAAGACTTTCAGTGGAAAGGTTTTTCTTTTTTTTGAGCGGTGGTTACACCGTCTCCTATACGTGGCCGTGTGTGTATGCGTGCGTGCGTGTGTGCGTGTGTGTCTGTCTGTATGTAGCCTGCAGGCCTGCAGTACCTTTTATGACCACACATGTTAAGGGAGGGGCGCTGTTGTTCAGGCCAGGCCAGACACACACACACACACACACACACACACACACAGGGGGGAAGGGGGAGGGGGGGTGGTTGGTGGGTAAACCACCGCTCAGTTCACACGGGTGTGATTTTTTTATCTGTTGTCAGGCCACCTGAGTCACTGAAACTCTTGTCACAGTGTTTACACTGGAACGGTTTTTCTCCAGTGTGGACAAGCTGGTGTCTCTTCAGATTACCTGACAGACTGAAACTCTTGTTACAATGTTTACAATGGAAAGGTTTTTCTCCAGTGTGGACACGCTGATGTCTGTTCAAGTAGCCCAAATTAATGAAACTCTTGTCACAGTGTTTACACTGGAAAGGTTTTTCTCCAGTGTGGATACGCTGGTGTGTCTTCAGATTACTTGACAGACTGAGGCCTCTATTAGACGAAAACAGGCTTCACTATAAACGTAATGATTTATAGCCGTTTGTGGGGGGTCATTTAGACGAAAATGGCGTCTTCGGGGGGTGAAACCGTAATAAAGTGAAACCCCCCTTGAAAGTGGAAAAGGTAAAAGCGCTTTCTATCTCCCGCTTTCATCTAAATACCGTAAACGCATCAAACCAGCTCACGCATGGCTCACGTTGTCATAGGCATGCGCAGTCAAGGAGGAGGAAGTGAACCACAACAACAACACCATGCACCATGTCGGATCTTCCAGTCGCGTTTGCCTCTTTAATGAATTGCCAGCAGCTAAATTTGGATTTGCACAGGATCCTCACAAACCACATCGAACAGCAGAGAAGGCGGGTGAATTATCTGCACCAAATCCTCAATGCTCCAATATGTCGCCGGCGGAGTAATAAGGGACGTCTCTGGACACGAACCGGGAGAACCAGCGAATTCTGGGACAATTTTGTAGATGGCAAAACAGACGCCCGTGCGTGGGTTGAAAACTTTCGCATGTCTAAAGAGTCCCTAGTCCATTTGAGTGAACAACTCCGCCCGTATATAGAGGGTGAAACAACAACTATGAGAGCACCCGTTGACGTGCTAAAGAAGGTAGCCCTCACTCTTTATTATTTAAACGACGAGGGACGGATGTTGAAAACAGCTAATGCCTTTGGCATTGCTCGTCCAACCGTGTCTGTCATCATCAGACAGGTATGCGAGAGCATCACAGTCCACCTGGGTCCTACATATATCAAGCTACCTTTTACCGTGCCCGAGACACAGGAGCTGGTAGCCGGGTTCATGAGGGACCATGGGATGCCTCAATGCCTAGGTATACTGTACATACTTTTTTTTCTATCTTTCTGAGTTCTCAACATTTCTCTGCGTGTTGTACATATTTGACTAAAGTTGAGTCCTCCACTTTTGTATAAAGCATGTACACTATCGTTTTGCCTCATAGTACTAATGAGTAGTCTGTACATTATCTCTTTGCTTCATAGTAATGTGTATATGTCTCTTATCAATGAATTGAATACCGAGGACCCTGATGTATATAAGTTATTTATATTTTCTCATGTTCATTCCTTTGAAAGTATTTTGTTATGGAACGTGTACTGTACTGTGTTACCTGTACTGTATTATTAACTGTTTCTGTACAATCTACTGATCAAATTCTCAATCAATCAATAGGAGCCATAGACGGGACCCACATAGATATACAAGCGCCACTTTCCAATTCGATGGACTTCATAAACAGGAAGGGAAGACATTCCCTGAATGTCCAAGCTGTCTGCGACCACAAATGCAGGTATTGGCTGAAGAGCCATTTGTGTTTTTCTGTTGTTCTATTTAAATCTCTATTTTTCTATTTGTCTCTATTTGTGCTCTGCTTCATTGTTGTATGTTATAATTTGTTTTTAAATTTGTAAAGCACTAGGGTGACCAGATCTTAAAGGGATCCCTGGCTAATACGACAAATATGCCTTAATACATTATAATAGTCCTCTATAACTACAATGTAAAATTAAAAACACCTTAAATATTTTATTTCTTCTAGAAATAGTTAATCTTTCACTCAATAGGGGAAATGCCTGTCGCAATTGATGATATCATAAAACCACGTGTGATCTATCCCTATGGAATTTATAGCATGCATATGAAAACAAAAACAAACGTAATACTTCCTATGGTTAATATGAGCATCAAATCAATATTTCAAATGTGTTTTTTGCTCATGCATGCCATAATTTCCATAGGGATAGATCACACACATGACATTTATGACATCAACTTGCGACAGGCATTTCCCCTATTGAGTGAAAGATTAGCTATTTCTAGAAGAAATAAAATATTAAAGTTGTTTTTAATTTTACATTGTAGTTATAGAGGACAATAATTATGTATTAAGGCATGTTTGTCGTATTAGCCAGGGATCCTTTTAACTGTTCATGTGAGGGACAGAAGATAGTATC